>NC_059342.1:71490000-71797500 GCF_018350155.1 Leopardus geoffroyi | reverse complement strand
TTTTCAAGGTTTATTTATTTTTGGGACAGAGAGAGACAGAGCATGAACGGGGGAGGGGCAGAGAGAGAGGGAGACACAGAATCGGAAACAGGCTCCAGGCTCTGAGCCATCAGCCCAGAGCCCGACGCGGGGCTCGAACTCCCGGACCGCGAGATCGTGACCTGGCTGAAGTCGGACGCTTAACCGACTGCGCCACCCAGGCGCCCCAATCTTTATGTTTTTAAGTTCAGAAAAGTTATATGACTTAAAATTGTTCTGGTCTTGTGGGTGTGACCATCATTAATTCCTTGGTTAGATTTTCAATGTAAGTCCTTGATATTTAGAACTTCCCACATGAAATTATGTCATGTCCTTTACAGCTATTCTTTTAGAAGACTCCTCAAGTTGTTTCCCACATTTGCTTTCTTTGCCACATCATTTCTTCTCTTTGCAGATCTTAATTCTGGTATTTCAATACCAGTTTCCTTTTTGTTCTTCCTTCTTTCATTCCACCCCCCGTTCCTCTCTAATTTCCATCTCTGTTGGTTGCACTATTTTACCTGTTCCTGTTCTCCCTCTTTCATATTTGCTCTGTCATTTTGCAACCCACTGAAGATGCCAAGTTTTAAACAATTTTCCTTTAGCTTCCCACCCAACATCATTTTCAAAGATAGGAGAGTCTCTTTTAGGTCTTCAGATTGATGATATGTTTTCTTTGTGATACATCATCTTTTCCACGGGGCTCCTTGACATTTTTTTTTTCTTTTTAGGTTTTGGGAAAAATTTGAATGTGTAAATTTTTACAAAAATCTAAAATGAATTAAAATTGAAACAATTTTAATTAAACATAGAAACTAAAATATTTTAGATTACAAAATTGACATCAAACATTTTTTTCTTCTTTTAATAAATGGAAAGACCTAATCAAACCTGGTGTTTACCTATATCATCAGTCAAGATGAGAGGATTCTCTTTGAGTCTTGGCACTATCTTATTGGGCATCCCTTAGCCAAAATGCACCATGTTCCATACATTTATAGAGTGCATTCTGCTGAAACAAGGCATGTTTTTCTCTTACTTCCACTCTGTGAATCGAAGAGCATGTGAAACATCACAGTTGGCATATTGTACATTCTTATCAAGGCTCTTCCCTTTTCTGCCCTTGTGATGCATCTCTCCTTGTGTGGAGTCAGAGAAGGAGAGCAGAAGGATGAAGTGTCTGTACCGTCGTCTTTCAACTAAGCAGAGCCCTTTCTTTCACTTGATGAGGCTTGAGAATCTCTGGATTATTTTTCCTCAATCCAGCTCCACTGACATTTTAGTCAGTGATCATTCCTTTCCTTCCACACATTTCCATCATAGTGTCTATGAATCTCATTGCTGCTCTCAGAGATTTTACCACAATGTTACCACTGCTAAGCAGATGCCATTTGATACCAAAGTCTTATATTTCCCTCTATTTGGTGGAAATATCTAAGTCTTGTGTTTGATTAAAATATGTTTCCTCGGGGCGCCTGGGTGGCGCAGTCGGTTAAGCGTCCGACTTCAGCCAGGTCACGATCTCGCGGTCCGTGAGTTCGAGCCCCGCGTCGGGCTCTGGGCTGATGGCTCAGAGCCTGGAGCCTGTTTCCGATTCTGTGTCTCCCTCTCTCTCTGCCCCTCCCCCGTTCATGCTCTGTCTCTCTCTGTCCCAAAAAAATAAAATAAACGTTGAAAAAAAAAAAAATTTAAAAAAAAAATAAAAAAAAAATATGTTTCCTCAACATAGTTTTCTTGCATAATTACTTATTCTACCACATTCTTACAATGTCTCTGTTAGTGTTTCCTTTCATTTCTTTTTAAGTCTCTTAAAATCCTTTTTGGAGTCTGGAGGGACATCAATAATAAATGAATACATGAAATGGGTCTTTATTTTAATAAAAGTAGCCAAATTACCAAGACTAAAATAATATATAACCTCAGAAAGTAATAATACTCAGAATTTCCAAGCCAGGTTGCAAACAGCGAATGCTTCCTGTATATGATTAGGCGAATTGTCCACTCAGCATCCTGGGTAAATGCTATCACATTTATCCCTGGGCCAAGAATGAATGAAGTGTGACCCTAGAAGAATTAATTTGATGTTTACACTGCACTCTTGTTTTGAAGCAGCTCATGGCTATTTGCAGACTTTTCATTCATTTTGTAATAGTATCCTTGAGGAAGGAAGTGTTTCTATCTCTATAGACAAAGGGTTGGCGGGGGCTTCCAGATGGGCATACAGGCATTCTGGACTGTATGTTTTTCAGTCCAGACCTGTCTATCTCCAAATTCTTTGTTTTTTTTTCTCCATGTTATGCTGCCTCAGTATTGCCAAATAGTCCTGTCCTAATAACAAAGATTCTCTCTCTCCTGCAGGAAACTGATAATTATACTCAACTGCAAATATTTTTGGTGCTATCATAGTTGCTGTGAAATCTTATTAGGTCTAAATTCTCAAAAGTATGACAGATGTTCAGAGAGCATTTCAAGACTACAGGAAATTTCCAGACAGTTCTCTGTGTAAAGTAGTCTCCCTTCCCCAGAATTGTTCAAGAATGTAAAATGATATAGATTATTTCTTAAAATGTGTGTGTTCCACACACCATTAGGCACTCTCGATCCTAAAAAATAAATAAGGCTAGTGAATAATTTTTCCTACTTTTATAAATATTTGATCTGGCCTCCCTAAATACCAGATTAATCTGGTGAAATCTGACGGGACTGTTACAAGTCTCGGAAAATTGTTTGAGAAATTGATGTTTCAGGTTCATGCATTGCTATGGTGTATATAACAAAGGGAGTAAATCTCTTTCCAAACATATTTTGGGTTCTATCATGCTTAATACTTGTGTGTACATTGTTTAGCTTGGGTCTTCTTCATGTTCCCAGTCTCTGTCTTTTATAAAGAATGTTGTTAATGCTCAGCCAGAAAGCTTTGTCACAGAAAAAGGTGGTAGACCACTGGAATTTCACTCTAGCAAGACGAAATAGCATTTGTGCTATACATTAGCTCCTTCCAAAGAGCGGAATTATTGAGCACCAGGAAACATGCCATAAAAACTAAGGACCATATATTTTACTTTGAAATAATGCTGGGGGAGGGAGGGAGTGAGAGAGAAAAAGAGAGAGACACAGAAAGAGATTGTTGATAGAAAATACTACTTAGGGAAGGATAATTTTAGAGTATGGTTGATTTAAAACAGTAACATCTAATTGCTTCATTAAACTGATTATCAAGTCATTTACATTTTTTGTCTCCTTTATTCTGATGACAAATATACCATTTTCCCATCTTGTGCCCTAGTTTTCTCATCTATTTTTACAGCCAATGAATGTTGCTGCATACTTGTGCATTCTCTCTTTTGTTAGTGTTTTATTATACACCTCATACAAGACATGGTAGAAGATTGTTTCTGGTCCATGTCTTCACTGTGCCCCGAGAGTGACAGGAGACCCTAGAGAACCGGTAGTTCAGAGAGAGATCATTCAGATGAAACATGAGGTCGTAAAAAATGCCAGCAAGAGAGCTTGACGCAGTCACTCACACTATCCTAAAGATACCAACCATACCTCTCCGTACAGTGAATTTTACAGATTCCACGTATCTGGATTGGGTAGTGAAGAGTCTAGAATCAGACTGTCTGGGTTTAAATCCCAGTTCCACCACTTCTTAGCTGTGGGATCTTGGGTAGGTGGCTTCACCTTTTCTGGTGGTGGCAGCAAAGTCTGCCAGCCTGGTTCTCTGATGTGACCTTGGCTGGGGTTACTCAGCCTGCCCTTGTTCTGCTAGGTGAAAACTTCCCAGCAATTTTAATAAACTTCTTATCACTTAATTCAGCCATAATTTATTCTGTTGCTTGTAACTAATGCCTCTAAATAGGCACAGCCATCTAAAAGTAGCATGACCATGTCTCCATACATTTTAGTTCCCTTCTACTACCAAACTTCCATTGTATTTATTGTCCTAAAATGGACATGTAACATTCCATACCAAAACCAGTGGTGCTGTAGCCAGCCATTCAGTGTTTGCAGTGCCATTTGCTTTATCTATAAAATAGCAGTCTGCAAGTATTTGATATTTCTGTTGCCTGTTCTACCAGCAAGTATTTATTGAGTACATAACAATGCTGGATCTACATTAGGTATTAAAGTTTCATTATTTTTTTTTCTTTTTAAATTTTTTTTTTCAACGTTTATTTATTTTTGGGACAGAGAGAGATAGAGCATGAACGGGGGAGGGTCAGAGAGAGAGGGAGACACAGAATCGGAAACAGGCTCCAGGCTCTGAGCCATCAGCCCAGAGCCTGACGCGGGGCTCGAACTCAAGGACCGCGAGATCATGACCTGGCTGAAGTCGGACGCTTAACCGACTGCGCCACCCAGGCGCCCCAAAGTTTCATTATTTTTTAGTGAATTTTTATTGCATACTTAATATGGCAATCTATTCTTTTTATTAAAAGTTGGAACGTTACAGAGTCAAGGCATGTCCCCTCAAGGCCTCTCCACACCTTCATTAATGTTTATGTATTTTTGAGATAGAGTGCCAGTGGGTGGGGGAGGGGGGGTGCAGAGAGCGAGGGAAACACAGAATCCAAAGCAGATTCCAGGTTCTGAGCTGTCAGCACAGAGCCCGACATGGGCTTGAACTCCCGAACCGTGAGGCCATGACCTGAGCCGATGTCAGATGCTTAACCCACTGAGCCACCCAGGCACCCTTCCACACCTTCTTAAGTGTAAATATATTTCAAGTTTAAAGTAATTTTCTAGATATCTTTCTCTACATATAAAAAATAATAGAAACTAGATGGAAAAATAGAAAGCCACTCTACGTGTTCTGGGTGTAAGGACTTAAGATAGGTAGTAGGGACTTATACAGTCATTGGACCAGAAGGACTAGAGGAATGAAGGGCATGCTACTTCTAAATGGGTTTATCAGTTAGAGGGATTAGTTGTATGCAACAGAAATGTCTTTAGCTGATTGAAGCAGAAAAAGTCCTTATTAAAAATGATTAGAATGTTGAAATAATAGAAGAATCTTCTGGGTATCCTCTAATGAGCAAAGGACTGTTCAAAAATATACAACCAGCTCAGACCCTGGGAAGTCCATCTCTCTGCCTCCAACGTATTACCCACTCATGCTGGCGAATGGGTACGTGCTACTGCGTCCCTAAGGAGTCATGGTGGGAGTTGCCAATCCTGCAACCTTGGGAATGCAGGTGCTTTTTCCATATAAATCCACCCCATCTTTCACTACTTCCCGTTCCTTCATCCCACCAAAATCTCATTTTCCACTTAGCAACCCTGGGACAGAGTATGGAAAAAGTACACAGGGAAATCCTGGAATCATGATGATACACTTGGATGAATGTGGGGACTGACAGAACAGTTCAGAGACTTTAGGAATACTGTACAGTGAATGTTTCTTATGTAATGTTCTGTCTCCACCGAAAACATTACATAATCAATGGGCACTTGTGCACCACTGCCCTAGGAAACTTTCTGGTTTCTGCCTCATGAATCCCACTGACCATTCTTGTGTGTATGAGTGTGTGTGCGTGTGCGTGCGTGTGTGTGTGTGTGTGTTTATGATATTGGAGCATGCTTCCAACTTTGGGTAGCACAGTGTTTAATAGTGAAAAGAGTAAAACAGATTCAGAACAAGAATTCTTGATGCCACTGTTAGTATATAGTCCTGTAGAGGAATTATTGCCAATACAATAAAATCCAAGCAGTCCGAGAGCCCTTATGAACTCTTCACCTTCACATCTTCTTTTTTTTTTAATTTTTAAATTTTTTATTCATTTATTTTTATTTAAGAAGTTTTAGTTAACATGCAGTACAATATTGGTTTCAGGAGTAGAATTCAGTGATTCATCACCTACATACAATACCCAGTGCTCATCACAACAAGTGCCCTCCTTAGTATCCATCACCCATGTAGCGCATCTCCTACCCACCATCTCCCTCTATCAACCCACTGTTTGTTTTCTATCATTAAAAGTCTCTTATGGTTTGTTTACCCCTCTTCCCTTTTTTTTCCCTTCCCTTATTTATCTGTTTTGTTTCTTAAATCCCACTTACGAGTGAAATCATATGGTATTGGTCTTTCCCTCCTTGACTTATTTTGCTTAGCATAATACATTCTAGCTCCATCCACATCATTGCAAATGGCAAGATTTTATTCTTTTTGATGGCTGAATAATATTCCTTTGTATATATACCACATCTTCTTTATCCATTCATCAGTCAATGGACATTTGGGCTCTCTTCATAGTTTGGCTATTGTTGATAATGCTTCTATAAACATTGGGGTGCATGTGCCCCTTCAAATCTTTTTTTTTGTATTTTTGTATCCTTTGAGTAAATACCTAATAGTGCAATTCCTGGATCATAGGGTAGTTTTATTTTTAGTTTCTTGAGAAGCCTCTGTACTGTTTTCCAGAGTGGCTGTACCAGTTTGCATTCCCATCAGCAGTGCAAGAGTGTTCCCCTTAATAACTATAAATAAGGCAACTATTTGTGTCAGTTTCCCTAGGAATGTCCTGGTTTACCATTGTTGTCTCCAATTATCAATAGTGTTCAAGATTGAATGAAAAATTCCATAATCACCCTGCTTATAAAAGATTCCCTCCCTCTGGGAGTCATTATCCCAGTAAATCTCTATAGGGTTTTAAATCCCTAACTAGTTTAGCCATGTTCCCTAATGTTTGGAACAGATGTTTTCTGATTTCTTGTTTTCCACTCATGCCTTTTGAAATAATACTTCGGATTTCCCATTGCCTCTCAAGCATGCCCTCGTCTTGCTGACTTTGGTTACCTTTTTCTCTATGAGCATATTAGCAGGCAGGCACTATGTTCCTTTCACTCTCTATTCTATGATTAGAATCCTTGATGGCCAACACCCAAAATTACAAGGTTGGCAGTTTCTGGAAATTTGTAATGGCTAAGGGAAAACTCATGATGTAATGTTAAGCAGAAGAAGGATATACAACTATTTCCATGTGTGTTACTAATTATGATTTTTTAATAGCTATGACTGGAAACAGTAATTTGAACTGGTAACTTTTCTTATCACCTCATGAGAAGATTATGAATCAAATATTATTTTGCCTTTTCTTCATGCAAATTATTTTTATTCCACAATTCAAACAAAGTCATATCATATTTTATAATCAGAAAAGGGATGTAAAATTAATGCAAAAGTGTTAGTGGTCTCTTTGGCCTTAAGAAGTTCAATGTCCAGAAAGTTCTAGAGGTGCTCCATCAATCTTTTAGTGGATGGATTTTATTTTTATTTATTAAAAAAATTTTTAGTACAGTTGATATACAATATTACATTAGTTTCAGGTGTACAACATAGCTATTCAATTTTTCTTCTGCTATGCTCACCACAAGTGTAGCTACCGTCTGTCACCATTCAAGGCTGCTACAATATCATCAATTATGTTCCCTGTGCTGTGCCTTTTATTTTCCTGACTTATTCATTCCATAACTGGAAGCCTGTATCTCCTACCTCCCTTCACCTGGTTTGCCCATCCCCCTACTTTACCTCCCCTCAGGCAACCAAGTAGATGGATTGTAGATTAGTGACAAACTCCTCTACTCTTCCTTATTGACATATGAAAAGAGACTCTGAAAGACAGATTTTTAGGGCTTCTGTACAGAGTCTTGTGTGTTTCCTCCAGAGGAAGTAGAGTCAAGGTCTCTTTTGTTTTTCAGAAAACCTCTCATTAGAAACTTTCAGGAACTCCTAAATTTGTCAAGCTTTGTATTAACCCAGTTCGCAGTGAACCAGGGAAATTTGACTGGAGACTTCTGCATCACTGGGACAGAGGGCTGGTTCTAGGCCCAGCTATTTCCTCTTCATATTCCAAACATTGGTTATATTATTTAATCCGGAATAAGACAATCAGTTAAGCATTGTGGAAGATCACTGAGTAACTTGACCTTGTGAGAATTCTCATCTCTTCAGAGATGGCCAGCATGGTGTTGTGAAAAGAATATGACTTTCCAAATCAGGTTGGCCTTCGTTTGAATCTTTAATCCACCACTATCAGCTTTGTGTCTTTGGACATTATTGTTTTAAAACCCTTGTGACATTATTTCCTTAGAATAATCACAACTTGTCATTGATGGTTGGGAACATTTTAAAAGTTTCATCTATGGTACGTGATTTTTGTAACAGGTACTCAGTACCTGTTAGGCAAATGATCTGCTCTAGCAGCTGGGATACAAAGATTGGCAAGTGTCCTAATTTTCAATTAGTTTTCCACGAATGCAGGGCCACCCCCAGTCCAGAGGGTGTCAGTGTTACTTCTGAATGCATGCAGGGGAGAGAAGGGGGACTAGCAAGTGGAGTAGGATTATTGGTGTTACTGCTTTCATTTTTGCCATGTGTTGTTGCTGTTACAAGGCTAGTCCTGCTCAGCTGGATGGGTGCCTGTCTACAGTTGAGGAAATGATTTTTTTAATTAAAAAAATTATTTTAATGTTTATTTCTGAGAAAGAGAGACAGAGCATGAATGGGGTAGGGGCAGGGAGGGAGAGGGAAACACAGAATCTGAAGCAGGCTCCAGGTTCTGAGCTGTCAGTACAGAGCCCCATGTGGGGCTCGAACTGACGGACCCATGAGATCATGACCTGAGCCGAAGTCAGACGCTCAACTGATCGAGTCTCCCAGGTGACCCTAGGAAATGGTTTTGAAGGTCTGGATTCCTGCCAGTGTCGTAGTGGTTCCTGGCTGGGCTGCTGTGCTCTGTCCTTGGTCACATTCTTCAACCAGCTCAGCACTACGATAGAGTGGCCAAGTCTGCAGGACTTATTGCCCCTAGCCACCAGCTGCCTTTCTCTCTAAAACCTAGCCTTGTCTTGAGGCTCCACCACCTTCTCAAGGAAAATCAACCTTTTTTGTTTTCTCTCAATGACTTCTCCTTTCTTGTACCTGTCACTTACTTCTAGCATTGGCACCCTGGTTCATCCCATGTTTCCCTGATCTTGAACTTTTAGGGGGACAGGGACTGCAGTCTCCATCCTTTCCTCTTTGTAGATTCTGGGCTTCTAATGCACGTTGATACATTCCCTACCTAGAGCTTCCAGGGAAGATGGACAACCTTTCCCCAGGTGAAAAATGACTGCTGGCTTTATAGTTGCATAATCAACAGTAGCCACAGAAGTGAACTTTCACAGAACATAGACCAGGTCACAGGGGGCTACTTTCTGGGTGTCTTCTGCAATCAAGATGTGACTGCAGAATAAACACAAAGCAAAGCAAAACAAAGCAAATAAAGCCCTTGTGCTTCATCAGTCATCTCTATTAGAGTTGTATTTGGCCAATTCTAAGACAACATTAACAATGGATGCAGCATTATTTTAGTTCCACTAAGGAAAATACAAAAGCAAGCAGGTAAGCAAACCAAAAAAACTTTTGCCGATGAAACCACAAAGCATCATTGATTGTAAGATCCATCCCAATTGCAGAGAGGGCAAAATATGAAAACAAAACAAAACAAGGACAGGGGCTTCTGGGTGGCTCAGTCGGTCAGGCGACCGACTTTGGCTCAGGTCATGATCTCACAGCTTGTGGGTTTGAGCCCTGTGTTGGGCTCTGTGCTGACAGCTCAGAGCCTGGAGCAAGCTTCGGATTCTGTATCCCTCTCTCGCTCTGCCCCTCACTCGCTCATGCTCTCTCTCTCTCTCTCTCTCTCTTAAGAATAAATAAAACATTAAAAAAATTAAAAACAAACAAACAAAACAAGGACAAAAACTGAATGCAAGAAAACAAACCTGAGACTTTAGAGTGGATGAAAGACGATAGATGACTTTTCCATCAGTGGGAATAAAGGAACCTCCTCCCTCAGTCAGTGGTTAGGAGACTACCCAGGCCAGACAGCATCCTGCAGATTCAGAGTAAGGCTAACAGGTTTGGGGTAAGGAGGCCAGGAGGAGGGAATAATGAGGTGGCTTTACTTGGTCTGCATTAAATGCAAGCATGTTAAATTCATGAGTGAACCACTCCCCCCCCCCCCCATTTAAAGTCTTTGTTTCAAACTTAGAATATATATATTTCTCCCTTCTTTCCATCTGGACTTTGTTGAAAACCTCAGGTCAAGCCAGCTTGAAAAAAAATACAGTGGAGTTACCTTCTAGAGTATGACATCATGTCTCCTCTGTTTCTCATTATAAAGTTGAGTTTCAGATGTTAAAATCATATCCTCCTCGCCCTTCTTGGCTTTCTTTCTCCCCTCCCCCCACAACTATCCCATCTTGTTGGAGTTCCATTGTTTTTACAGTTGAACCACAGTGCCAGACACACGAAATTATTAACCTGACATTGGGAAAACATCTTCTGACTAAGAATTCAGCCTCTATAGTTTTTAACTCTACAGGGTTTTTCGTATGTTTCTTCACCAGCTGCAGGTCTACACATCATTTTTAACTTTCCGGTTTTGCCTGCTCTACAAGACGCTGTACTTATAAAATGAAAAACTTTGGATTTGTTAGAAAACATTACATAGTTTTTTGGGCAACATTTGAGATTATAACATAATTTATAAAATAATGTATACAGTTCATTTAAATTTTATAAAATAAATACTGATATAATTTTTAAAAAATTTAAAATCGTGGAAATATGCCACAATAATGGGACAGTGCTTTTTATTAACACTGGAAGATATAGGAAGACTATATAAAAATTTTGGCTATCAGCACAGAGCTGACATGGGTCTTGATCCCACAAACTGTGAGGTCATGACCTGAACCAAAATCAAGAGTTGGACGCTCAACCGACTAAACCACCTAGGAACCCCTGAAAAAAAATTTTTTAGGAACAAGAATTCATAGTGAAACTACAACTTGAAATATAGCCCAAGTTATTATTTGAGTAAGTGTAGCCCCTACTATTTTATTAAAGAGGCATATTTGTCCAACGTACCTATAAATATTAGTGAAAAATAGCAAACTAGCCACTTCTAAAATAAATTACATTTTACAGAATTATGACAGTGGGATATATGAAGCTATCATCTACTTCTACTCTGCCATCTCTAAGCATCTATTCAGAGAAGCTGTAGAAAACTAGAAAGCAAGTAAAAGGGAACTAGCAAAAGTGTTGGTTGTGGAAGGAATGTAACCAGCAGGTAAAGTGCTTTAGGTAAGAATAGACAGGGAGAAACAGATGGGAAAGTGGATTTATAAATACGTATAAAACTTTGTACATTACAAAGGGAACACATTTTTTTCATAATCTATGGATATTTAAAAATATATGATCATCTATTAAGGTATAAAAATTGTCAGTATGTGTGGAACCACAAAAGATCCTGAATAGCCAAAGCAATCTTGAGAAAGAACAACAAAGCTGGAGGTATCTCACTTTTTCAAGATAACTACAAAGCTGTGGTAATGGAAACAGTATGGAACTGGCACAAAAGTAGATATCTAGATCAATGGAATAGAGAGCCCAGAAATAAACTGACAGTTGTATGGTTAATTCATCTACGACAAAGGAGGCAAGAACATACAGTGGAGAAAAGATAGTCTTCAATAAGTGCTGCTGGGAAAACTGGACAGCTACATGCAAAACGACGACACTGGGCTACTTCATTGCACCATATACAAAAATAAACTCAAAATGCATGAAGGACCTAAATGTGAGACCTGAAACCATAAAAATCCTAGAAGAAAACACAGGCAGTGATTACTTTGACATTGGCCATTGCAACACTTTTCTAGATAGGTCTCTTCAGGCAAGGGAAACAAGAGCAAAAATAAACCATTTGGGCTATGCCAAAATAAAAAGCTTTTGCATAGCAAAGGAAACCATCAACAAAATGAAAAGGCAGCCTACTGAAAGGGAGAAGATATTTGCAAATGATATGTCCAATAAGGAGTTAATATCCAAAATATATAAAGAACTTATTTGATTCAACACCAAAAAACCCCCAAATAATCCAATGAAAAATGGGCAGAAGACCTGCACAGACATTTTCCCAAAGAAGGCATACAGATGGCCAACAGACACATGAAATGAAACAGACACAGATATAAGTGAAACCACAATGAGATATCACCTTATACCTGTCAGAATGGCTAGAATGAAAAGAACAGGTAATAACAAGTGTTGGCAAGGATGCAGAGAAAAGGGACTCCTCTTGCATTGTTGGTGGGGATGCAAACTGGGAAACAGTATACAGGTTTCTCAAGAACTAAAAATAGAAATAGCATACAATCTAGTAATTCCACTACTGGGTATTTATCCCTAACCCCCAACAAAATTGAAAACTCTAATTTGAAAAATATATGCACCCCTATGTTTATGGCAGCATTATTTACAATAGCCAAGATATGAAAGCAACCCAAGTGTCCTTCAATAGATGAATGAATAAAGAAGTGACACACACACACACACACACACACACACACACACACACACACTGGAATATTACTCAGCCATAAAAAGGATAAGATCTTGCCATATGGACAACATGGATGGACCTAGAGGGTATTATGCTAAATGAAATAAGTCAGAGAAAGACAACTACAATGTGATTTTACTTATATGTGGAATCTAAAAAGCAAAACAAATGAATAAGCAAACAAAAACCAGAAATAGACCCATAAATACAGAGAACGAACTGATGGTTGCCAGAGGGGAAGTGGGTGGATGGGAGAGGCAAAATGGGTGAAGAGACGTGGGAGATACAGGCTTCCAGTTGTGGAATGAATAAATCACAGGAATAAAAGGTAGAGTATAGGATAAGTAGAGTATAGTAAATGGTATTGTAATAGTGTCATATGGTGTATGGTGACCGATAGTAGCTACATTTCTGGTGAGAATAGTATAACAGATAGCCTTGTCCAGTCACTATGCTGTATACTTGAAACTAATGGAACATTGTGTGTCAAGTGTACTTCAATTAAATCAGTTATCGATAAACTTAAATACTAAAAATAATTCATATCCCATTGTTTGATCCACTGAAACAAAACTAGAAATTAAAAATTAAAAATTAAATCAGCTCACTGGAAACATTTTAAAAACTGTCAGGTGCTGATTCTTTTTCGCTGTTTATGTGTTCTCCCATTTTATATAGTAATAGAATTTTTAATTTAGCACTCGGCCATCCAGCAAAAGACTACATTTCTCAGGATCCTTTGATTCTAGATGTGGCCATGTGACTAAATTCTAATGTGGATGGCAGTGATATGAGCAATGTATACTTTGCAAATCCTTTCCTTCCCTCTTATGCTTCTTCTGTGGGCTAGAATGTGGACATGATGTTAAGAACTACTTCAGTGATCTGAAATCATGATGTGGAGACCACATACTGTGGAAATTGGGTGGTAAATATCTTAGCCAGATAGAAAAAGTTTGAGCTGTCCTCAGCCCTAGCCTCCTACATGGACATTTACCTTATTTTAACCACTCTCCGCTAGGGCCTCTCACAGCAGCCAAACCTGATTTCTAACTAATTTGTCTCTTTTCTTGAGTTAAGTAGGAAAAAAAAATTGCAGCTAGGATTATTGAAAATGATGATGAGAACACTGAATGTAAGTTCTTTATTTTAGCGGGGGAGGGACAGAGGGAGACGGAGAGAGAGAACCGTAAGCAGGCTCCACCACGGCTTGGAGCCCGAGGTGGGGCTTGATCTCACAACCAGGAGATCAGGACCTGGAGATGCAAAATTCTACACCCATCTGTGATAAAATTCAAGGAAAACTTAAGGATAGACAGAAATACCTTAATATGAGAGTAAGTCTCTCAATCTAACATCAACATTCTGTTAGTGGCAAATGCTAAAGGCATTTTAACAAGAGGACAGGAATATTAGCTCTCATCATTTTTTTCCTTTCAAATTTTTTTTAACGTTTATTTATTTTTGAGACAGAGAGAGACAGAGCATGAACGGGGGAGGGGCAGAGAGAGAGGGAGACACAGAATCGGAAGCAGGCTCCAGGCTCTGAGCCATCAGCCCAGAGCCTGACGCAGGGCTCGAACTCATGGACCGTGAGATCATGACCTGAGCTGAAGTCAGACGCTTAACCGACTGAGCCACCCAGGCGCCCCTCCTTTCAGTTTTACTGATATGTAATTGACATATAGCACTGTATGACATATTTCCTCATTTTTAAAAATAGCTTTTTGGTAGTTCAAGCCAAGAACAAGGCAACACTGTCATTATTTCTTAGTGATATGCTCAGTGAAAAACAAACAACAACAACAACAACAACAAAGCCTAGACAGAAAAGAATAATGGAAATAAGGAAGTCAGTTAAAATAACTATACTATGATTTTGCTATATATGAGAAACAACCCACTGATGAGTATGATGGAAAGTATATAATTATAATTTCTACAAAAGTAATTTTTAAATTAACTAAGGAAGAAACTTAATATACAGAGAGTGTTCAAATATAAATGAATAAATGGACGCATAACATGTTTCTGATCAATTGACCCAATATATTACCAATTCTTCTTGGGTTGAAAAATAAACATTTTTAACACTGTTTTTAGTGAGGCATAATTAATATAGTAAAATGTAAAAATTTTGATTTTATAGTTCAATAAATTTTTACAAATGTATATACCCCTTATGACCACTACACAAGATATAGAACATTTTCATATCCCTAGAAAGTTTCCTTATGTTCCTTCCCAGCCAACATTCCAACCCAAAAGTAATTACATTGTGGTATCTGTTATCGTGGATTAGTTTTGCCTGGTATTGAAATCCATAAAAACGCAACTCTACAGGAGGGTCTTTGACATATATCATTTTTTGTTTCTTCTCCTCTGTGGGGGAAAAATAATCTTAAAATTTGAATAGATTTTTAAATGATAATTTAAAAAGGAATAAAAAAAGTAGAGAGTGAATTGCCTACAACATAGCTAACATGAAGTACTTCACAAACCTGCTTTGCTTCCGTTCAGTCTACTTCACTAGCTGATTTTTTCTGTGCTCATTTTGTGGTACTAATTTTAATAGTGTTCCTTTGTGTAAATTGATTTTCCCAGAACTCACCAGACCACAGGTCTGGATAGGGTGACTGTAGTAATAAATTCTCCTGGCACTTGTGCAAGACTAACAAAGAATGTCCAGGCTTTTAAAGTCTTACCTGGTTATTTTTGTGGTGTCTTACTTTAGCTCATGTTGTTCCTCCCTATGCACTCTTTTGAATATCTAATGTTCACGAAACTTGCCGAGAATTTTAAGTCAGCATCATCACTGCTGCTGGTGTCCGCCATGACGACATTGATGACATTGCCAAATGACTACATTTCTTTTCCTTCCTTGGGGAAGTAGCTCCTTTACCTCTCTTCTGCTGTCTACTCCAAGGTACTAGGTATGCCCTTTTATTCCATCCCAATTAGAGAGTAGTCTCCCAAGCAAAGTTCATTTGAACTTTTTCCAGACACAAATGAATGCAGACAAATGAATGCCTAAGCCACGTAGTCCACCTCTTATGTGTCATGTCCAAATATGAATGAATCTTCCTTAGGATCATCTATAATACCCAAGAACGCATTCCTAGCCTGAGTTAGAAGGGATGGTGCTCCATTCCATTATCAATTTTTGCATTTTCCTTCACACAAGTGGAAACTCTACGTCGGCAATGACTATATTGCTAACACTTGTTTGACTTCAGTTAAACATTTGGCTTAATGGCCCTCATTTCCTTTCTCCAAATGACAAGCCACTATCTTTCCCTATATTCCAGTGACACTGAAGCACAACGGATGGACTCTAGTGAAACAAGTGGCAGGGAGGCCCAGGACAGACATAGTGAAAAATCTTGACTCTAAGCCAATGAATCAACTAAAGAGGCAAAAACCTCCCTAAGAAAGAGGACTGACCTTCTGAGCTTTTGCCCCTCAGGGAATATTAGTTTCACCTTTCCTGCTAACGTGATGGCAACCAGGCTGGGAACTTGGGATAGATTATTTATTCAATGTGACAGCCTCTCCTCCTCTTTCTCTCCCTCCTACCCTTTACCCATGACCTTTCCAGACTCTTCAAGGTTTCGTAAAACAAATGTCATCAAAGAATCAGACTTAGGTGGTTAGGCATTGATCACCTGAGTTACCTTTGTTTCCCTTTGTCTCAGAAAACAAAACTAAACAAAACACCCCACTCAAACAAAAAACCACATTTAAACATTTCCCAGGTGCTCTTTACCTATAGAAATTAATGGCAGCAACAGCAGCCTTTTAAAAATGTTAAATTATCTCACTGATTCTCAGAAAAAACAAAAGTGCTGTAGTTCCAACTGCCTGTGTGGTAGAAAGAAAGATGAATTCTTGAAAAAGGCCGGTTGAGTACAGCTTTCTCTTGTTAAAAGAGAGATTACTCAATGGGAACTGAAAGATCACAAATCTGCTTTTGGAACCAAAAGATAGAGTTATAATACCTTCACAGAAATAAAACCTCCTCCCTCATTGAGCTACTCAAACATTGCACTGCTTGAATAATGTGCTAAGTTAAGTAGGGAGGCCTGTGATGCAGTAATTACCCCAAGGAGGCTGCAGGGAAAGGAAAGTACATTCCAGACACCTAATCATTTACAATTGAGTTTAATGAGGTAGTAATTTACAGCTTTGGGGGTGGAAGTATGGAAAGGTCCCTGCCAGTAACTGGGCAGACTCTTTTAAAATCCTGAAGTTTAATGAAGGCATTGGAGGGTGGAATCATGCGGCCAACCTTGTGTAATTCCATCTGCTCTGTGCTTGGACAGGAAGTAAATGACAGGGCACTTGGGACCTACATCTGGAAACAACATGTTTCAAAGGATTTTATAAATCCTGAAGTAAAAGAAGAAGAAGAAGAAAGAAGAAGAAGAAGAAGAAAAACAGAGGTGAAAGGGCATAGTTATGTGGGGGATGGGGAGGCACAACAGAGAAGGGTCAGTGCAGGTTCTTTTTAGTTGGAAGAAATAACATTTTCTAATGTCATGGTCAGTCATTGATAATAATTGACAAAGCATGCTCACCAAGCCCTGTATGCAAACACAACGGACTGAGCTTTCCTTTTTGGATAGGATTTGGGTGAAGACTACAAAGCAGTCCAGGTCCACTGAACTTACCCGAACACCCCTTGTCAGTCTTTCAGTAATGTTGCTGGCATCTTCTTTATTGTCATTACTGAATGGTTCATAATTTACTGGGTTAATTGAGTTGTTCACTGGTACTTTTTAAATGCAGCTAGCACATGAAGGGGGTTTATCTTAAAGAGGCAGAAAAGGCTCAAGGCAAAATTACAGAGCACGGGGGCAAAAAGTAGCTACTAGACTGGCTTTTCAGTAATCATACCAATGATGGACATATACACAAATCAGGATTTGATAGTGTTTTCTTCTCACTAGGGATGGCTGTTCTTCATATTTTATTTTACGTTACCCCGTTTCAACTCTCCCAAAGCAAGCCTCGTGCTCCCCAACATCCAAATCCTCCAAAACACTCTCCTGTTTGTAGCCAAGTTTTCTCATTCTTCTCTAGATCTTTCTGAAAGTAGGGAAGAAAGTGGATGGAATAATTAGAGTAGGTGAAATGCAATAGAGAAGAGTCATTACATTTCTTGAATTTTAAGAGCATGGATCCAGGTTCAAACTCCTCTTTCCAGCAGTCTATCACAAAATATTTAAGAAGAAGGTATTATGTGCCTGTGCGCCAGGCAGGTGAGTGGTGTTAAAGGGAAACCAGACTTACAGCAATTGATGCTACTTATCATGATCACAATCACATTCATAATTGAAATCAGTGCTTGAGCATTTACCCCATGGTAGGTGGTTTCTGTGTATTGTTTTTTGATACTTTCTGAAAGTATGAAACAGGCCATACTTTTATCCCATTTTGCAGATGAGAAACCAGAGGCTCAGAGAAGTAAATAGCTCAAGGATAGGAAGGATAATAAGTAGAATGGAGAATTCAAACTCAAGTCTCTGATTTGAGAGCCTGCAGTCTTAATTCCTTTGTTATATTGCCTTCAATGTTATATGTTTGAATATCAGATTGTAGGGACTTTAAAAAGATTTGGCCACAAGGCAGAGTGAGGGTCCTGATGGCATTTAGGAAACCATTCCATTCCCCCCAAAGCAAAAATTTAATCTTTAAAGTATCTCATATGATACTTGAACTACCGAATACAGGAAAAGGAGGGTTTTTTTCTCATGTAATATATATTTTTTTACCATAGCTTTTCGAATCTGGCTCAGAAAAAGGGGGAAATTAGTGGGAAATTAGTTTTCCAAAGCTTTATTTTTCTATTTTCCAGAGAATGAATTGTTTTCCTTGTCTTATTTTGTCTTTTTTTGATTAAAAATCATAAATAAGTTTTTTAGTTTCTCAAGATCTATAATCTACCTTTTGAAAGTCTGGGTAAAATCTGCACACTGGAATAATAATTATTCTTTGGAAAGCTCTATGTGCCTATTCACAATAGGAAACATGTGACAAGGTGTTTAGTTATGGTTTCAATCCGCATGAACTGGGGAGGGCTTTCACGTTAAATAAATCTTCACATATGTGACAAAAACAAGCTTCCATACACCACCGGTAATGCCAGCAGTGAAATCTGAGACCAGAAGTGCTAATGAGGGTGGAAAAAATTTGAAAATTTTAATATTAAGCTCTTATTTCTCTCTCTTTTCAAGCCTGCAGAGTTAAAAGCCTGATTTTTGGAGTTTTCTTTGGTACTGCTAATTTATTTCCAGTTTTAAGGACATTATACTGCTAATCTTAGAAAAACAAATCTCTTACTTGGAAAAAGCATACTTAGCCACAAATAAGACTATCATCACTCTATAGAAGGTCATAGAACTATTAAGTCAGCAACTTCCCATTCCCTGGACCAGTGGGTACCAACTTGTCTTGGATTGTTGATATCAGGTATTACTCTCATGATGCAAGTTGTGCCGTATTTATCACCTCTCATATACCTTTGGCATGACTCAAACACAAATTGAAAATAAAAATTAAATCCGTGTATCTACTAAAATTCACTTTGATTCTCTTTTTTATCCTTTGGAGAAGGATACCAATGTCCCATTTGTTTAGCATAAATGGGGGTTGGGCTCTTCTATTAAATAGATTTTCTTGTTTGTTTCTCCAGACATTTTACCTCTTCAATTGCAGGCTTTAAAAACTTGCAGCCAGATTCTGTGGATATCTCTAAAATGTATGGGTTCCTTATCTACTTTTTCAAAAAAGGTACTGAATGCAACTCAGTCGTATCCTCCCAACCTCCGATCATTGTTCTAAACACGTGTCTTATGCTGCCCTGTATTCGGACATCTTGCAGGAGAATCACTGCTGAGGCGTGAAGGGCTCTGGAGGTGTGAAGGGCTGTGGTAAGGCTGAACGAAACCAGACTAGGTCATTTATGTTCTTGTAAAGGCTTTTGGAAATTGTGTGTGTGTCTATGTGGGAGTGTGCTCTCTCTAGTACCTCACCGTTGGTCGCTTTTAAGCTTCTGTGGTTGGAATACCTAACCCGAAACTTGTGGCTCTGAGAGAACCCACTAAGCTTCTTGTGTGTAAGCTTGGGTTTTGTGACATCTGCTTGGGTCATTTAGAGGCTGTGGTTGTTCCATTTCTCATTCTGGATTGTGTAGTAGATATATGAGATTGCCAGATTACTCACCTCTGAGTAAGTAGGCAATTTCTCTAATGTTATGCTTATTTTGCCAATTATTAAATGATTTCACAAGTCTCCATGGCAAATCTCCCTTCTATTATAGACCCTACTTCACTAATGATACTGCCATCTATTTCAATCACCTCATCAGAGGCACAGGTTGTGGCATGAGGCTTTGGGGTACGTGATTTGAAAGTCAGGTACAGCTGACTTTAAATATCTGCTCCCTACCCGGATAATTGCATCATCTTAGGCATGGTCATTTATTTATCCCACTGATCCATTTAACAAAATATTTATTGAATATTTGCTATGTGCCAGGCGATGTTCTGGGCCCTTAGGGTAGAGTTCCTGGAAGCTATAGATCAGTTGGGGACAACAGGCAACAAACAAGTGAGTGATTATATGGTATGTCAAATGGTGGTGGGGCACAAGGGAGGTGGAGGACAGGGTGTGAGAGAGGGAGACAGGTCAGGGGATATTTACGAAAACTGTTTCAGTGGAGTGCTTGGGAAGAAAGCCTAACAGGAATGCATTCGAGAGAGAATGGGAAGAGTGGGATTTGAGACACTCTGTATAGTCAACATTTCATAGAATTTTTGCAGTGGGGTAAGGCAGAGATGTATTGTGGTAGCTGGGAGGGAATGTGGGGTCAAGTGAGGGTTTCATTTTAAGATCTAGCATTTTTGTGTGCTGTTGTGAACGACTCAGCAGACAGAGGGAAACTGAAGAAGCAGGGGAGAGAGGAAACAATTGTTGAAGTCGTGTTCTTGAGTTGGTGAGAGGGATGAAATCTCCCACACAAGTGGAGGGCTTGGTCTCAGCTCGGAGGCCATGAGTTTATCCACAGCCACAGGAGGGATGATGGAGGATCAGGGCACACATGCCCGTATGTCAGCAGACGTGGTGGGGAGTACATCAAAATCTTTTCCTGTTGCTTCTGTTTTCTCAGTGAACAAGCAAGCAGTCTCAGCATCCGAGAGAGAAGGGGAGGAAGCGTTGGACATGTGAGGATACAGAAAAAGGTACAAACTAACCGTGTAGAGTAGGCAAGTGAATGAGCTACTTACTTAAATACAGTTGAATCACCTGGAGGCTCTAAGGGACCATTTGAGATTAGTGATCATCAGCGTAAAGCTACATGAGTTAGTGGAAGCACTGGATATTTCTGCCACCATCCTCTCCTCTACTATGTATGAATTTCTATTCCCAGCCCCGAGTACACTACCTTCTTATTATAGATTTTTTTTTTTTTTGGTAAGTACGTACTGAATGGAGGAAGGAAAGAAAAATAAAAATTCTGCCTCTTATTTCCGTATTCAGTCCTTATAGATATGCTATTTCTGGCATTCAAAGATTAAAAAGCAAATCACTCTATACTTTGTATCTCTAGAGATAGATTAACACTGATTTTTCTTTGGATTTACTTTGGAGATTCCATTTATTTTACTGAATATTTCTTATTTTTCTTCTGGTACGTCCGAATGATGAGGAACATTTCTTGGCACCCCTTTAACAAGACAAAGTCAGAAAAGATTTATTTTCTAACAACTGTTTCCCTTCCAGATAATGGCAAATTACATAAAACATTTCTAGGTCAACCAAGGCAACTGAGAAATTTTGACTTTGACCACGGCTGAGGCAATTTGCTGTGGAGATGGCTGGAGGCACACACAGCCTCCTGAAGCCAGTTGGGGGGCTCTAATTGATTTCAGATGTGCTCCAAATAACACCGAAGATAAATGTCCCAGAGGTAGATTATTGGAGAGCTCTTTAGCTGTTTCTAATAAAACTTTCTTAAAAATTCCAAGTTTTTTTTTTCTACAGATGCATAGAATAATTCTAGCATGAACTAGAGGGCCTGAATGCAAACTACACGTTTGTTAATAACTTTCCATTTCCCCCTAATAATGAAAGGAATTCATGGTTTTGGTATGAAAGCTGAAAATTATGGATAACTTTAAAGAAGAAAATAGAAAGAATCACCAGATATTTACATACATATATTTATCTAGTTGTGATCATATAAAATGAAGTTTTGTGTATATTAATTTTTATGTGATATATTATGAGCCTTTGCTCTCATCATTACAAATTTTTTGAAGTATGAATTCAGTAGTCTTATAATATTGTATAGTGGTGTCTTTTCTTCTCAGTTTTCCATGTAGTCTTGGGGATTCATAGAGGTGTCTTAAGGGCCACCACAGGGCTTGGGAGAAGCAAGAATTGGGAGAAGCAAGCCCAATGGATTCCATGGCTTCCCTTGCACTTTTCAAACAGGTTCACAATGAACTACTTTAGATACTGGGCTTCTGCACAAAATTCTCCTTAAAGAAGAGCTCCCAAGCATATCAAAATTTGAAATCAATTACCGGTGAGCCATAATTTATTTAATCATTTGGTATTTCATATTCAGTTTTTCTATAGTTCAAGTCATATCATGAACAATTTTGTACATACATATATATACATACATATATATACATTCACACATAATTCCATAATATAGATATATTAAATATAATAATGTATAAAATATATGAATAAATATATATATTAAAAATGTATAAAGTATGGGGGCACCTCAGTGGCTCAGTTGGTTGAGTGTCCAATTCTTGATTTTGGCTCAGGTCATGATCCTAGGATTGTGGCATCAGGCTCTGCACCGAGCACGGGGTCTCCTTAAGATTTTCTCTTTCTCGGGGCACCTGGGTGGCTCAGTCGGTTAAGCAACCGACTTCAGCTCAGGTCATGATCTTATAGTCTGTGAGTTCAAGCCCCACGTCAGGCTCTGTGCTGACAGCTCAGAGCCTGGAGCTTGCTTCAGATTCTGTGTCTCCCTCTCTCTCTCTGCCCCTCCCCTGCTCATGCTCTGTCTCTCTCTGTCTCAAAAATAAATAAAAACTTTAAAAACAAATATAAAAAAAAAAGATTTTCTCTTTCTCTCCCTCTGCCTCTCTCCCCCACTCGCACACTCTCTCTCTCTCTCTTTCTCTGTCTCTGTCTCTCTCTCTCTCTCTGTAAAAAAAAAAAAATTATAAAGTATATAAATATATAATTATTTTCTGGGATATGTAAATAGATAATGGATATATAAATAGGTTTATAAATGGACCTGGATAGTGGGTCAGACATAGTATGTTATATTGTGCTCTGTAAATACAGCCCAGAGTACGGTTGTGTATCTTCAACTCCTAATGGCAACGTGGGAAAAGACTTGTCTCATAGCACACAAATTGCATTTTCCTGGTGTTATTTTCCATTTGTTGGTGAAAAAGTAACACATCACTGTTATTTTAATAAGCAATTATTTTATTATGGTAAGACTAGCCTTTATTCACATGATTATAAGTGATATTTTCTTACACAAATTTTCTTTGCTACTATTTTTATTGGGAGCAGTAGTGTTTTTCCAATGGCTTTTAAGACTTAGAAGTATGCTTTGCATATTAAGGGTATCAACTTTTTGCCTTATTTGTGGCTGTTTTTCCAGTACATCACTTAAATGTTATGATAGTTTTTATATCATTTAACATGCTTTATGGAGTCCAATTTATCAGTTATTTGCTTTATGAATGTTTCATGGCCTGTACACTTGGAAAATCTCTTTCCATTTACTTAGACATTCATCTATAATTTCTGATATTCCAAAAGCTTCATTAAAACATTAATATTGGGGTGGCTGGGTGGCTTAGTCGGTTGAGCCTCCAACTTCAGCCCAGGTCATGGGCTCGTGGTTCATGGATTTGAGCCCTGTGTCAGGCTCTGTGCTGACAGCTCTGGAGCCTGAAGCCTGCTTCAGATTCTGTGTGTCCTTCTTTTTCAGCCCCTCCCCTGCTCATTCTCTCTCTCAAAAATAAATAAACATTAAAAAATATTTAAAAAAATTAATATTAATTCACAGGATTTCCTTGGGATCAAGATATGCTTTGTTTTAAATTTATAAATAGCTAATTTTAATGTTATTTTTTTGAATAACCCGTACCAGCTTTATTGGATTATTAATGTAGGAGAATGCACTGATTTTATATATTGACCTTTTATACAACAATTTAGCTAAATTGTGTTATTTGCTCTGGTAGTTTATGTGAAGAGTTTCTTGGAGTTTCTGAATGTTAAAAAATATCATCAGGAAATAATTGTTTTGTTTCTTCCTCTCCAACCTGTATGCCACTTATCTTTTCTTCTTTCCTTACCCCTCTGGCTAGGGCATCTGGTACAATGTTGAATGGAAGTATTGATTGTGAGTACCCTTATCATGTTCCTGTCTTTGAAGCAATGCTAACTTCTCACGATTCAGGGTTATTGTTATAGGTTTTCAGTAGATTCTGTTTATCAGGTTAAGGAAGCTCACTTTTACTTTTATTTGCTAGGAGTTCTTTAAAGTCACGAATTATTTTTGAATAATAAAAAATAATTTCCCTCATCCATTGATATGTTCATTTCTTTCCTATTCTATTTTGTGAAAGTGTTTAGATTAAACTAATTAGGTTTTCAGATGTGAACCCATCTGCAATTGAACACCATGTATTATTTATTTTATACACTGCTGGATTCAATTTGATAATATTTTATCTAGGTACTTTTTGATTTATATTTTTAAATAAGACTGGCCAATTCTCCTTTCTTGCAGTAGTACCTCCTTATACCTTGGAATCAAGGTTATATAAGCAATACAAAGTGAATTGGGGAGCATTCCTTATTTTTCCATCTTTTGGAAGAGAATATTTGATAGAGTTAGTCTGCAAAACCAAATGGGCCCAAGTAAACACTCGGTGTATGAGTGTGTGTGAGTGTGTGTGTGCATACATATTTCATAATAATAACAAATTTATTCTGGCAGGTTGTCTGCAGAAGTAGACATGAGCAATGGGACAATGTATACACATGAAAGTCCTCCAGTCAAGAATTAGTCTATTCACCGTTTTTTGAACTTGGGCTGGTGTGCCTTGCTTTGGCCAATAGAAGCAGCTTTGGTTGTGCTGTGCTACCTGTAGGCCTTTGAAGACCAGACAGCTTGGGTTCCTGTTCTCTTGACATTATCAGCCGCTGTGTAAAGAAACTCACACTAGATTACCAACAGAATCCAGGGGGAGAGATATTGATGGTGGGGGAGGGAGAGAGATGAGTGTGTGGGAGAGAGAGAGAGAAGAGAGGAAGGGAGGTGGGTGGGGGACAGGGAGGAAGGCCTAGCCAGTCTCAGTCCAATCCTGCCATCCCAGATGAAGCACCAGACACATGGTCAAAGCCATCTTGGAACATCCAGCCCCAGCTGAGGTGCTGTAGTCCACACAGTATGAGGTGGAAATAAACTGTCTATTCAGAGACATACCAAAATTTCAGGATCATGAGAAGCAATGAATGCTTTTATTTATTTATTTATTTTTTTAACGTTTATTTATTTTTGAGACAGAGAGAGACAGAGCATGAACGGGGCAGGGGCAGAGAGAGAGGGAGACACAGAATGGGAAGCAGGCTCCAGGCTCTGAGCCATCAGCCCAGAGCCCGACGCGGGGCTCAAACTCAAGGACCGCGAGATCGTGACCTGAGCTGAAGTCGGACGCTTAACTGACTGAGCCACCCAGGTGCCCCAATGAATGCTTTTTATACTAAATTCAAATATTATCCTTGGGTCCGTTTCTGTCTCTTATCATTTATGGGATTGATATCATCGGGCCTTTTTTCCTGCCCGTCTCTCACATTGCTGTTAATATTATTTCATTACTATTTTACTCTGGTAGTGCAATTCCCTTGTTTTATTCTGGATTAAAAAAAATTTGTAGCTATTCCTGTCTCTTTTTTCATTCAGGTGAACTTCAGAATATTTTTGTCAATTTTCTAAACCCTTGGGAATTTCATTAGAATTACATTAAAGTTATTAGTTATTTTGGGAAGGATATTTGCATATTATCTTTACAACCCAAATCATGATTTGTCTTTTCATATTTTCAAATACTTTTGAATTCCTTAGTAATTATTGTAGTATTTACATTTATTACTTAATTCTTCACTCACTCACTCATTCATTACTAATTCAGAGGGTACATTTCTTTCTTATTTTTTTAAGATTTTTTAAATTGCAATGTGGTTAACTCACAGTGTTACATTAGCTCCAAGTGTACAATATAGTGATTCAGCAATTCTCTACATGACTCAGAGTTGGTCATGATAGGTGTACTCTTAATCTCCATCACCTATTTCACCCATCACCCCACCCACCTCTCTTCTGGTAACCATCAGTTTTCTATAGTTAAGGGTCTGGATTTTTTTTGTTTTGTTTGTTTTCTATTTTTGGTTTTGTTTTGTTTTGTCTCTTTCTCTTATTTTCCCCTTTGCTGCTGTTTTTTTTTTTTTAATTTCTTAAATTCCACATATGAGTGAAATATGATATTTTTCTTTCTTTGGCTTATTTCACCTAGCATTTTGCTCTCTAGATCCATCCGTATTGCTGCAAATGGCAGGATTTCATTCTTTTTTAATGACTGAATAATATTCTATTCTATTATATAGCTATATATTATATATATTCCATTATCTATATAACTATTTACTATCTGTCATCTATCTATCACATCTTCTTATCCATTCATCTATTGGTAGATACTTGGGTTGCTTCCATAATTCGGCTATTATAAATAATGCTGCAATAGATACAGAGGTGCATAAACCCCTCAACTTATTGTTTTCGTGTTCTTTGGGTTGATAACCAGTAGTGCAATTACTGGATCATATGGTAATTTATAATTTTTTGAGGAACCTAAATACTATCTTCCACAGTGGTTGCACCATTTTGCATTCCCATCAACAGTGTGCAAGTGTTCCTTTGTCTCCACATCCTTGCCAATACTTGTGTCTTGTGTTTTTGATTTTAGTCATTCTGACACGTGTGAGGTTATGTTTTGTTGTAGTTTTGATTTGCATTTCCCTGATAATGAGCATCTTTTCATGTGTCTGTGTGCCATCTGTATGTTTTAACTGGATTATTTGCTTTTTTGGTGTTGAATTATTTAAGTTCTTTATATACCCTGGACACTAATCCTTTATTGGATATGTCTTTTAAAAATATCTTCTCCTGCTCAGTAGGTTGTGTTTTAGTTTTCTTGGTTATTTCCTCTGTGGTACAAAAGTTTTATATTTTGAAATAGTCCCATCAGTTTATTTTTGCTTTTGTTTCCCTTGCCTCAGGGGACATATCTAGAAAGATTTTGTTATGGCCAATGTCAGAGAGATTACTGCCTGTGCTCTCTTCTAGGATTTTTATGGTTTCAGGTCTCACATTTAACCAGGTCCTTAATCCATTTTGAGCTTATTTTTGTGTATGGTAAAAAAAAAATGGTCCAGTTTCATTCTTTTGCATATTGCTGCCCAGTTTTCCCAACACCATTTGCTGAAGAGGCTGTCTTTTTCCCATGGTATATCCTTGCCTCTTTTCTCGAAGATTAATTGACCATATAATTGTGGGTTTATTTCTGGACTCTCTATTCCATTCTATTGATCTATGTATTTATTTTTGTGCCACTTCCATACTGTTTTGATTGCTACAGCTTTGTAATATAACTTGAAATCTAGACTTGTGATACCTCCAAATTTGTTTTTCTTTTTCAAGATTGCTTCAGCTCGGGGTGCCTGGGTGGCTCAGTTGGTTAAGCGGCCGACTTCAGCTCAGGTCATGATCTCGCGGTCCGTGAGTTCGAGCCCCGTGTCAGGCTCTGGGCTGATGGCTCAGAGCCTGGAGCCTGTTTCCGATTCTGTGTCTCCCTCTCTCTCTGCCCCTGCCCCGTTCATGCTCTGTCTCTCTCTGTCTCAAAAAAAATAAATAAACATTAAAAAAAAAAAAGATTGCTTCAGCTCTTTGGGGTCTTTTGTGGTTCCATACAAATTTCAGAATTGTTTGTTCTAGTTCTGGAAAAAATGCTGATGGTATTTTGATAGGGATTGCATTAAATCTGTAGATTGCTTTGGGTAGTATGGGCATTTTAACAATATTTTGTCTTTCAATACATGAGCATGGAATGTCTTTATTTGTGTCATCTTACATTTGTTTCAGCCGTGATTCATAGTTTTCAGAGTACAGGTCTTTCACTTCCTTGGTTAAGTTTATTCTTAGGTATTTTATTATTTTTGGTGCAATTGTAAAGGATTGTTTTCTTAATTTCTCCTTCTGTTGCTTCATGAATAGTGTATGGAAATGCAGTGAATTTCTATACATTGTTTTCTATGCATTCCTGCAACCTCACTGAATTCCTGTATCAGTTCTAGTAGTTTTTTGATGGAGTCTTTGAGGTTTTCTATATATAGTATCATGTCATCTGCAAATAGTGTAAGTTTTACTTCTTCCTTACTAGTTTGGATGCCTTTCATTACTTACTCTTGTCTGAGTGCTGTGGCTGGGACTTCTACTTCTGTGTTGAATAAAAGTGGTGACAGTGGCCATCCTTGTCTTGTTCCTGACCTTAGGGGAAAAGCTCTTAGTTTTTCCCTGTTGAGTATGGTGTTCGCTGTGAGTTTTTCATGTATGGCTTTTATTTAAAAAAAATTTTTTTTTAACGTTTATTCATTTTTGAGAGAGGGGGAGAGAGAGAGAGAGCGAGAGAGAGAGAGAGAGAGTGAGAGAGAGCGAGCTTGAGCGGGGGAAGGGAAGAGAGAGGGAGACACAGAATCTGAAGCAGGCCCCAGGCTCTGAGCTGTCAGCACAGAGCCCAATGCAGGGCTCAAACCCACGAATCATGAGATCATGACCTCAGCTGAAGTCAGATGCCTAACCGACTGAGCCACCCAGGCACACCTCATGTATGGTCTTTATTATGTTGAGGTATATTTCCTCCAAACTTTCTTTGTTGAGTGTTTTTATCATGAATGGAATTAATACTTTGTAAAATGTTTATTTCTGCATTAATTGAAATGTGCATTTTTTCTGCATTTATTGAAAAACCATATGACTGTATGGTTTTTATCCTTTCTCTTAATTGATGTGACGTATCACATTGGTTGATTAATGAATGTTGAACCACTATTGCATCCCTTGAATAAATTCCACTTGATTGTGGTGAATGATTTTTTAAAATGTATTGTTGGATTCAATTTGCTAACATCTTGTTGGGGATTTTTGCATCTACGTTCATTAAAGATATTGACTTGTGGTTCTCTTTTTTTGTGGCATGATTATCTGGTTTTGGAATCAGGATAACGCTGACCTCATAGAATGAATTTGGAAGTTTTCCTTCCTCTTCTGTTTTATGGAAAAGTTTGACAACTATTTTTTTAATTGAATTTTTATTTATTTTAAGAGAGAAAGAGAGCACAAATGAGGGAGGAGCAGAGAGAGAGGGAGAGAGAAAATCCTAAGCAGGCTCCATGCTGTCAGTGCAGGCCTGATACAGGGCTTGATCTCACGAACTGTAAGAATGATTCATAACCTGAGCCAAAATCAAGAGTCAAACACTTAACTGACCGAACCACCCAGGAGCCCCAAGTACTGTTTTTTAAATGTTTGGTAGAATTCCCTTGTGAAGCCATCTTGTTCTGGACTTCTGTTTGGAGTTTTTTGATTACTAATTCAGTTTCCTTTCTGGTAATCAGTCTGTTCAAATTTTCTATTTCTTCCTGCTTCAGTTTTGGTAGGTTATATGTTTACAGGAATTTATCCATTTCTTCTAGGTTGTCCAGTTTGTTGGAATATACTTTTTCATAATATTCTTTTAAGATCCATTATATTTTTGAGATGTTGGTTGTTATTTCTCCTCTTTAATTTCTAATTTTGTTTGAGTCCTCTCTCTCTCTCTTTCCTTGATGGACCTGACTAGAAGTTTACCAATTTTGTTGATCTTTTCAAAGAACCAGCTTCTGGTTTCATTGACTTTTTTTAGTTTTTATATCATTTATTTCTGCTCTAATCTTTATTATTTCCTTTCTTCTGTTGGTTTTACATTTTATTTGTTCTCCTTTTTCTAACTCCTTTAGGTGTAAGTTTAGGTTATTATTTGGGGTTTTTCTTGCTTCTTGAAGTGGGCCTGTATTGCTATAAACTTTTAGAACTGCTTTTGCTGTGTCCCAAAGATTTTGGACCATTGTATTTTCATTTTCAGTTGTCCCCCATGCATTTATTTCTTCTTCGATATCTTAATTGACACATTTATTGTTTGTAGCATGTTATTTAATCTCCATGTATTTTGTGGTCTTTCCAAAATTTTTCTTGTGGTTGATGTATAGTTTCATTGTGTTATAGTCAGAAAAGATGAATGGCATGACTTCAATCTTTTTGAATTTGTTGAGACTTGTTTTGTGGGCTAACATGTGATCTATTCTGGAGAATGTTCCATGTGCACTTGAAAATAATGTGTATTCTGTTCTTTTAGGATGGAATGTTCTGAATATATCTGTTAAATCCATCTGGTCCAGTGTGTCATTCACACACTGCATGTTTTACTTGTAGATTTTCTGTTTGGATGATTTGTCCATTGATATCAGTGAGGTGTTAAAGTCCCCTACTATTATTGTATTACCATTGATTAGTTCCTTTGTTTGTTATTAACTGCTTTAGTATTGGGGTATTTCCATGTTGAACGCATAAATATTTACAATTATTATGTCTTCTGTTGGAATGCCCTCTTAATGATTATGTAATGTCATTCTTTGTCTCTTGTTACAATCTTTGTTTTAAAGTCTACTTTATCTAAGTATTGCTATCCTGGCTTTCTTTTCACATCCATTTGTATGGTAAATATTTCTCTACCCCCTCACTTTCAATCTGCATGTATCTTTAGGTCTGAAATGAATCTGTTACAGGCAACATATAGGTGGGTCTTTTTTTTTTTATCCATTCTGTCCCCCTATGTCTTTTGATTGGATTGGAGTATTTAGTCCATTTATATTCAAAGTAATTATTCATAGGTATGTATTTATTGCCATTTTGTTATTTGTTTTGTGATTGTTTTTGTAGATCTTCTCTGTTCCTTTCTTGCTCCCTTCTCTCACCATAAGTTGGCTTTCCTTTCTCTTTATTTTCTTGAATATATATTACTGGTTTTTGATTTGTGGTTACCATTTGTTTTGTATATAACATCTTAGGCATATAGCAGTCTATATTAAGTTGATGGTCACTTAAGTTTGAGCCCATTCTTTACTCCTCCCCTCCCCACATTTTAGTTATGTGGTGTCATACTTTACATCTTTTTATTTTGTGAGTCCCTTGACTAATTTTTATAGATAAACTTATTTTTACTGGTTTTGCACTTCCTACTTTGCTTACTTTTACTTATGGTCTTTCCTTTCCATGCAAAGAGTCCCCATCAACATTTCTTATAGGGCTGGTTTAGTGGTGATGAATTCCTTTTACTTTCATTTTTTTGGGAAACTTCTTATCTCTTCTATTCTGAATGATAGTTAGCCTTGCTGATAGAGTATTCTTGGCTGCAGTTTTCTTCCTTTCAGCAATTTGAATATATCATGCCATTCCCTTCTGGACTGCAAAGTTTCTGGTGAAAAATCCACTGATAGCCTTATGGGGTTTCCCATGTATGTAATTATTTTCTTTTCTCTTGCTGCTTTTAAAATTCTCTCTTTACCACTATTTTTTAGACTTTTTAATTATTATGTGTCTTTTTGTGGACCTCCTTGAGTTAATTTTGTTGGGGTATCTCGGTGCCTCCTGGATCTGAATTTTTGTTTCCTTTGCCAGATGAGGAAAATTTTCAGTTATTATTTCTTCAAATAAATTTTCTGCCCCCTTTTCTCTCTCTTCTTCTGAGATCACTTTAATGCAAATGTTATTAGTAGATGGAGTCACTGAGTTCCCTAAGTCTATTCTCATTTTGCATAATTCTTTTTTTCTCTTACCTGTTCAGTTTGATTAGTTTCCATTACTGTATCCTCCAGGCTGCTGATTTGTTCTTCTGCTTCCTCTGACCTGCTGTTTATTCCATCTTGTGTATTTTTTTTTTTAATTAAAAAAAAATTTTTTTTTTAACATTTATTTATTTTTGAGACAGAGAGAGACAGAGCATGAACGGGGGAGGGGCAGAGAGAGAGGGAGACACAGAATCGGAAGCAGGCTCCAGGCTCTGAGCCATCAGCCCAGAGCCCGACGCGAGGCTCGAACTCGCGGACCGCGAGATCATGACCTGAGCTGAAGTCGGACACTTAACCGACTGAGCCACCCAGGCGCCCCTGTATTTTTAATTTCAATTGTGTTCTTCATCTCTGAATGATTCTTTTTAAAATCTCTTTGTGAAGGGTCTCACTAATGTTCTCCACTCTTTTTTTTTTATTTTTTATTTATTTTTTATTTATTTTTTAATTTTTTTTTTTCAACGTTTATTTATTTTTGGGACAGAGAGAGACAGAGCATGAATGGGGGAGGGGCAGAGAGAGAGGGTGTTCTCCACTCTTAACTCCATTGAGTATCTTTATGATCATTACTCTAAATTCTCTATTAGGCATATTACTTATCTCTGTTTTGCTTAGGTCTCTTGCTATAATTTTGTCCTGTTCTTTCATTTGGGACATATTCCTCTGTCTCATCATTTTGTCCAGCTCTCTGTGTTTGTTTCTGTGTTAGGAAAGTCAGCTAAGTGTCCTGCTCTTGAAAGTAGTAGGTGGGGCACACACTATTACTAGGTGGTGGTGGTCCTCTGCCAGAGGCTAAGCTATAGCCAATGGAGGCCAATATGCAAAACATGTATGGGTGTGATGTGCAGTGCCTGGAAGTTTTACAAGCTGGTTCTCTGCCACACGGGATGTGCAGCTGCCACTGAGACCAGGGCTGGCTGGGCCTATCTGCAAAGCATGTGGGGGCAGGTGTACAGTTTTAACAGAGTGTGCATGTCCTCCATGGGAGGTGACTGGTGGCTGCTTCTGGGACTGAAGCCCTGCAAAGCAGGCAGTTGGGAGACTTGGTGTTGGCAAGGTTTGTTCAGGTCTTCTGGGGCAGGTGACCCACAAAGCCAGGACTGAGGTTAGCTGGCTGCACGGGGTGGGGTGCTGTGTAAGCAAGTTATGTAGTAAATGCTGGTGCCACGCTGGTTCCCTGAGGTGGCTGTGTGTTTGTGCTGAAAGGGGGGTGAGTAGGGGTGGTAATGGCACCTGCCATATCCTTTGTTTCTGGAGGTGTCTCCCAGTGATCTCTGTCCTTCTGATATGGTAAAGAATTCTCCTTTCCCTATGTCCCAGGCATTTCTCAAACTGATAATTGTATGCTGAATGTCTGTGGGCTGTTGTGCTGTCTCCTTAAGAGTGGGGACTTGGCTTCCTATCATCCTGTCTTTCCCAAAGCTGAGCTGACCAATTGTTAAAGTTCCCAGCTTTAAGTCACTGGTTGTAAGAACTCATGAAATTCGGCCCCTCTAGTTTTTACCAAATATTGTGGGGATTCATCTTCCCTGTGCAGGCTACCCAGTGTGATAGTCTTTTTCTCTCCATACTGGCAGCTCCCTCCCTCCTACAGACAGGCCCACATGTCCGTTTAGCTCCCTATCAAGTCTCTGTCCTTCCTACCCATCTGATGTGACCTCTTCTCTACATTTAATTGTGGAGCTTATTCTTCTAGTCTTTGGGCCATTTTCTGGGTTATTTGCATGAATATGAGTGTTACCTAGTTGTATCCATAGGAGGAAGTGAGCTCAGGGTTCTCCTATTCTGCCATTTTCCCTGGAACAAAAGGACACATGTCTCATTGAGCTCAAATTTACAGCCCATTACTAGCGAGTGTATAGGACTTTATAGAATGTGCTTTGGATACTAATCCTGTCACCTGGTATTATTTTATTCTCTACTTCACCCTCTTTTTTATTTCATTTTTTATTTTATTGTGGTTCTGATATATTAGGGCTATCTGGAATCATACTGCAATACATTAATGATTGAACTTTTATACCCACACCTTGCTAGGTCATTGGATCCAGGCTGCCCCATGATGGGTATGACCATGGAGAAAGCAGTTCTAGGTAGAGGAGGCTGACCCTGAAGTTTCTGTCAGCTGGAGGCTTGCTACTGACCACATTCCTCTTAGCTGAGCAGTGAGTCCATTCTTGAAGGGGGACCTGGACAGTGTATTGCTGTGTTCAGCACAGTTCTGAGAAACTTGGGAAGGTCATGTCTTTGGCCATGCCAAATGGAGGTGGACAAAGTGGTTCTCTAAAGTATCTGCTGTTTCTTGCTGTTTTAAATTCTCTGTTTCTCTCAACCACAGCTTTTCCTCTTTTCCCTGATGGGTGTTTATTTAACTTGCTTTAAAGTCACTGGAGAAGCTTGACTTACAGCTTTGATGTAAAGAGTGACTGCAAGACCCTCAGCATGTAGCTGTTCACACATAAGCCACAGCAAGGCACAGCCCTGACAGAGCAAGAGGCCCCATTTCTGGCCCTGGAAGGAGATTCCAATTAAATAGTATTCATGGCCTTACATTTAATTGAAACCTTTTGGCATGCCATTTTCATTGTTCCATCTTTCTATAGTGTTTTTGTGCTTGAAGATTTGCATGCAGTGCTAACTCCTAGACTTTCTGTAAGTAAATAGGCCTAAACTTTCATTAATACATAAATTGGCTGCCATTTGCATTTCTCTCCATCTGGAGTATGACGTCTCTTATATTTCCAATGGACATTTTTTCCCTGAAACAATTTAATCAAATTCATCTGATGCCATCATTTTTTAAAAAATCCATAAATTAAACAAAATTATTTTTCTCTTTTTATATTATGTGTTTCTTAAATCTCAATTAAACATTTTCCTTAGGATCGTTATCTACGGAAAGGAAGACAAATTTTGAAATGGATATAAAGGGGGGCACCTGGGTGGCTCAGTCGGTTGAGCTTCCGACTGCAGCTCAGGTCATGATCTCATGGCTTGTGAATTCCAGCCCTGTGTTGGGCTCTGTGCTCATGGCTCTCGGAGCCTGGAGCCTGCTTTAGATTCTGTGTCTCTCTGTCTCTCTCTCTCTCTCTGACCCTCCCCCTGTCACGCTCTGTCTCTCAAAAATAAACATTAAAAAATCTTTTTGAAATGGATATAAAGGTAGCAGAACCCCAAACAGGTTTTTTAAAATAAATTATGTACATAAACAAGTTATTTACATAGTTGTATGCATTGAATTTCCAAAGAAATATAAAAATCTATTTACAATGAGATATTCTCAGGAACTAATTTAAAAGAGAAATCTGTGATTAAGGTATTTTAAACAATTAATGGCAACTGTTTAACAATGCTTACTTAGATATGGTGCTGCCAAATATGCTTTTACTTATTTTAATTTTTAATTTTTTCTTATTTTTTAAATGTTTTTTTTTTTTAATTTTTTTGAGAGAGAGAGAGACAGAGTGTGAGCAGGGGAGGTACAGAGAGAGAGGGAGGCACAGAATCTGAATCAGGCTCCAGGCTCTGAGCTGTCAGCACAGAGCCTGATGTAGGGCTTGAACTCACAAACCGCGAGATCATGACCTGAGCCAAAGTTGGGACCTTTAACCGACAGAGCCACCCAGGTGCCCCCAAATTTGGTTTTAAAACACAGTGTATGATATGCTCTTTCCCATTATTTCATTAGGCTCTTGTTGGTATGTAACACTAAATAAATAAAGACCCTAAAACCAAACCAAACTAAATGAATAAAGCCCCAAGAAACTACAGGTACTAGGAGACCACATTCCAAAGAACAGAAGGAAATTCCATCTGCTGCTGTGGCACAGAAGCTGGGTTGAATCTAAAGGATCATGACCTCTACCCTCCCCTACTAACACCATAGTGCACGGCAGGTGGGAAAATACAGCAGAAGGAGATTTTTAGTCAACTCCAGTCTCTGGCCTTAGCTCTGAGACATGGAAGGCTTGCAAGCTGGCCCTCTTCACCACCTCATATACATGCACTTTTTGATAAGGGTGCCAAGTATACTTCTCTCTCTCCAGTTCCTAGCCCCCATCAATATCTTCTCTTTTTCACTCATGGCAGCAACTTGACGGTTTCACAAACTAAAGGAGAGGAATACAAGGATGTGTTGTTTCCCAAGAGGTGTATTTACTTCAGTTGAGAGGTAATAGGTCAGCGAATAAATGGAAAGAATGTGGAGGGTGGTAGGAAGCCTTTCTGGGTAGTAGACCTGAACAGAGTAAAACCTCAGGCCGTAGCCAGAGGCCTAGAGCCACACTAGAAGGTGGGGTACATCAGTGGGTCTGAGGTGGAGATCCAGTCAGGATGCAAATAAAGGGAAGAAGAGTGAAGATAATATACCTATTCTAGTGGAAGGCAAAAATAAGGTCCAAGTTGATGTCTGCTTAAGCATGAAAAACAAAACAAAATGACATGCAGCCTACGAAATGTCCTTAAATTTGCATTTTTCATGCCATTACATTTAAAAAATGTTATTAGAAAGTTACTTGAAACATATTTCAATGGCCATATATTACACTGAATGGATGTACTAATAGTCTCTTAATCTCCTAGTCTCAGGTATTTGTATTATTATTTTTCACTAACATAGACAAAAGTGTAATAGCCAAATCGGTGACAAAGATCCTATTGTAATCAATTTTTTTATTAGAAGGGAATTCTAGAACTGTGATTATTGGTAAATTACTACTAGTTTTTAAATTATCTTACTATACACTATACGGTTACTTTCCAAACACTGTAGCACTTTTTGCCACCACCACCAATTTATGAGAATGCTTATCTTAGTGGACAGCTACCATCAGTGGGCTCTTGTGTTTGTTTTCTTTTAACAACATCATGCCTGAAAATATTTATATATTATCATTGTAATAATTTCCTTAATTAATAGGAAGGTTGAACATTCACAATTATTGGAAGCAATGATTATTATACTCTCTCTTTTTTAAATCTAATGTTTATTTATTTTGAGACAGAGAGAGAGAGCAAGTGAGGGAGGGGCAGAGACTAGGAGAGAGACAATCCCCAAGCAGGCTCCATGCTGTCAGTGCAGAGCCCGACATGGGGCACAATCTCACAGACCGTGAGATCATAACCTGAGCCAAAATCAAAAGTTGGTCACTCAACTGACTGAACCACTCAGGCGCCCCTATACTCTCTCTTTTGTGAAATCTCTTATCATATATTTTCATTTATTGTGCTAGCACTAGGAAAAATTTTAATGGTTTAATTTTCTATCCAGGTAAAGGGGGAAGACAGTTTTGTGATAGTCATATTATAGGTTATATCACTAAATTAAACCATGAGAGACATAAAATCCTCAGTATTTTTGAAAGCCTATTTTTAGAACTTAAATATCTATGATTTAGGGTGCCTGGGTGGCTCAGTCAGTTAAGTGTCTGACTTAGGCTCAGGTCATGATCTTGCAGTTCATGAGTTGGAGCCCCACCTTGGGCTTTGTGCTGACAGCTCAGAGCCTGGAGCCTGCTTTGGATTCTGTGTCTCCCTCTCTCTGTGTCTCTGCCTCTCCCTCGCTCTGTCTGTCTGTCTCTCTCAAAAGTAAACGTTAAAATTTTTTAAAAAAGAACTTAAATATCTATTATTAAATAGTAATAATTATAGTAATATTAATGACATATTTATTATTTTTTGCTATGTATTTTAAGTATTAAATAAAAATTATTTTAAGGTAAGAACTATATTTTATTTTGTTAATAGACAGGAAAAGCAAGACTTAAAGGGACAGAACTAGAATTCAAATCCGTATGTGACTAATACCTAGATTTCTACTCTTTGGACATAGTCCTTTATCACATTCACACCTGCAAGTCCTTTTTGGAAACATTATACTCTCTTGTTTAGCTCTCAGGATTCTGTAGCCTTTAGCTGTTTTTTTTTTTTTTTTTTTTTTTTTTTTAAGTAACACTTTTAAGAATGGAAATATAGTCTTAAAATTAATCATTATCCTAGGAAAACATAAATTTTGCTGGGTCAGTAGTATAAATTATTATAATGACAGTAATTGAGAATGTTTGTAAGATATTTCATATTTTACACACTATCTCACATATCCATATTTGCAACATATTGTGAAATAAAAAAAGGAATTTATAAAACAGCATGTATCTCTGACCCTAATTTTGTTGTAAAATATGTATGTCTTCACAAATATCTGCAAATATATGCATCGTCAAAATACAAGTGTATATTCTAAAACACACACTAGTGGGGCGCCTGGGTGGCGCAGTCGGTTAAGCGTCCGACTTCAGCCAGATCACGATCTCGCAGTCCGTGAGTTCGGGCCCGCGTCAGACTCTGGGCTGATGGCTCAGAGCCTGGAGCCTGTTTCCGATTCTGTGTCTCCCTCTCTCTCTGCCCCTCCCCCGTTCATGCTCTGTCTCTCTCTGTCCCAAAATTAAATAAGCGTTGAAAAAAAAAATTAAAAAAAAAAAAACAGAAAAAATAAAACACACACTAGTGAGTGAAGTTATGAGTAATTTTTAATTTTTTAAAAACTATAACATTATGTATTCTTTTTATACATCTTATTCTTTTTATAATCGTTGTGCTTGATTATTTTTTATATTTTAAAAGCAACCTAAAGAGAATTAAAGGCAAATACCAGACTTAAAAATTTTTATGTATGATTAATATATTTGATATATAAGGAATCTATATATTAATATATTTATATATATAATATATGTAATATAATATATACAATATATATAATATAATATAATATAATATAATATATAATATATTTGATATATATATTAATATATTTGATATATAAGGAATATATATATATTAATATTATAATATTATAATATATATATATTATATTATATTATAATAATATAAGGATATATATTAATATATTTGATATATATATGTAATATAATATATACAATATATATAATATAATATAATATAATATATTTGATATATATATATTAATATATTTGATATATAAGGAATCTATAAAAATTTTTATGTATGATTAATATATTTGATATATAAGGAATCTATATAATTTTATCAGACACAGATAGGAAACCTATTGTAGAATGGTAAAACATTATGACACTCGATCCTTATAATAATCTAAGGTACATAGGACTGATTTTTTTAGACTAAGAAAGTACAATTTAGAGAAATTGGAGTGATTTTTTTTCAAACTCAAACAATTAATAATTTATGAAGCCAGCACTAGAATTAAAACTTTCTGAATATGAATAGTCAGCTGTAAACTCTTAAATCAATTAATATTCCAGTTTTAAGGACAAACATAGCCAAATAAAGCAGCTGCAGTTCCTTGTAACCAGAAAAATAAGAAGAAAATGCCTTGGAGAAAATGAAGTCAGAACTTGGAAAATCAAGTGGTGATGGGAACCCCCCAGGTTGCTATCTGATGGTGGGTGTGCTCTTTCATAATGGAGCCAGTAGTGTGAGGACACCCTGAAAATCCAGGGGTGTGGTGCCCATGGAAAATAATTCCAGCTGGCCTCTGGCTTCCCACACTGGAGGGCCAATCCTTGCTGGATGCACTCCAAATTACTCTGAGAGGCACCAGCCACAACCGTGCTAGTGTGTCAGCTTCAGAGCCAGATTTTCTCCTGACTCACATAAACACGGCCCAAATGTGCAGCTCCAGAGCCAAGTCTCCATTCCCTACTCACAAATTTCTGTTGAAATTGTTAGTTATTTCAAATACAGTTGCTTAAAATGGCTTAGTCTGCTCTGCAGACTTTCATTGCTCTCCTGTGTCTCTCAAGTGGCTCTCCTAAGAAGCAATCATCCCAGAGCATTCCTGTTCTAGAGAGAGTGGAACTCAGGTGGATCAGGTTAGTTCCTTGGGCTTCCTTCAGTTCTGATATATTGTTGGACAAGCAGTTGGACTGAGGTCCCATCTTCACCAATATCCAGAGAAGAACTTCCCAGTTATGAAATAGATCCAAATATATAAGCTGATATAGGTTTAGAGACACTAGTGTGGGATCTGCGATGTGACCCAGAGAAGTCTTAAATCCTTAGCCAGCATTGGAAGTGAGTATAAGGAGATGATGCTTCTTTATGAAATTTTGGAATCTGGGCTGAGAAGGGGAGCAAAAAATAGAACCTAGGAAATTTTGATGGAGATTTTAAGATAGCCACACAGTTGGAGTGACCAAACTCCATGTTTTCATGGAAGTGAAAAACAGTGATGTTCAAGTAAATAATATGGTATCAGTGTCTGGTAAGGGTGACAGAATAACGTAAGTGCACTGCACTCTTTGTTTTGGTCAGCTTTTTTGTCTTGTTTTTTTGGTTGTTCAGCACCTATTCCAGTATCTTTTGGAAATGATCTTTATTCCCATTAAATACAGTTTAGCAGGCCAGGAAGCCTAAGTGGAAGTTCTCTGCCTGAAGTTTGAACTAGAAGCAGAATGATGAAAGGCTATTAATTCTTGGAGGTAATTTATTATGGCCTCAGCTCCTGGGGCAACAGTATGCTTGCTTCCTAAACTCTTTGGAGCAGTCTAGTGTCTGTATGTTCCTTGCTTGGTTTCCAAACCTTCCCTCCATCTGGTGAGCTTCCCTGTATCTTTCCAGTCAATTCCCTGTTTGTTTTTGTTTTGTGTTTTGTTTTTTGAGAGAGAGAGACAGAGGGAGGGCTAGAGAGAGAATCCAAGCAGGCTCCGGGCTCAGTGTGGAGCCCAACATGGGGCTCAATCCCATGACCCTGGGATCATGACCTGGGCTGAAACCAAGAGTCAGATATTCAGCCAACTGAGGCACCCAGGCACCCTTCCTTATTTGTTTAAGGATCACAACCAAAGAAACTTAACTAATGGTGGATGGTGATCACAACCAAAGAAACTTAACTAATACTCGAATATTCCAGGTGAGGCAAAGTAGTTCAGTTTGAGCCTTGTGATGGTCACAGTACTAGCAGTATCCTGAGTCATTATTGGCAATTCTATTTTTGAGAGAAGAATGGAGCTATAATTCCAAAAAATTAAAATGATCAGGAGTGAAGGAGGTTACTGAAGGCAGACACAGCAAAGTAATAAATTTACTTCATAATTTATTTAGAGCTAGGAGGGAGAATGCGAGTTGATTTCTTTTTCCCTACAGCATTTTGTTATGAAATATTTTAAACATACAGCAAAGTTGAACAAATTTTACAGTGAACACCCCTATGTCTACTATCTACATTCTGTTATGAGCATTTTACTCTACTTGCTTTGTCACATGTCTATCCAACCATCCCTCTATTAGTCCATCTTATTTTTGATGATGTAATTCAAGGTAAGTTGCAGACTTCAATATATGGATATCTGTGTATTGTATTCTGTATGTCATTAACACGATTGAATATTAGTTTATGTAAAACCTACATACAATGTAAGTTTTTTTAATGTAAAACTTACAGTGAAATGTACAAGTCTTAGTTATTAATTTCCCGAGTTTTAACAAGTGCACATACTTGTTTCTATGGGTCTGTAATTATAGGGGTACTACAACATTACTGGAAATGTAATTATATGGAGAAAATTGTATTTAACACAGCTATTCTCGGGGAGAGTTCTATAGGTTGTTGAAGAGTGTTTTGCCTACATAGGCCCTTGGGGTGGGAAGAATTGGCTGCTAGAAAGCAAACTCTAGTCACAGTCAGTGGGTCTGTGATTCCAGGGTAGTGTAGGCTGAGGTTCTCCTGACCAGCATTCAGTTGGTTTCTCCTTTAGGTAAAGGATGCTCATAAACCTAAATAATATCCATTTGAAGGTATACAAATGATTAGCTACCTGTGGTGTGAAATTATCTGTACGAATCCTCAGATGTCTCTGGGCCTGAAGTGAAAGGAAAATGCATGCTGACTAAATGTATGACAATTCTTTTTATGTCACTTTAATTACTAATTAGGAGACACATATTAGGTCTTAGTTCTTGTGCCCTTGCTACAGAATACTTGACTGAGAAGACTGGCAAGAAGGAGGAACAGTGGGTAGAGTTTTAAATTCATGAATGGTAGGCTCTGGACACTGGAACGGGATGGGCTAGAGTCTGGTTAGGACAGAATAAACTCCCTTTCCTCTACTCTTTGTTTTTCCTACAGAAGAATCTGTAATTGTCTGTGGTTGTCATGAATTCGTAAAACTCCAGATTCTGATATAGTCTCTCTACGTTTCTACTACCATTTCCTGCCATTGACAGAGGAGGTGATCTGACCACTTAGCATAATTCAATTTTAAGCTTGACCCCACAGGGGTCTTTCAAAGGGTTGCCTTCACCTGGAAATAAAAGAAGTATGTGGTTCAATGAGACATCACCTCATAGCAGTTAGGATGGTTATTATGAAAAGGACAAGAGATAACAAATGTTGGCTAAGATGTGGAGAAAAGGAAATCCTTATATACTATTGGTGGGGATGGAAATTGGTTGCAGTCATTATGGAAAACAGTATAGAGGTTCCACAAAAAGTGAAAAATAGAACTCCCGTTCTACCATATGATCTACAATATGCTCCAGCAATCCCACTCCTGGGTATATATCTGAAGGAAACAAAATCACTATTTTGAAGAGATATCCCCACTCCCATATTCATTATAGCATTATTCGCAATAGCTGAGATATGGAAACAACTTAATGTCTTTTGGTTGATGGATAGATCAAGAAAATGTTGTGTATGTATGTAATGGAATATTATCAGCCTTAAAAAACAAGGAAATCCTGCCACTGATGACGACATGGATGAACCTGACGGGTGTTATGCTAAATGAAGTAAGTCAGATAAAGACAAATACTGCATAGTATCACTTGTATGTGGCATCCTAAAAAAAAGCCAGTTTCATAGAAACAAAGAATAGAATGGTTGGCTGGGGCTGTGGGTAGGAGAAAATGAGGAGATGCAGATTAAAGGGTACAAACTTTCATCTGTAAGATGAAGTTCCGAGGATCTAATGTACAGCATGGTGACCATACTTAATAGTATGGTATGGCACACTTGAAATTTGCTGAGAGTAGATCTGAAGCATTTTTAACACATACGCACACACACATGCACACACGCACGAGAGTTAACTACGTGAGGTGACAGGTACACACTTAATTATCTTGGTCTTGGTAATCATTTCACAATGTCAAATCACAAACAATATCAAATCATCAAGTTGTATACTTTAAGTATATACTCTTTTTCTTCTGGGGATTTATTATTCATCTCTTCTATAAGAAAATCCTGTTTCTGGTGACCCTCTTTAAAAACTCAATATGGTTGGATCAAGATGGTATGCAGACATAGGGGTTCTGACTCTTTGGGAGCACACACCGAAACTAGGGCTGAAAATGGGAATCTCTAGGTGCTTGGCTGCCACAGAGCCCTAATCACCTTGAGGTTTTCTGGCTACAGGTCCAAAAATTATGGAAGCAGCCAGCTGTCACAATATATTTTCATATATAATTTTTCTTATAAAATTAACTTCACTGTTCCAAAAAAAAAACCAGAAAAAATTCATAACTTGTCATCTTAATTGCTGCTAGCATTTTGTTATGTGTTTCCTCTCAGCACGCTTTATAAATATGACTTAGGCTGGGGCACTTGGGTGGCTCAGTCAGTTAAATGTCAGACTCTCGGTTTTGGCTCAGGTCATGATCTCATGGTTTCATGAATTCGAGGCCTGGATGGGGCTCTGCGCTGACAGTGTGGAGCCTGCTTGGGATTCTCTCTCTCTCCCCACCCCCCCCTGCCTCTTCCCCATTTGTGCTGCCTCTTTCTCAAAAAGGCATAAAAAAATTAAAATAAAATATGACATCTGCCCATTATGTTTGTATATTTTATATTATTTTTACCTTTATTATTCAATCTTAAGATGTTTCCCAGGGTGCATCTTTTAGAGTTAACTTAAAATTTAATTAGAAAATTATTTTCTGAAGATTCCAAAGTATTTCAGTGAGTTAACTAATGATGGGATATTTAATGATTTTCCAATTCCTAGTCATATTTAGGTTGTCTCCATATTTTACTGGTATAAATAGCACTGACATGGGTGCTTTTTTGTACATAATATCACCATGCTTTCGCGCTTATGTACAAGTAGGAATGGAAGTTACTACTAAGGGCTATTACCATTTGCTGAGGAATGTGTATGTCCTATCCTCTGCACATGTAAGAACAGGTCACAAAGGGTAAAGAAACAGAGAAAGCTAGCTCGTGAAGACAGTATAGCTGTCTCCACTACCTGTGCAGGGTTGGCTAACTCTCCCGTCTACCAGCAATCTAAGCCAGGGAGCCTATTTTGTAGCGAATACACACTTCTGCCCTTTTGTAACTTAATATTTTAAATGTTGAAATACTTTTATTTACTTATTTTTTAAATGTTTATTTTTGAGAGAGAGAGAGGGCAGTGTGGGGGGGGGGGCAAGCAGGGGAGGGGCAGAGAGAAAGGGAGACACAGAATCCGAAGCAGGCTCCAGGTTCTGAGTTGTTGGCACAGAGCCTGATGTGGGGGGCCTGAGACCATGACCTGAGTGGAAGTGGGATACTTAACCGACTGAGCCACCCAGGTGCCCCTAAATATTTAAATACTTTTAATTGCTTAACATATTATTTGCCATTTTGCACTCATGCTGCTACTTATTTTACTTATGGAATTTTATATATGATTCCAAAACTTTTATACTATAATGGCATAAATAACATACATTTCTCCTTATCATTATTATCAGCATCATCTCTACCAATGAATGAATATTTTTTGCTTTTCAGCCCAAAGTTTTAAGGCATTTTTTGTAAACCTGAAGTTTATTTTGTTTGTTAACCCCTTTTTGTGCCTTCCTTTACATTTTTTATTATTTTAAGATGTTTTCATTAAGTAGAATTTCTAGGTTAAATTATGCAAATATTCTGTGGCTCTTTATTCGTGGTACCAGATAAAGATGCCGCATTTGTTGTAGCTTCATCTACATTCAGTGTTTTTAAAAATCAAAACAAAACAAAATTGACATTATGTATTTTGAAATAGAACTTTAGAACAGTAATCACAGTGCTGTGTAGCAGGAAGTTACAAAAGCATCTGGAAAAGGAGTTTCTGTCTCACTGACTGCCTATTAAGTGAATTTATTAGTATGTAACCCAGGGGTTGCTGACCTCTCCAGTTGTCAGAACTAGCACTTCCCTCTAATTCTGAATGAAAGGATCTGAACTCTCATTATGTTTGGCCACAGGAAAGTTAGACTTTTCTCATTTTCCCCTCCCCAAGGTCTCTGGGACTCTCTATAGAATATTTGAGTGTTTCCCAGATCAGTCCTAGATTTCACTGCACGCTCGGGCCAGCGACCTCCCTCTGGCCTGCATCTCTGATCTTTGGATAATAACTTCTTATTATTTCTGAACTGGCTTCCGAAGGCCACTGCAGCTCACTCTGGAGAGCTGCAACCCAAATGGGGAGATAGGCCCATCGATTAGCACCCAGAAGTTAGCTGAGGCTGAAACATTTAAACAAAACTCTACTCACAATACCAGATACCTAAATAATACTAGATGCAGTATAGAGAAGAAAATGCTGGATATCAGATATGACTATTTCCAGGATTCATAAATTAAACCTATTCTCCATTTCCTGGACCCTCCAGGGCATCTATCTTGTTACCTTCACCCTATTACCAAGTTGTAGGAACTGGCTCACATCCCCCAAACGGAGTGTCTTTGACCTGGTGCCCTAGGAGAGAGTCCAGACCTCTCAGTTCTTCTACAAAGAAGAAAATCCTGTCTCTCCACTCAGTTTTAGCCCAACATCCCGATTAAAAAATAAAATCTGTAGGTAAACACCTTTATCTATAATGAAGCCTCCAGAAGTTCGAAAGAGCACATGCTAAAAGACAGAGAGATTGATTTTTACAAACAGATTAAGCAAAAAACCCATCCATAAGGAAACTTTTAAAAATACTATACAAAATAGTATTGATTCAAAATTGAAATCTAACGACTAGGAATGAATATGAATAATATAATAAGTGATAAAATATAACGGTGTTACTTAAAGTGTAAGTCATAGTCTTTGTGATTTGGAGAAAAATCTACACAATACATCTAAAAATTACTAGAATTAATAAAATAGTTCAGTAAAGGGTCTATAAGAAGAATATGTACAGAATTAAATGGTTTTAATTATTTACCATAATAGATAATGAAGAAGTATAATGAGGAAATGAAAATCCTACAAAAAGGAAATATTTAATGATAACTCAAGAAATGTGGGCATCCAATGAACAAAGTTATCAAATATACTAAGTGATTGAAAATTGACTTAAAGGTAGAATCCTATTATTTATGTGTCTATTCTTTAATTCCACAATTATTTTTGCATGTGTATATTCCAGGGATAATGTTTAGCACTGGGAAGGAATACATCAGTGGACAAGACAGATACATGCTCTGCCTTCATGGGGATTACTGCCTATTATGGGAGATACATATTTTAAAAAATGTGCATACTTAATTAACTTAATTAATTAAATGACTGTGCTAATTACAGTATAGAAGGTAGGGGCTACCGACACATGTGTAAACCATGAAGTGGGAGACAGTGGCACATTTGAGGAACTCTGGGAAGGCCACGGTAACTGAGGGCAGACAGAGAGTAAACTAGAGTTGCAGAGGGAAGGGAGCCCCGGATCACGTGGGGCCTTGTTGACCATACTAAAGATTCTGACCTTTATTCCAAGAGCAATTGGAAGCCATTGAAAGGTTTTATGAGGGTTAAAAAAAAATATTAATGACAGGAAACAACCTATCCAACAGAAAGGAGAAGACTTTAAAAATTATAACTAGGGATGAAATACTTTCCATTATGAAAAATGTTTAGTGGGAACTTTTAGTGACATAGAAAAATGAAGGTAACTAAAATAAAATTTAATAGTAAGTATGGTATCAGCTACGTTAATAGATGTACATGAATAGAAAAGGTCAGCAATGGTAAAATCTACGACTGAGGGTTTTAGTGAATCTTATTTCTTTAATATTTTTCTGAGTTTTCCCCATTTTCTGTGACAAATGTGCATTAATTTTACCCCTTGAGAAAAAAACTTTATGATATTTTAATTTCTGATCCCTTTTGAGTTGGTCACTTCTGGAATAATTTATTTTGGGGCCCAATAAAAATGAATTTTAGGGTAACCTTCATGCATTTACTTTTCTTTGTTTAACTTTATTTGGGTATGAATGAGACTAATGTGTGTGTATGTGATTCCTGTATCTGGTAACATGATAACTTGTACCCATGTGTGCAGAAAAGAATTAAGAAAGCAGGCTAGAAGCTGCTATCCTTGGAAATGCCAATTTGCAAGTTGGCACTTGACTGGCATCTGGAAACTTGGATTTCTGGAAAATGGCCACCATTCACAGAACTGATAAGAGTGGCTCACTGTGCGTGGACAGTTTGTACAAGCAATGTGGTTTCTGTTGAATGCTTGCTTTCCTTTTGGGAATCTGGAATTTCAGCACATGCTAGGCAGAGGGGGCCTGTGTGACCAGCCCCCAGTAAAAACCCCGTGTGCTGAGTTTCTAATAAACTTCGTTGGTAGACAACATTTTACATGTGTTGTCACAGCGCATTGCTGGGGAATTAAGTGCTTCTCTTGTGACTCCACCGGGAGAAAACTCTTCGAAGCTTTCATGATTCCTCTGGTCTTTTCTTTGATTTTGCTTTGATATTTTTGCTGTAATAAATCATAGTCATGAGTATGGGCTTGTGCTGAGTCTTCTGAGTCCTCCCAGCAGATCATCAAACCTGGGGTCTTGGGGACCCCCGACACAATAAGCCACCAACATCTTCATATTGTTGAAACTCTTATGCCAGAATTGTGTTTTTAATTGACTATTAAAAGTCATTTAAATGTGGAAATTTAAGTGCAGAAGCATGCTGACCCCATATCAGTAAAACGTGATAGTGTATTTATATTTGCATATGACATTTAGAAATAGTTAAACTCATGCTTATATATGGCAAGTATATTATTGACTTGGTTTGGGTATTGATGACTCACAATAGCAGCACAGTTATATTTAGAAACAAAAATTTCTAAATAACTTCCAAATATTATGCAAGTCATCTAAAACCAAATAGTTGATACTTTACCATATTTTCCTATTTACCTCAAAGTTAATAGAATTCAACACAGCATATAGTTTTAGCTTTGGACTTCATGAATGCATGTGTGTGTCTATGTGTAGTCTTGCTTTGTTTCACTGATCATTAAATTATGAATAATTTCATATAAGAAAATATCCCTTTAAACCAAAATCTCATGTGCCACAATGTTCTATCTCATGCAAGTTTTACATAATCAACTAATCTCATCTTATGATACATTTACACAATTCCTCAATTTTTAGTATTTGAACAATACTAATTAACATTCCTGATCCAGATTTTTGAAGGATTATATTTTTAAAGAATTACAGGAATATATAACTGATAAAATGATATCTAAAATTTAAATATATAAAACATAAAAGATTATATTCTAAAGATAATATAATTGAATATTTACATAATCTTGGAAGAAGATATTTAAAGCACGGTTTCTCTTTTTTTCAAGTTGATTTATTTATTTTGAGAGGGCGGGGAGGAGCAGAGAGCGACAGGGAAAGAGAATCCCAAGCAGGCTCTGAGATGTCAATGCACAGCCTGACGCAAGGCTCCATCTCACAAACCGTGAGATCATGACCTGAGCCGAAATCAAGAGTCAGGTGACTAACCAACTGAGCCACCCAGGCGCCTCAAAGCATGGTTTCAAACAATGGCAGAAACCATAATGAAAAGATTGTTGGCTTTGTCTGCATAAGAATTTGAAACATATTTTCTATAAAGGAGAAAAATCATAAAAAGGTTAAAAGACAACAAAGGGGAACAGAGAAACAGAAAATGGAGAAAACTATTTGCAACCCCTATAACATTAAATATAACAGTGATAAATTACATGTTTATTAGAAAAAATAAACACAACAACTTATATATGGGAATCAATGGGGAATTTGCAATGGCCCAAGAAAAATATGAAAAAATATTTATCTTCATTATTGAAGATAATAAAAATATAAGTTAAAAATACGCAAATGTATTTATTCTATCTTATCAGACTAATACAAGGCAGAATTATAAGACCCAATGTGAACATGGGTGCAAAGAAAAACTCTTACCACAGGTGGGAATATAGATTAGCATAATATTTGGCATATGCTAGTCCCCCCTCCAGATATTTGGTCGTTAAATAAAAATGTATGAAAATAAATTTCTAGGATTGATTATTAGGAAAGGGTTTGTGAACACAAAGGCAACATTGTTCATAAGAAGACAGCAGGGGTTTTCTTGCACATTAACTCTATTCTCTTCTTTAACGTGGAGCCAAGTGGTGGGTGGAGTAAACTCAATAGACACTTCATCTTGCCTTCAGCAATGTGTATGACATGACCTCTCCGATATATTTATAATCAATAAAGAGAAATATATAGACTTAGTTAAATCTAAAGGTAGTTCTGTGGATGTTAGTTTTAATTAGACCTCATTCTAAACCTATTGAATCAGAATCCCTACGGGTGAGCCCAGAGAATTTTTAAGCTACCCAGGTGACTCTTAGGTAAACTAGGGTCTGAGCACCTTTGGGCTAGATGTCAGATACAGTGGGAATTAACTAATGCATAAGGAGATTTTCATATTATCTTCAGTCTGTGTCCCCCAAGATGCCCTGATATTCTTTTCATAAATGACTCAGATCATGGTCTAAGGATCGTTCCTTACAAATTTTTAGATATCATGGAGCTGGAGGAGTTAATGAATACCTTGAATGATTACATCAAATACAAAGGATTGGGACAACTAGATCAAGATGAAATTTGATGGAATTAGGTAAGGTCATATACTTTATTCCAAATAGCACTGCACATGGGACAAGATGATAAAGATAGTTTTTGGCTTAGCAGTACTGATTATGAATAAGACATGGGCTTCAGGCACTCGTCTTTGACCCAGTATCAGTAAACTTTGTGCATTAACTGCCCCAAAGGGGTAATATGGTTTTGGGATGCATTTATGTAAATGAAATAACCAGAATAACCAAGAAAATAAATGTTTATTGTGTGCCAATAAGTCCACATTGAATGTATTCAGGTTAGGTGCCAAATTCTAGGGAGGCTGTTCATAAATTAACCTATATTAAGAGAAAATCAACAAGGCTGAAAAAGTGACTTGAAATTATGCAGATGCAGATACATTGAAGAGGGATTTTTAGCCTAAAATAGAATAAACTAATAGTGGAGAAGGAGCTACATAGATTATTTATTTTTTAATTTTCTTTTTTTGCTTGATTTACTGTTTTATTATTATAAAATTAATATATTTGCATTATTTTAAAAATGAAAAATTGAAAAATATCTCTGCATATGCCTTTAGACATTGTAGTATTTGGACACACACACAAATAACATCTAGGAGAGCTAATTCAATGTCAAACAACTTAAGTTTTGTAATATTTTGCAGATTTTTGAAGATGATTCTTTCATGTTTATTTTCTCAAAAAAAATTTACAATCATTTTGTCAAGTGAAAAAAAAGTCCTATTAAGATTTTTTTGGACCTGCATGAATTTTATGGATTAGTTTAGGGAGTTTTCCTGTCCCAAATAAAACAGCCTTTATTTTACATCTTACTACAAAGTTCTCCAATTTTAAAATTGAGATATAATTCAAATACCATTAAGTTTACCCCCGTTAAGTGTATAATTCAGTGGATTTTAATATATTCAGAGAGTTGTATAACATCACCATTAATTCCAAAACATTTTCATTTTCCTAAAAGAAGCTCCCTATCCATTTCACTGAGCATAATGTTTTCAAGATTTGTCCATGTTGAGGCATATATTAGTACCTCATTTCTTTTTATGGCTGAATAATATTCCATTGTGTGTATAAACCACATTTTGTTTATCCATTCATCAGTTGATAGACTTGGGATGATTTACACTTTTTGGCCATTATGAATAATTCTACTATAAATGTTGCATGCAAGTTTTTGTGTGAACATATATTTTCAATTTTCTTGTTATATACCTAGGAGTGGAATTTCTGGATCATATGATTAGATTTTTGAAGAACTGTCAAACTATTTTCTAAAGTGGCTACACCATTTTACAGTCCCACCAGCAATGTTCAAGGGTTCTAATTTTTGTATATCCTCACTTGTTATTGTGTATTTTTTTAAATTATAGCCATCCTATTGTGTGTGAAGTGGTATCTCATTATGGTTTTTATTTGCATTTCCTGATGGCTAATGACATTGAGCATATTCCCATGTGCTTATTGGCATATTTATATGTTATCTTTGGAGAAATGTCTGTTCAAATACTTTGTACATTTTTTCAGTTGGGTTATTTGTTGAATTGTGAGAGTGCTTATGTATCCTGGATACAAGTACCTTATTGGGTATATGGTATGCAAATGTTTTCTCCCATTCTGTGGATTTTTTCACTTTCTTGCTAGTGTCTTTTGAAGCACATATGTTTTACATTTTTATAAAGTGTAATTTATGTGGGTTTTTTTCCTTTGTTTTTGGAGATTTTAGTGTCATATCTAAGAATTCATTGCCTAATCCAAGTCATGAAGACTTGTGCTATTCTTTCTCCTAAGAGATTTATAGTTTTAGCTCTTACATTTAGGGCTGTGATCTGTTTTGAGTTAATTTTTAATGTGGTGTGAAGTAGTGGTCTAAATTCATTCTTTTGTATGTGAATGTACAGTTCTCTCAGCAATATTTGTTGAAAAGTCTATTCTTTCACATTGAATTGTCTTGGCACTCAAAAAAAAAATCAATTGGCCATAAATGTATTTATAGCTTTATTTCTAGACTTTCAATTCTATTCTATTGATCTGTATGTCTATGCCAATGTAAGTGTCATACAATTTTGATTACTATGGCTTTGTAGTAAGTTTTAAAATTGGGAAGTGTGGGTCCTCCAACTTTGTAGTTCTTTTATAATGTTTTGACTATTCTGAATTCTTAGAATTTTCATATGATCATTTTGTTAATTTCTGCAAAAATAGAAGGCAACTGGGATTGTGTTAGGGAATTCATTGACTCTATAGATCAATTTGTAGAGAATTTCCCTTGTAACAATATTATGTCTTCCAATCCATGAACATGGAATGTCTTTCCTTTCATTTAGGTCTTTAACTTATTTTAATGATGTGCTGTAGTTTTCAGTGGTCAAATCTTGAACTTCTTTTTAGAAATGTATTCCCAAGTATTTAATTTATTTTTTGATAATATTGTAAATGGAGTTGTTTTCTGTAAAATAATTCCATTTATCTTTACTTTTTTTTTTTGCTGTTGTCATCATATATTTTGCCTCTATATATGATATCAACCCTACAACACAATGCCATTATTTTTGCTTTTAGTTGTCAATTGTCTTTCACAGAAATTAAGGGGAAAAAGTGCTAGTCTTTATATTAGCTCAAATATTTATCATTCACAGTGTTATTTATTCCTTTGTGTCAACACAGTTCTTTCTCTGATATGTCATTTCCTTCAGTCTAAAAAACTTCTTTACCTTAGCATTTCTTATAGTGCAGGTCGGGATACAAATTCTCTTATATTTCTTCTATCTGAAAATATCTTTATTTCATTTTTGTTTTTAGAGGATATATTCACTGGTTAAATAATTTTAGGTAGGCTTCTTTTGTTTGTTTAGCATTTTAAGATGACATTCCTTTGTGTTTTATCCTCCATAGTTTATGATAGAAAATCAGACATCATTTTTACCCTTGTTTTTCTGTATTTAATGTCATTTTTTCTTCTATAGCTCCTATAAAGTTTTCTCTGTAGTAGTTTGACTGTAATATACCAGGTTTGATTTAAATTTTTTTTAGTTTATACTACTTGGAGTTTGCTGGGTTTCTTAGATCTGAAGGCTTATGGTTGTCACCAATTTTAGAAATTTTTAGCCATTATGTTTTCAAGTATTTTTGACCCTTGCTCTTCCTATTCTTAGAATGTGGTTTTTACTTAAGGTTATGGTCCTTGTTTCTAAGACATGACATTTATGGCATTCTTAACAAGGCATCTCCACACTGGCTGGACTAGGAATCTCATATCTCTCAATTCTGTATGATCTCTCTTGCCTCCAGTCAACCCTCAGTCCTGCATTATCTATGCTTTGCTGGACATTGTGCAGTCTCATCCTGTGAATATATAGCCTAGCCTTGTCCAGTAACCCACTGGGCACCCCATGCAGACTTCAGGACCCCTCCTCTGTGCAATTACTTCTCTTGAACCATGATGCAAATTCCAGCTGCCTTAGTAGCTCCAAACTCTGGTTCCTACCTCATTAGCTCAGTGAGGCTGCTGTGCTCTGCTTGGACTTCACCTCTCTATTCAGTCATCTGGAAATTGTCTCCAGGCAGAAATCTAGGGAAAATATGTCATTCATCTGCATTTTCCTTCTCTTAAGGATCATGATCCTACATTCCTTGTGGTTCAGTACCTGAAAACAGTTGCCTTATATATTTCTTCTAATTTTAGATTTGTTTAGGGTGGTTACTCTGTCATGGCTGAAAATGGAATCTGCCTTTCCTTGTTAAATACTGTAGAGTACATAAAATATGGAGTCAGACCCATTTAGTTTAAATAAGGCTAGCAAATTTAGATGCCCACAGGAGTAATGCAATAACATTAAAAACAAGTAAGGTGGTCTAGATAGAACTCTTCTAGCTACTGACCTATATGTATTTCCTTTGAGAATGTGAGAGCCAAACAAAACATTCAAATTGTTTCCAGCCTATTACAGTTCATGAGCCACTGGTAGCAATCTCTGTTAAATTTTGGATCCTGGCTTTGCTATGTTAGTCCCTTTAAGCCTCTGTTTTCAATTTGTAAATTTAGAATAGTTATACTTAACTCACAGACTTTTGTAAGGTTTAAGTGAAATCAATACAAATAATACTTGGTACATAATATTCTTTTAATAAATGGAAGCTCATCCAGTAGCTAGTTTTATCTATAGGTTCTGGATCCACCATCAACTCAGTCAAGTGAGTTAAGTCTTCTGGCTACTGTGACTGATGATTGCCTTTCTCAGAAAGACTGTTGAGACCTGATCCTCCATGCTTCTCTTTCCGTTGTAGTCAGTTACAGCATAAGTTAAATTTCTATTGTACTTGCTGCTTCCTTACTTTCGAACTAACCACTTATTCCTTCACCTCCCAAACTATTTTGCTGTTCTTTCTAGAATGGCTGCTCCATAGCCAGCAACACCTATCCTCATATTTTCAATCTCTTGCCTGAGTACTCCTCTACTTCTTTGCCTTTAATGAAATCTGGGTCTTTCCTGAGAAGACCTGAAGCTCTTATAAGTGGCTGTGGCTGTTTACTTTCACAAAGCTTATGCACCTTAGGACCAGAAGGTAGTGTTGGTATCTTTCTAGCTTACTATTGCCACCTCCATTTCTCCACCATCTTATAAAAACCCTCTCCACTAGGCTTTTTCCATTTAAGCTCATTACCCTCCACCCTACTGCTTGCTGTCATATACCAACTTGCCTGGTCATTTCCCCACCATCCATCTAAAATATTAGCACTTGGCTAATTCTTCTCCATCTCAGTTCCTCCCATCTTTCCACATCATCTATGGATAATGATTGTATGGATGATCTATTCTGTGCCATTAACTCTACATTTTTAAAAGTAATCTCTATACCCAACATGGGGCTCAAACTCATGACCCCAAGATCAAGAGTCAATGCTCTACTACTGAGCCAGCCAGACACCTGTCTCCTTTGTAACCTAACATTCATTTCCAAAGGATTTTTCAGTACATTCAATTCTTTTATCACAACTATGCTTTACCCACAACAACCATGTCAATTCTCAGTCAATCCTAGACGACTTCAACAATTAGCTTTCTGCATTCCTTTTCCTGAGTTGCCAAGCCTTGTTGGAAAAAATAGCATAGTTCTGCAAATTTGTATTAGTGTAAATTCATAGATGTTAAATTTAACATGGCACTTACTGCCATTCAGCAGTTCTTTGCTTGTTTTCTAGACAATTCCTTTTATAGGTAGCAGGTTGTATCCCAATTCTACAATTCACTAGGCTGTATGACCTTGGGAAAGTCTTTTAACCTCTCTGATTCTCCATTAATTAATTTCTAAAATGAGAACAGTGGTACCTACATCAAAAGATTATTTTAAGGATTAAAAAATGTATGTTAAAGAAATTTATCCACTGGATGGCACATAGTACTCAGTTAATGCTTGCCCTTTTTTTAATAGCAAATCCCAAATTTTACTGCTCTCTTTATGTCCTTTCCCTTGCATCTGCTTTCTTCCCCATTGCTCTCTACTCTTAGCAATTGTCTTGCCTTTGTGGACAATAGAGGTCAATACTTGTGGGACTTCTGCTTTCCCTTCATCTCCAGATAGATCAGGAACTGTATTCATTTTTTTTTTACTCTAAATGACTAGCACAGGCTTGGCACATGAAAATATCCAATGTTTGTTCCATTGGATTTAAAATGTCCTTATTTTTATGTTCCTTCCATGAAATTAGGAAAAGATAAGGTGGCAGGAATCACAATGCAATAATAAATTTGGAAATTAGGCTAAATATTTGCTTGTGATGGTTGGTGAAAAAAAAAAATCCTCTGGTATTCAAAATTTGCCTGAAGGAGACTCAAGAATCAGAATCTGTCTAAACGAAAACACTCATTTAACTCTGATAGTTAGTAACATAAACAGAAAACAGATGAATAAGCTGGATTTATTAGTAAACAACTATTTATGATCCAAATCATTTGCCTCCTATGATAGAGACTTCCCGGCTCAATATTGCGATACCTCTCAAATATAAATAGTAAACCCAAATGGCTATCGACAATGATCAATGTGTTTTATGATAGCAGTATGGAGGGAGAATAAACATTCCCCTGCCAACTAAACACAACCAACCAAGCAAAACCATTTTAACCTTTCTTGGGTCAGGATTGGAGTCTCATAATGTTTTTTCAACATACACTCAAACTGAATTTCTGTGGCCAATTCTGACATTAAATTAACTTACTTTTCCTGAAGTAATCTTGGATTTAGGAGAGAACATTAAGATAATGTTATTTTCTTGAGGATATTTATTTTAGTGCATAAGTGTTTTAAGCTAAGATCTTGGTATAGAAATCTGAGATGGGGAGTTTTGGCAGAGAAAGCTTGTGGATTCAAACCCCATTGAAAGTCATTTTCTCAACAACTTTTTTCCTCAAGAACATCCATTTTATTTGTGTTCTCCCAGTGGGGAGTATGTAGACTTTCATAAGGGTTTGAGAAGGGAAAAGGTCTCTGGTAGTTTCTGAAATGCGAGTACACTGAGAAAGTAAAATCAAACTAGTTGTGAGTCGGACACACTGCCAGGTAGGAATTGAGATAATTCAAAGATTGTCTACCTTCCACATGAAATTTAATGTACAGTTGCAGTGATCTATTCCTAGAATTGCTTATATAGATATAATAGGCTTTCTCCTTTTGTAGTAGAAAAACTGTAGCACACTTCTCTCCCAATTTCTTTTCTTTGACTCCTCTCCGTTCAACCAATATATGTAATGTTCTTTTTCTTTTCATTAATTTCTCATATTTTTTTCAAAAAGAATCACCTGAGATTGAGAAGGAAACATTGATACAAGTTCAAATTGATATGATATATTAATGGGTAAAGATGTGTTAAATCTAACTATGCATTCATAATGATGATCTATTAGTTAGAATTCTAGGTAACAGAAACCAAACTCCAATTAAACTTAAGGAAAAAGTGACCCTTGAATAACAGGGAGGTTAAGTCTGGTGATCCTGCATGCAGTCGAAAATCTGTGTATAACTTTTGACCCCTTCAAAACTTAATAGTCTACAGTTGACTGGAAACCTCTTGATAACATAAAAAGCAGATCGACACATATTTTATATGTTGTATGTATCATGTACTGTAGTCTTACAATAAAGTATGCTAGAGAACAGAAAACATTATTAAGAAAATCATAAGGAAGAGAAAACACGTTTACAGTACTGTGCTGTATTTACTGAAAAAAAAAAAATTCCTGTATGAGTGGACCCATGTAGTTCAAACCCATGTTGTTGAAGGATTCTAGGGAATCTTATGGGATTCAAGGGCAATATGATGCTGTACTTCAGGAATAAACTGCGAAGGAATTGCTTTCTATGTCTTCTTTCTCCATTTTTTCCCATGTTCTCACTGCACATCTGCATTATTCTTGACCCTACTTTTACTGGTCTATTCAGCTCTTCAGACTACATAGATGGACTTGTAAAAGGAGGGTGGAATTCCCAGAAAAGGTGTTGGGTTGGGCTAACCAAACTACTTGTTCACTATAAATCACTATGAAAATAACTTGTAGAAGTATCTTCATACAATGAGTGCTACACATTCTAGGTAGATCATTAGTTTAGTCCTTGTTATCTGAAAGCAGGGCCACATAAGCTTTTTGTTTATGCATTTCTGTGCTGATTATTCTGTCTCTTCATCCTTATACCCATTGTCTATCTTCTCTGTGTTGTTGTTTAACCTAGAAGACTAACCTTTTCCCACTGTATCACCAAGACTATGTTGTCTCACTTCAAATTGGATTTAGCTGATGGAGGTCAGAAAGTGGTATGAGAGAGATATCAGAATATTTATTCCTTGATTCCAACTGCTTCAATGCTATATCTTTGACAATAGCTATAACTGTGCATGAGTACAGTTCGATACTGGTGACTCTCTTCTCACTGGGCCCCAGTAACACTAGTTCCTCCCCTTGTCTCTCAGCCTAGGGGTGGCAATGGCTCCCTATTTATGCTAATTTCAGAGTGCCTTGACATTTCTTAATACTTCCCATATATTTGTAAGTAGTACTTTCATTAAAGTACTGGGGAGAATTCTGTTTATTGTCAGGACTCTGGTATTTGGCACAAAAAGTAGCCCTAGAATCAGACCCTCAGCATGGGAATTCTTGCGCAATGTTGCCCTCTCATTTAAGGAAAATAACCTCTCAGCTTGACTGTAAGTGGAGAATGAGAAAATGGTAAGAGGCTGTATGCAGTGGTATTACTAAAGTGGACTACTAAACTTACTATCAGTGGTATCTCTGATTGCAGCTGGTATTCCAAATGTGATATTTCTGCTGGAGGAAATGAATATACTTTCTGGTGTTTAGTGAGTTATATGCATGCCAAATGGTAGGAATAAACTCTGTTCACACTGTAGGTCTGGGACTTAGAACAGAATTGGTAATATGAGATATGTGGATGGACCTCACAGAATGGCCAAAGAGTTTGAAGATATTTGTATCTCATCAGATAGTAACCACAATAGAGGAAGATCTCAACAATCAGGTAGACAAGATGACCCATCCTTTGGATATCAGTCTCTCCCCCCAGTCCTCAAATGGCTTGTTTGGTGGGTTTATGCACAAAGTGGCCATATTGGCAGAGGTGGAGGTTATGCATGGACTCAGAAATGTAGATTTCATTTTATCAAGGTTAATTTGGTGGTTACCCTGATGATAGTCTACCTTATCAATAAGTGAGACCAATGCTGTGGCCCTGATAAGGCACCATTTCCAATGTGACCTGCCATCACCATCATAGAGCATGCAGCAATTTATTTTTAAAGAATACATACAGATTTATGACAGAGATGTACCTCACCCTGACAGCACTCCTCTGTGGATTTATAGACTGGACTGTCCATTGTCATGGTATTCCATACAATATTTCATCTGACTAAGAGTGGTAAAAGAAGTATGTCAAAGATCTATGCCTAAGAAATTCACTGGTGTTACCATGTACCTCATCCCTAGAAATAGTGAATGACCTAGAGAAGGCAGTTGGGAGACAAAATTCTGCATGATTGGGATATTATTCTATAGGATGCAGCATATGCTTTAAATCAGCATGAATATTTGATCACACAACTCTTCAGGCTTTTAAAACATCTGGGCACTCTTTCTTTCAGAACTATAAGATTTAGCTTATTTGAGGCTACCCCTTCAGCTGATTTGAGGATCCTTCTGGAACTTTTATTCATATAGACTCAAAATCACTAAAGTACCTCAAGTGCCATATATTGGTCTCAATCAGTAGCAACAGCTTGTTAAAAGTTTTTAGTAGAATGACCAAAATCGTGCTAAAATATTTCAATACCGTTGTGCTTATGTTAGTGTTTATTTCTTTTTGTGTTTTATTAAAATGTGTAAACACTGTTATGAATATTATTCATTTTAAATAGATCTTTTATTAATATGAATTGCTTTTTTAGACCCAATTCATGTTTTTTTGCCTTTAATTCAAATTTATTTGATATTAATATTGTGATCATTCCTTTGTTTTTGCTAGCAATAACTTCATATCTTTGATCATGTCTTTATTATAGCCATTTTAATATTACTTTTGCTTTGAATTTGTTTCATAGAAATGGAATATGGCTGTACTTTGTTTTCTGACACATCTGAGAGGCTTTTTATTTCCTAGGGAAAGTGATTCAATTTCCATTTTATTATAGTTAATTTATTTTTTCTTATTTCTGGGATTTTCTATACTTTCCCATTAGTCTTTTTTTTTTTTTTTTTTTTTTTTTTTCTATCTTTTGCTCTATGGACTATGTTTTCTTTACTTATACCTTTGCAATGCTTTGGAATATTACAAGTGATTGTCTTGAAATTCTTATACTGTTTTTCTCTGATTATCATAGAGTTGGGTATGAAACAGTGCGCCCCTCCCATTATTTTACTTCTTTTTCTCCCTTGTGTTAGCTGTTTGTACAAAAATCATATGGAGGTATTAATGCAAATTTTTCTGAAAACAATTTTTTGGATGTACATTTTCTGATTGTTTAATTTTTTTAATGTTTATTTATTTTTGAGAGAGAGAGAGAGCACACAACGGAGTGAGACACAGAATCTGAAGCAGGCTCCAGGTTCTGAGCTGTCAGCACAGAGCCAGATGCAGGACTCAAACTCATGAACCGTGAGATCATAACCTGAGCCAAAGTTTGACACTTAACCGACTGAGCCACCCAGGAGCCCCCATTTTCTGATTGTTTAGATATTTGGAAGTGTGAATTTCTTGCCTCCACTCCTGATAGGCAATTTGGATATAATCATTTGGATATAATCACTGAGTGTCTTCTGACATTTTAATGGGCAGTGGGCATATGTGAAGTCACCAGTTAAGAAAAAGAATGACCACAAAGAATCCAAAAACATCTTAAATTCTACATATAAGGACAGAGAGAGGGGGAGAATTAGGATCATGGAAAAGCTCATCAATATAGTGCAATACAAAATGGACATGTTCCTGCAGAATGTACAAGAAAAGGATAATAATGTAAAAGAAAAATGATAGGTATGGAAGACAGACCCAGAGCTTCCTCATAGGTAAAGCCTGTGATCCTGCAGAAGAGACCCAAAACAAATGTAACAGTAGGAACAATTCAACTGCAGGACAGGAAAATGTTCCTGAAGAAAATCAAAAGAAGTTCACGATCAAATTCATTCTGGGAACACTTTTAATGATAAAGATGAAGGACAAACATCCTGTATTTCTAGGCAGATAAAACAATTAATCTAAAGGGGAAAGTACTTATTTGATTTAGTTTTGGTTCATGATCAGTTTTCACCTTTTCCCCAGTGTCTTCACAGTCTTTCTAGTAAGACATGGACAAGATAATTGGGGAACTGATGGCCAGATGTCACTGTAATCCAGAAGTATTTTACAGAACTTTGAATAATCAGGCAAGGATGGGGCACCTGGGCAGCTCAGTGGGTTAAACGTCTGACTCTTGATTTCAGCTTAGGTCATGATCTCATGGTTCCTGAGTTCAAGCCCTGTGTCAGGCTCTACCCTGAGAGTGTGGAGGTTGCTTGGGATTCTCTCTCTCCCTCTGCCCTCCCCTTCTTTCTCTCTTTCTCAAAATAAATAAATAAACTAAAAAAAATCAGTCAAGGTTTAGTTCTTTTGAACTCTTAACTGTCCCAGATCCAGCCATTGCTCCTTGTAAGTAGACGTTACTGACCAACAAAAGATGTTGGTGCTTTGTTACTGTCTCAAGCTCTTCTGTGTCTTGTGTGTGTTTCATTATGGAGATGCCAGTTTCCAGTTGGAAGCTTGGGCTGCTACACTCCAGTCAGAGGAGACTCAAACTCTATTGGAACCTTGAACAATCAGCTATAGACGAGGAGAATAAAAAATATCGCCTTTTATATAAATTCTCTATTCTTGTGTGCCCTTGTATATTCTAGCCTGAAGTGATGTTATGTATCTTGGCCTTCTTGAGTCAGTTACCACAAGGATTTTAAGGCAGGTTGGCATACAAGTCATGGGTCAATGTTTTTGAAGTCTGAGTCTTCACAGGGGTGGGTACTGAGTATCCTGGAATAGTCATGGTTCTTCTGAGATTTGAAATGCCATTCACTGGATGGGAGTTGTGTCTGCTGTCCTGGGGAGCCAGGTTTGCAGCAGTTCGGCTGCAGGAGTTGCTACTGACCATCAGGGACTTGGAGAAGATAGCTTCCTTCTAGTGAAAGAGAGCAAACAAATAAAAAGTTGTCTCAACCCTCTGGCTATCTTACCTCTGTGCATTTTAGCAAACAAGTTGTGTTGAGGGACACGAAGGGCATAATGTTTGTAGGTGGAAACCCAAGCCCTATCATTCCTTCTTACAGAGCTTTAATATCTGAAAACAAAATGCTTTGAAATTTCAAACAGTCTGATAGAAACTGAAGGTGATAGAGGTCCCTCCTGTACCCTGCTGGGCTAAGAACGAAACTATGGCTCAAAGGCAGTAAGTTATAGAATGTAACCTGGCTTGAGATCCGAGCACTGGGGATCGAACTAAGATCCCTAAGAACGAAACTATGGCTCAAAGGCAGTAAGTTACAGAATGTAACCTGGCTTGGGATCCGAGCACTGGGGTCCAAATTCTGCCCCTAAATAGCTGGAGGTACCAATTCACTTCTCCTTCCTTCACCTGTTTCCTCATCTCTAAAACAAAATGGTTGATCTTGAATCACATAAGGATCAAAGTAAAGAAGTAAAACATGTACAGTGCTTAGCCTAGCAGGTATATAGTAAGTGTTAGAACTCGCTCCTCCATTCAACCTCCTGAGAAATATTCGGGATGAGAATGCTCTTAGCTAATTACGGAAACCACTAGGAAATTGCTTCCTATGGGTTAGACTTCAAATATTTGTTTGTTTTGTAGAAACGTATTGGGCTGCTTTCTGTATGTGTCTGTTCTGACTCAACACTTAATTATTGGGCAATCCAAAGAAGAAAGAAGTTGGTCTGTAAGTTATGTGGGTAAGGTGACCTAGAAGGGGAACTGAAAAGGAGCACCCAAAAGTGAGCAGCTGTCTGATAGTTAGGTCAAGACAAGTGCAAAAGAAACTCTTGAATAAATGTGGAAATTGATCAGTGAAAGGGAGGAAGCTTATTCATGTTTAATATGTCAAGTCTGGCACGACTTCCAATACTGCCTAATACATTTTTTTTCCAAGCAATATTTATTGAACACTTACTTTCTGCTGGCAACATAGATAGAACACAGATACTGGTTCCTGCCAGTAGGCTGATTATAATCCAGAGAGTTAGGGGAGGAAGTAAACAAACAACTGCAAATCACTAGGGTAGGTGCTTGGATAAATATGTGCACAAGAAACTTTGTACAAAGGACAGCTGTGTGTGAGGGACTGCTTCAGGGCATCGGGGAAGGCTTCCTGGAGGCAGTGACTCCTGAATCTCAAAGGGTGAGCAGGAGTCAGTTAATCAAAGGAATGGATGGAAGAAACTTAGGGACGGGCACCATTGGAAATATGTGGACAGATTCTGGCAAGTGTGCTATATGAAGCATGGATGGACTGGGCTGTTTAAATGTCAACATGGGCATATCTGCCAGGTATAGGGTTCAATAATTGTGAATTGAGGATTGAATGAGATATTTTGTCATGCATCCTACTGAAGCACAGATAAGTGTTTTCTACTGCCTTTTCCCGATCAGCCTATCGTAAATCTGTTAAAAGAAAAATGAGATTAGTTTACCATGGCTCATTTTATGGAACCATAATGGTTGTAGTGATCATGGATTTCTTTTTCAGTGGTTACAAGTTGCCCTCTTGATAAGAGTTAGTAATAAAATTTCTTAGTCTAGGGTTTGCAGAATTTACCTTTTTAAATATTAGAATCACATTTTTTCTCACATTTTCCAGAATTCAAGGATGAAGTGACTTAGAGATTTCATTGGTAGGTTCCCTCTGTAAACTGGTATGTAATAATCACCTCCCCTTAACCAGCAGATTCCTCTGTGTTGGTTAGAATTAGGTTCCAGAAAGGGAATACTTTTGTAGAATTAAAAATATGGATTTGGGAATGAAATCAAGCCTAGCTTTGAAGCTTAGTTCTCCCACTCAATAGCTGTGTAACTTTGGGCAAGAGTATTAAATGTGACAACATCTGCAAAAGCAATGATTAATTTTCCTTCTCTGTCCTCTCTGCCTAGTTCGTTCTATTGATTTCCTCTTTTTTTTCCACAAACATTAAAAATCTTTAAACAGATAGTTTTTCCCAGTAGCCCTATCTTAATATAGAGTCTGTTTTCATTTTTCCATATTCAATTTTAATTCTTCTAGGTACTCAGATCCTTTATTATATTACCCGCTTTCACAATAGCACCTCAGCACTCGGATTGCTTTATAAATATAGTGTTTCGATGAGGTATATTGAAATCTGTTAGTTGGAAATTTTTAAAAAAATCAATAAATCTAGAAATCATCTTATAAGTGAATTTCAGACTTTAATGACAAGTTGATCATCACTCTATATAGATGATGTAAAGGTCTGATAATGGTTTTATTCTCTATGTGTATAGCTACATAATATTCTTTATAACCCACGAAGTAAATATCCTTGTACTCCTTTTACAAATGGAGAAATTGAGGCTCAGAGAGATTCAATAGCTCAACCTATGGTGTATCTACAAAGTGACAGAGCTGGGATTCAAAGCCAGGTTTTTTCCCCACAACATTGTACCATGACACCTTCTATCTGATGACATTCATTAGTCTCATGTTTTATGCCTTTACACTTCTTATGAATTCAGCAGTAGCTTCATTCCTAAGGTTTCTGTGGCTGTTCTTTTTTTTTTTTTTTAATATAATTTATTGTCAAATTGGCTAACATACAGTGTGTAAAGTGTGCTGTTGGTTTTTGGGGTAGATTCCCGTGGTTCAGCTGCAGATGACCTCTATACCCTATTAATAGATGTTAATAATATGTCATGGTTGCTTCAGATAATTTCTTCTGTTAAAGAAATAAAATGTCACTGATACAACAGAAGCTCATCTTTTCTTCCCCCGTCCCTCCTAGGAATGAGCTAGTACCTCAGAGTGCTCATGTATGCCTTAAATCTTCGACCACAAACATATATGTATAAACATAGTATTTAATTAAGAGTAATACAGCCATTCTTTCATATATGTTTTTATATTTTAAAGAAGCAGACATCATTTCAAGATGACCCAATAAAGCCAATGTATCACTTAACAAGAATGTGGGAGGAAAAAAAAATCTACCCAAAGCAGTATATTTAAAACAGATGCTCTAGTATCTGAACTGATTCAAAGAAAAGAATATTTTTAAAGCACAGGGTAAAAAAGGAAAAATGGTCACTGTCAAAAAATTTGTTGTTACTTTATATTTCAGGAGGGAGATATGTTAAAATATTTACTTTGGTTAAAACTGGTCAAGTAGGGAAAAATTGATACTAAAGGAGGAAATGGAATAAAAAGAAACCCAATGAGGCTTCTCTACACTTTGCATCCTGAGGACTGTAAGATTTCCGGCATGTTAGTTAAAGGCTCTGTAATTGGAGAGATTGCCTGATGAAACAAATTAGTACAGGGTATTTCTCCTTTGTCTTCGTAAACTTCCCAAATCATGGAATTTAAGTTATATGTGAAGATGCTCTGTCAAAATAGAATCTCCTGCTTCTTAAGTAATTGAAAGCACCTGGATGTTTGACCCTGGCTCACAACATCTGGGAAACATCCATCTTATTTTTTTTCCAAATGTACATTCACAAAAAAGCAAATATCTCTATGGTTTCCCAGGTAGATTTCAAAATTTTCCCTCATTCAATCTTTTGTTGAATTTTAATTCGTTGCTAAAATGATGCAATAGACATAGCAAAATAAAATCAAGGTGAAGGGAAGCAGTTTAAACTTGCCTGCAATTCTTGGATGTTTTCACCTGGGCCTTATGCTTACCATGGCTTCAGGTCTATGCCAAGACCCTAGCATTTCAGGGTTATGTCACTTGGATTTAGGATTCCTCTGTGGAATGTAGCCTCTGAATCGTAGCCCCTGGGAGCCAGGAAAAATAGGATGGAACTCAGGTGAGTTCTGCCTCAGATGTTGAGACATCCCCAGGCAATTAGTCTTCTGAAGCCAGGGAGTGCTTTCCAAACCCCTGGGACTATTTAATTCTGCATGATGGGTCCCAGTCCTGACTTCCTCTTATCGTTAGCTTGTCAGGTCCCTCTTTTGAAGTGAGGTGGAAGCAATTACTATAATTGCAGGATACAAGGGATCTTAAAATTTACATGTCTGTAAATATTTTGATTGCTCATTAAAAACATCCATAGAATTTGTAGTAGAAATAACTCTATGCTGAAGCCATAAACCCCTGATTTTCAAATAAGTATCTCATGTTTGGAATAATACAGAGCAATCCTGTAACCATTTTAGAATACTTAGGCAAAAAGGAAAGTAAATCGTTAAACTCTTAAAAAAAAATTTTTTTTTTAAGTTTTTTATTTATTTTGAGAGAGAGACAGTGCGAGTGGGGGATGGGCAGAGAGAGGGGGAGACAGAATCCCAAGCACGTTCCGCACTGCCAGTGCAGTCCGATGCTTAACCGACAGAGCCACCCAGGCACCCTAAACTCTTAATAGTTAAGTTGGAATATGTCCATCCAACAGATACGTTTGAGGTTGCTGTTGGCAAATATGACTTTAGAAATAGTTTCTAAAGAGACTGCTTTTTAAAAATGGCTTTGAACAGCAAAAGAATAGATTAAAAAAATTTTTTTTTCAACTTTTATTTATTTTTGGGACAGAGAGAGACCGAGCATGAACGGGGGAGGGGCAGAGAGAGAGGGAGACACAGAATCGGGAACAGGCTCCAGGCTCTGAGCCATCAGCCCAGAGCCCGACGCGGGGCTCGAACTCACGGACCGCGAGATCGTGACCTGGCTGAAGTCGGACGCTTAACCGACTGCGCCACCCAGGCGCCCCAAGAATAGATTTTTAAAGAAAAAAAGAAACCTCCCTATACAATTGGTAGGGTTTTAGCAATATAAACAGAACTCAAGCTTTGAAATCAAACAAGAAAGCTAAAAGTATATCAGGAAAAGACTTACTGATTTGTAAGCTCTATATCATGCAAAAGAAACAAAGGAAAGACATCACGAGAGGAAGAAACTTTTAGACATAACTTAAAAACCTCAAATTTTACCAATAATTTTTATTTTATTATTTTTTTTCTTTAAGAGAGAGAGAGAGTGCATTCATGCATGAGGGAGGAGGGTGGAGGGAGAGAGAGAGAATCTGAAGCAGGCTCCATGCTCAGCACCACCCTATGCAGGGCTTGATCTCACCCCTGTGAGGTCATGACCTGAGCCGAAGTCAAGAGACCCTTAACTGACTGAGCCACCCAGGTGCCCCTCATTTTTTAATTATTAAAATTTTTAAAATCTGGGTAGAGTTGGCACATAATGTTACACTGGTTGCATGTGTATAACATAGTGATATGTGAAGCTATCCTATATGTCTCTATGTTAAGCTACCCTCACCACAAGTGTAGCTACCCTCTGTCACCATATGAGGCTATTACAATATCATTGACTATATTCCTTGTGTTCTGCCTTTTATTCTTGCGACTTCTGCATTCTGTAACTAGAAGCCAGTGTCTCCCGCTTCTTTTACACATTTTGCCCATCACCCTACCTGCTCTCCTCTGGCAACCTTCAGTTTGTTCTCTGTACTTACAGGTCTGATTCTGCCTTTTGTTTATTCATTTGAGCTTTTTAGATTCCACACATGAGTGAAATCATATGGTATTTGTCTCTGTCTGACTTATTTTACTTAGCGTTATACACTCTAGGTCCATGCATGTTGTTGCAAACGGCACGACCTTATCCTTTTTTAGGGCTGTGTGGCATTCCATTGCAAACAGAATGATTTTTATTTTTATCCTGAGTATTTGTCCCTAGAAGAATGTCTGCATATTAAGAGAAATGTGCTACCTACACAGACAAATTTCCAAGTCTCTGCAAAAAATCATCTCCTTCGTTGGTCTGTCACTGTCATAACCACCCTCCTCAGCTCTACTAAAGTTCCTGCCTGAGATCATTATCACTTAAAACCTCTTTGGAGAATTAGACAATTCATGAGAAAACATTAGACTAAAATTACCTCACATTAGACTGAACTGTTTGTATTTCATAACTTCTCACTGTTCTCTCTTAATGAATTCTTGCTTCCTCATTCTTCAACTCCCAACTTGAGGACCTTGTCCATGAAGCATTTAATAACATTCCTGCATGCTTCCTATGCAGATGGATGAATGGCATCTTCTTTTGTGCTACCTCCACGCCTTGTGTAGACCTTAACTGCATGTTTATGACCATTGAATCACACTTGATTATTGACACACTTGTAAAATATACTGTGAGATCTTTAAGAATAATAATAGTTTTTTCTAAGCCTCGGAGCATTGCAAAGAACCTGTCATATGGTAGGCTCAATATAATCCATGTTTCATGAGTAGACAATGGGAAGGTGAAGAAAAGTCCTGGGGCCCCACTGTGTGGCATATTGGTTTAGCTGATTATGGCTCTAGAAGCTTGAGAGAAAGGATTACTTCAAAACTAATTTTGAGAGGAATGGGGAGTGGTTATTTAATAAGTAGAGAGTTTCAGGTTTGCAAGATGAGAAAGTTCTGGAGATTGATTACAGAATTTGAGTGACAAGAAAGAGGACATATGAACCTGAGAAATCATAGGTGGACCTAAAGCTCTCGTGACTGTGTCAAGTGAAGGTGATAGCCATGTTAACTGATTACTCAAACATGTCTTTTTCCTTTTTGGTACATAGTGTTTTGCAACTTAAATCTTGCTTGATTTTCTTAGCCACCCTGTGAACAAACACATTTTTAATCCTTTATTTTAAAGGTCAAGAGACTAAGATAAAAAGAAATGAAGTGATTTGTGTGAATTGAGTGGGAGGATCCATTAAGCTGAGCTGCTGAGGTTGACAATCAACAGTCCTGTGTTAACCAGATGGGCTGGGCACTCAGTCTCATGATGACTGGTCTCACCTATCGTGTACTAGGCTCAGAGGAAGCCACCTGCACCCACCTTCTACAGGGGCTCTCTGGTGGCTGGTCCAACAGGGTGCTTATAGGAGGTCATCTTAGAACAAACAAGAGAGGAAGAGTTTTCTCTCAGAGATGGCAGCTGTCCTTTGTCAGGACCCGAGTTCTCTGAAGCAGCTAGTCTTTTGGTGGTAGACAAATTGAAATCTGTGGTATGGTCCACTCTCCATTCATGTTCCTTTGATGCTAACAGAAAAGTAACATGGGCCCTGGTGGATCATGAGAGCCTGAGTGCTTTGACTGTACAGGATCAATGTTTGTACCCATTTGTTCTTGTCTTCTTGGCCAGCCCTCACATTCAGCTGTTGTATAAGGGGATACTTGAGTGGGCATATGCCCCAGAAGACATTATTAATGCCACTTTCCAACCCAGCTTCAGCTGAGCCTATTGGATCAAAGCATTGATCTACCACCAGCTTCCAGGCTTCTGTATTGCCCTAAAATTATCCCAATTCATCTCAGTGCTGGCTACTATAACAAAACTACCTTTATACCAACTCTGAGAAATCTCTCTTTGCATGGCCCCAAGATCCAGTTCTGGGAGTGTGACAGAGACCTCAAATTCCTCCCTTCTGGCTTCCCAGATGGAGACCAGGGTTCCTAGCCCCTGGGCAGTGGGATGTGGCCATGGAACTGAGTGTTGGCCAATAGACTGTGAGCAGGAATAGTACTAGCAACTTCTGGATTGGTTCTGTTTAAGCAAACCACTTTTCCTCTGCTTCTCCTCTGCCCTTCCCAAGGACTTGCCCAGTGAGCTCGCTTCAGTCGGGCTGACTTGGATGATAACCCTAGAGCAAAAATTCTCATTTTTTTCAGTCTCAGGACCTCTTCCCACTCTTAAAAATTATTTAGGACCCCAACTAGCATTTGTTTCTATGGGTGAATTTACCACATTTAGAAAGTAGAACTATGAAAATTTTACTAATTGTTTATTGAGTCATTTTAAAATAACTATAATAAAACTATTACATATTCACATAAGTAGTATATTTTTATGAAAACAATGTATTTTGCAATAAAAATTTAAATTGTGTATTAATTCATTTAAAATAATTGTGATATATCTAGTATATGTTAATATAAGTAATATTTTAATTAAAAAACTACATTTTCTAAGACAAAACATTTAGTGAGAAGAGAGTGATTGTTTTATACTTTTGCAGATCTTGTAGTGGCTGGCTTAACAGAAGACAGCTGGATTCTCACATATGCTTCTGCAGTCAATTTGTTGTGATATGTGATATGTTTGGTTGAAGTATATGACGAAAAGCTAGCTTCATGAGGATTCGTAGTTGGAAAGGGAGGAGTGTTTTAGTAGCAATTTCAGAAAATTTTATTCTCCTTTGATATTACACCAAATGACAAGTGGTAGGTTTCCTTCCTTCCTTCCTTCCTTCCTTCCTTCCTTCCTTCCTTCCTACCTTTGAATTCAATAAAAACATGTATTTCAACAGAAAACCCTAATAATGTACTATACATCAATGTGCTGGCTGGTCTAACTTTAAACTTATGACCACAAACCACAAGTGGACCCTTGGGGCTGCCTAGCAACCCTCCTCCTTTCTCTGCTCAGTTCCCTCTCCCTTCTTTGAAGCTCTTGCCTCTCGTTTCACTGAGAACATTGCTATAAGGACATAGTTTCTATATCCTCATGTTTCTTCCAAGTTTATCACATTGTCTCTATTTGTCAACATATAGTCCACCTTCCTTTCTATTGCAATGGATTAATTATCTATAATCCTAAAAGCAACCTATCCATCCATGCCTGGGAGCCTACACACAGTCCTTACTCCAGAAATTAACCCTTGACAAGTGGTAGTATTTTTTTTTTGAAAGAGGAAGACTGAGTGAGCACATGGGGAGGAAGGGTAGAGGGAGAGAGAAAGAATCTTAAGCAGGCTCCACGCTCAGTGCAGTGCCCAACATGGGGCTTGGTCCTACAACCCTGGGATCATAACCTGAACTGAAATCAAGAGTTGGATACTTAAGCAACTGAGCCATGCAGGCACCCCAACAAATGGTAGATTCTTAAAGATTAGCTGCATTGTGAAATCTGAAACTGTATCAAAGAACTCAGTTTCATGAAAAGTCTATTGGTCTACTTGGTATTTTGAATGGATTTTTTGCCCATTCATGATGTTATAGTATTGGTTCACTGAGTTATCTAGATCTTTAAAATGTTGACATATTTTGTGATACAACATCAAAACATCCCAACTCTTTATATCTGTACCAGTCACAGAAAAACAATTTAAAAAATTTTTGATGTTTATTTATTTAAAAAAATTTTTTATGTTTATTCATTTTTGAAAGACAGAGAGAGGCAGAGCACAAGGAGGGGAGAGGCAGAGAGCGAGGGAGACACAGAATCTGAAGCAGGCTCCAGGCTCTGAGCTGTCAGGCCACAGCACTATACAGGGCTTGAGGCAACGAACGATGAGATCATGACCTAAGCCTAAGGTGGACGCTTAACTGACTGAGCCACCCAGATGCCCCTCAGAAAAACAATTTAAACAACTTAAAGACAGAAACATCTTTAAGTGCTGGGTAGCTGTCAATTTCATGACACAGGTAAAAATATTCTGAAGTTGTAATTTTTGCTTAAAAGCTCAAATTTTGTAATTGGCAACAAACACTGTGCATTGTTTTAATTAAAGTTATAGAATCACTTTTTAATTTTCAGAAAAATATCTGTCAGATATCCAAATATGAACACACATATTTTGATCTTTGATCTTTCAAGTAAAAATCATGCTTCAGAAAAAGAAAAAATAAGCTAGCTCAGCTTGAAACTCAAAATTGCACAAGTGTGTTTCTTTGAGACAAACGTGTTACTTTCTATGCGTTAAGCTTCATGCATACAGCCAAATTCATCTGACAGAATTAAAAATTCTGAATTATGGCACAAAAACAGACACATAGACCAATGGAATAGAATAGAAACTCCAGAACTAGACCCACAAACGTATGGCCAACTCATCTTTGACAAAGCAGGAAAGAACATCCAATGGAAAAAAGACAGTCTCTTTAACAAATGGTGCTGGGAGAGCTGGACAGCAACATGCAGAAGGTTGAAACTAGACCACTTTCTGACACCATTCACAAAAATAAACTCAAAATGGATAAAGGACCTGAATGTGAGACAGGAAACCATCAAAACCTTAGAGGAGAAAGCAGGAAAAGACCTCTCTGACCTCAGCCGTAGCAATCTCTTACTCGACACATCCCCAAAGGCAAGGGAATTAAAAGCAAAAGTGAATTACTGGGACCTTATGAAGGTAAAAAGCTTCTGCACAGCAAAGGAAACAACCAACAAAACTAAAAGGCAACCAACGGAATGGGAAAAGATATTTGCAAATGACATATCGGACAAAGGGCTAGTATCCAAAATCTATAAAGAGCTCACCAAACTCCACACCCGAAAAACAAATAACCCAGTGAAGAAATGGGCAGAAAACATGAATAGACACTTCTCTAAAGAAGACATCCGGATGGCCAACAGGCACATGAAAAGATGTTCAACGTCGCTCCTTATCAGGGAAATACAAATCAAAACCACACTCAGATATCACCTCACGCCAGTCAGAGTGTCCAAAATGAACAAATCAGGAGACTATAGATGCTGGAGAGGATGTGGAGAAACGGGAACCCTCTTGCACTGTTGGTGGGAATGCAAATTGGTGCAGCCACTCTGGAAAGCAGTGTGGAGGTTCCTCAGAAAATTAAAAATAGACCTACCCTATGACCCAGCAATAGCACTGCTAGGAATTTATCCAAGGGATACAGGAGTACTGATGCATAGGGGCACTTGTACCCCAATGTTTATAGCAGCACTCTCAACAATAGCCAAATTATGGAAAGAGCCTAAATGTCCATCAACTGATGAATGGATAAAGAAATTGTGGTTTATATACACAATGGAATACTACGTGGCAATGAGAAAAAATGAAATATGGCCTTTTGTAGCAACGTGGATGGAACTGGAGAGTGTGATGCTAAGTGAAATAAGCCATACAGAGAAAGACAGATACCATATGGTTTCACTCTTATGTGGATCCTGAGAAACTTAACAGAAACCCATGGGGGAGGGGAAGAAAAAAAAAAAAAAGAGGTTAGAGTGGGAGAGAGCCAAAGCATAAGAGACTGTTAAAAACTGAGAACAAACTGAGGGTTGATGGGGGGTGGGAGGGAGGAGAGGGTGGGTGATGGGTATTGAGGAGGGCACCTTTTGGGATGAGCACTGGGTGTTGTATGGAAACCAATTTGACAATAAATTTCATATAATAAAAAAAATAAATAAAGTAAGGCAGATAATGAAAAAAATAAATAAAAATTTAAAAAAAAAAACTGAGAACAAACTGAGGGTTGATGGGGGGTGGGAGGGAGGGGAGGGTGGGTGATGGGTATTGAGGAGGGCACCTTTTGGGATGAGCACTGGGTGTTGTATGGAAACCAATTTGACAATAAATTTCATATATTAAAAAAAATAAAAATAAAAAAAATAAAAATTCTGAATTAAAAGAATCAAGGGTTGGGGTGCCTGGGTGGCTTGGCCAGTTAAGCGTCCGACTTTGGCTCAGGTCATGATCTCGTGGTCCGTGAGTTCGAGCCCCGCATCGGGCTCTGTGCTGACCGCTCAGAGCCTGGAGCCTGTTTCAGATCTGTGTCTCCCTTTCTCTCTGCCCCTCCCCTGTTCATGCTCTGTTTCTCTCTGTCTCAAAAATAAATAAACGTTAAATGTTTAAAAAAAAAAAAAGAGTCAAGGGTTAATGAAGCTTCTACTTTTTACTGCTTCTTCAAAGACATTTAAAAGTGAAACTGGCTTTCCCTCCTGTGAATGTGTGGCAGTGAAGGGTGCGGTGACTACTAGGCTCCTGGTACGCTGGACTGTCCCTGCCTTGATTTGTGCCAACAGTTTTATCTACCATTGCTTTTGTCCCATCAGCCCAAATATGGGTGAAGTGAAAAAGGCATGATATCTTAGTATTATTAAAATAGTTTTGACCTATGGATCTCCTGAAGAGATCTCAGGGACTCTAATGCTGAAATATTGGGGAAGGCTAACGACCTTCATGTTCTCGGATGTCTCTCCAGTGGCCATATGGAGCTGTCACAAAATGTTAAATGCAATGCCACAGTGAGGGCTACCCACAAAACTTAGACTTATGATCTACCGTTCTGAGTATTCTTTCTTCCTAGCTGAGTTAGGTGGTCAGGGATGGGAAAATGAGCTCCTTATGAAACCTTTTCTCAGGGCCTGGGAGGATGAGATAGGAACAGCAGGAGATATAGACTGGTGATTTGCCAAAGTCCCTGTAGCCACAAGCTTCCTGGGAAGCATAACGGACCGTGTTGTTCCAATCTTCTGAAAACCCGGGTGACAAGGGATGTCAGAGGTTACTTTGCCTTGGAACTCCTCTACCAAAGACTTTGTAGCTTCTATAGCCCCACTTGGAGATTACAAACCCATCCCTCTGTCTGCTGGTCCTACAAACCACCTCCCCCATCCCACCTCAGCTCAAGGTATCAGAGGAGGCTAAATGCTGCGTGGGCTTTCTATGCTCTTTTCGTCTGCTCCACAGGGCTAGCAGGGTCCCTACCAGGCTTTTGGTGGCTCCCTTGAAGAACAACACTCTTATGACTGTAAATGAAGCTTGGTTCAAAGTAAAGAACATATGAGGGAAATGGGGAAGCCATGTCTTATCCCCTTTGGAATGGGAATTCTGATGGCATTTTGGGAATTCTGTTTGTGGCAAGGATCTATTTGTGGTGTAACTCTGATGGTGACCTGACTTTCCTCATCGCTCATTTAGGATTCATCTTTCTTGGGTCTGCTAACTTGGTTACCATTCATCTGCCTGCATTTTTAGCTTCCAAGAATCTGCTGTTATTTTTTACTCTGAGTCAGCTCTGGGAGGGTGACAATAGACCCCCTTCATCTGGTGCTATGGTGCCCTGTGGTCATGGTCCATACCCTAACAAATTTGCTGTATTTCATCTGTAAATGAGAACCCAGGGCCACTTTAAATAGATGTAAAGTTTGTCCATGTGACAAAGTTGCCTGACCCAAGGAAGAAATGGCGGGTGACATCTAGCCCTGCTCTGCTCATCGAGCTGTGCTCCCGCAGATGGATCTGTCCAGAGTGGGCATCTTTTTCTAATGTCTCTACAGAAGGGTTGCCTTTCTATAGCTCATACAAAGATACTTTCATAGAGGCTAGTGGCCCTCTGGACATATATGTTGGCCCATCCTGGATCCTATGGATGGTGCTCCTTCTTCAGGATCTGTCCACATAGGTTTTACCTGCAAGAGCTATCTATCAGGCCTTCCAGATACAAATACAATTGTTTGTGTTCTTTTTACCCAAAGGAACACGGCCCTGGAGGAGTGGCCCCCAGACTACACTTCCTTCTAGTTGGACAAGCTGGCCTTTCTTCTTTCTACCAACTAAGTTGCAATACCTAAGTTCTTCTACCAATCAATCTTCCTCCCACATCCACATCTAACATATACCCTCGTATGCTGTAAAGGAAGAAATTTTTTTTTTTTTTTTTTTTTTTTTTTTTTTTTTTTTTTTTTGCTGTGTGAACGTAGGAAGGAGTATCTGATAAGCCAGAGACCAATATGCAGCCGGTGGGCACCCGGTACTCACTGGGAGACCATGTGAGTGAGCACGCAAATGTGGTTCTGCTCTTATCACAACTGGATGATGCAGACTATGACAAGATCATGCACAGTCCTAGCAGCGACCACTCCTGTTGCTGCTATGGTTCCTGTTGTGCAACTCTCTGTCCAGGGCGACAGCACACAAGCAGAATCTGATACAGATATTTCTCCCCTTGCCACTGCCCCTCCATGTCAGATTGTTCTATTAGCTTTCTGCATTTGCTGGTCCTGAAGTGCCTCCAAATCCCTGGGTTCCCTTCATCACAGCCTAGGTCACCAGTTCCTTTATTAAAATGTCTAAAAAACTTTCATCTGGGAGTATGGTAGTTTTCTGCCCTTGGCTGGTACCCTCGTAATCATGAAATTACAGAACTCTGGCAACAAAGAGAAAGTCCTAGAAGCTTGGAGGTAGAGGGGGGTAGCTGGGTGAAGATGTCGGCACTACATGACTTTGGTTTTCTTAACAGCAAAAGAGAAAGGTAGAAATTTTTAAAAAAATTTTTTTAACATTTATTTATTTTTCAGACAGAGAGAGACAGAACATGAAGGGGGGGGGGTGGTCAGAGAGAGAGGGAGACACAGAATCCGAAGCAGGCTCCAGGCTCTGGGCCATCAGCACACAGGGCTTGAACTCACAGACCGTGAGATCATGACCTGAGCCAAAGTTAGATGCCCAACCAACTGAGCCACCCAGGCACCCCGAAAGGTAGAAATTAATAGAGGCTTTTCTTATAGACTCTGAGTGAAAATTATTTTCAACCAAGATTCTATTCTTAGGAGAATATCCATTAAATATGAAATAGACTGAAGGTGTTTTCAGACAGGCAGGGTCCCTGAGAATTTACGATCAAAGCATCCTTTCTCTGGAATTTATTGAAGGAGATGCTCCACCACAATGAGAGAGTAAATAATAAAAAGGAAGACATGGGACTGGGAAACAGGAAATCCCATGGGAGACGGAGGTGGAGGGCATCCTCAAGGTGAGGGCCCAGGGCGGCAACTGTGTAGCTGGCAGAGGGGAGCAGTGGACCAGTGAAAACACAGCAGCTGGCTCCAGGAGATAAGGCTCCAAAAGAAGAAATTAACAGTCTTTTTAAAAAAAAAATTTTAACGTTTATTTATTTTTGAGAGACAGAGCGTGAGCAGGGGAGGGGCAGAGAGAGAGAGGGAGACACAGCATTTGAAGCAGGTTCCAGGCTCTGAGATGTCAGCCCAGAGCCCGTCATAGGGCTCAAACCCACGAACTGTAAGATCATGACCTGAGCTGAAGTCGGGCACTTAACTGACTGAGTCACCCAGGCACCCCAAAATTAACAGAGTCTTAAAAGGAGATTTAGACAATGGAGAAGCATTTGAAAATCCATTAGTGATGAATATATAGAAAATAGAGCAAAATACAATTATTAATAGTGTAGAAGGCAGAGTTGTTTAAGAATGAAACGAGTGATTATAGCATACTTCCTGGCTCAACTGTAAGTAATGTAAACACTGACTGTTGTTCTAACTGAAATTAATACACAAACATTTCGAGAGTACAAGGAGATAGGACATGTGTGATTGTGTGTGTGTGCGTGTGTGTGTGTGTGTGAGTGATAGTGGAAGTGGGGGAGAGATGCAAAGCAGTGTAGGCAAAGGTGCAGCCATCCAATAAATAACTGAGAAATCAAGAAATATTATGATAAGCATGCTATCGAGACATATAGAAGTAAACATTTAAAGAATAAGCTGAGGACTTTTTAAAAAAAAAATTGTTTGTTTATTTTTGAGAGAGAGAGAGGGAGAGAACACAAGCTGTGGAGGCACAGAGAGAGGGAGACAAAGAATCCGAAGTGGGCTTTGCACTGTCAGCCCGATGCCTAAAGCAGGGCTTGATCTCACGAAATGTGGGATCATGACCTGAGCTGCAGTCAGATGCTCAACAGACTGAGCCATCCGGTTTCCCCTCAACTGAGGATTCTTTAAAGCAGTTGTCTTTGGGCAGCAGAACATGGGAGGGATCTCTGGTACAAAGGTTTGCTGTTTTATTTTTTTGTTTGTGATTTATTTTTATTTTGGTAACAAACATTATAAACTTTGAGTTTTGTGCAGGTGAAATTTTGAAAAATAGGAAACTAAATTTAAAATGCAGAGAGTATATTAACATAATGGAAATATAACAGATTTTTCTTTTCTCTAAGTTGCCTTATTAATAAATAATACTTCATAGGACAAAACCAAAACCATTCACAAGTGGACCTGAAATGAGAGAGCTGGGCAGAAAAAAGTGTTCCCCTGGTCCCCTGGGCTTGCTGGAGGCCTCTCACCAGATGGCATGCTCAGCACCCACACAGCTCTTGTCTCTGACCCGCAGAACAAAATCCCATTTCCTTCCTGACCACGATCAAAGTTCTCTGTTTTCTAATCACACCTCACCTCTTGACCTCTCTTACTCTTGACTGTTACAGTTTGTTGACTGTAGTTTGTAGTTGTGTTTCCCAAAAAGATATGTCCAAATCTGAACCCCAGGTACTTGTGAAGGTGGCTCCAGTAAGAAGTAGGGACTCTGCATTAAGCATCTCAAGATGAGGTTATCCTGGTTTTAGGGTGAGTCCTAAGTCCACTGACTGGTGTTCTTATACAAGAGAGGGAAATTGAGACACAGAGACACAGAAGAGACATGGAAGATGGCCACATGAAGACACAGGCAGAGACAGGAGGGGTATAGCCAGAGGCCAAGGAACAGCTAGGGCTACCAGAAGCTGGAAGAGGCAAGGAAGGGCAAGGAAGGGCAAGGAAGCTCCCCTGGAGCTTTTACAGGGAGCGTGGTCCTGCCATCACCTTGATCTCCGACTTCTGGGCTTCAGATCTTCGAGATAAGAACTTTCTGTTGTTTTAAGCCTCGAAATCTGTGGTAGTTTGTTAGGGCAGCCCTGGGAGGCTGCTACAATAGGCTGATGCTCACGTTTGTTTCTCAGGTATTCCTCTCATTGACCAAACATTTACTGAGCACCTGCTGTTAGGCCCTGCGCTGGGCCTCAGGGCTGGGGGGCAGTGTGTGGAGGCACAGGCTGCTTGTTTGATGAAGGCACCGTGGGCTGCATGGAAGCATCTGGGCTTCAGCTCAAACCAGAAGAGGCCACTTGAAGGATTGGAAGGCTGAGTGCTGCCCTTTGGAAAAAGAACTCAGGAGCTTTGTGTCACAGGGAGACTGGGTTACAATGGGGACTTGGGAAACCCCAGTCAGTTAGGGCTGGGGTTTTCACATGGGGAGCTTGGGTCCCATCATTGAGGAGACTCAGGCGGGTGGGAGGAACTTGTGATATTGGAAACAGAAAATTCAGCGTGTCTACTGAGTTCATAATATCAATTACAGGGGTGCCTGGGTGGCTCAGTCGGTTAAGCGTCCAACTCTTGGTTTCAGCTCAGGTCAGGATCTCACAGTTCATGAGTTCGAGCCCCGCATTGGGCTCTGCACTGGCAGCACGGAGCCTGCTTGGGATTCTCTCTCTTCCCCTCTCTCTCTGCCCCTCCCCAGCTCATGCTGTCTCTCTCTCAAAATAAATAAGTAAACTTAAAAAAATAAATAAATAAGAATAAGAGCTTAAAAAATATATCAATTACAAGAAAGCCAAGCACAAGAAAATCTTGGCTGGTGGAATTATCAGAAGAGAGCATGACCAAACGTTGTAAGGCGGTGTATTTTAAAAGGTTAATAATAGTATACCTAATATTTTCTGAGTATTCTACCATGTACCATGCCAAATACTTTTTACTTGTTATTTCACGAAATTTTCCAACAGCCCTGTGAGGAGAGTACTGTTATTACCTCTGTTTTAATCATGAAAATTTGAGGCTTCTGTCTGGGGGAGGTCACACAATTTGTAAATGGCAGAGCTGGGACTCTAACTCAGTGACTTTCCACAATGTTGCATTCCCTTCGAAAAGTTTAGTTAGGTGGATAATAGAATGGGCCAGAAATTACAAAGTTTTGAACAAAGGCAGTCACAGTCAGTATGGGTGGGGAAAACAGAGGTGAGGCCTATTTCAAAAGTTGTATCCAATAGGACTTTGGTGACAAATTGAATGGGAAAGGAAAGGGGAAAAATGATTGGTCCCACAAGCAGAGATGTTATCCACGAGTGTTTTTTTCTGCTTTTAAAATGTCATAATATATTCAGAATGTTGTGTTTTCAAATGTAAGAGTTTTGGAGAATAAACTCAATACAATCTGCCTAAAGCAGTTCACTACATCTTAAGGTACAAGAGACACGGGCCAAATCCCGTCCAAGCCACAGACAAGATGTAATGCCACTCACTGTCAGTGAGTTCTGTAGCAAAGATGATACAAAACCCAAGTACCCCGACAAGCTTCTCTCCTGGATTGTCAGACTTCTGTAGAACTTAGTAATTGATTAACAGATTTTTACACAATACAATTGTGCATCATCAATACTCTTAATCATAAAATAAGGCTGATTTTTTTTCCATTTAACTGCATCTTGGGAAATCCTTGGCACATATTTTATACCACATTTGTAATTGCCTTATTGGTTTCTAGGGCTGCATAACAAAACATCACAGCCTAGGTGACTTAAACAACAGAAATTTATTTTCTCACAGTTCTGGAGGCTGGAGGTCCAAGACTAATCAAGATGTCAGCAGGTTTGGTTTCTTCTGGGGCCTCTTTTCTTACCTTGCAGGTGACCACTTTTCTGCTGTGGTCTTCCATGGTCTTTCTTTTGTGCACATCAGCACCCAAATCTCTTCTTATAAAGACACCAGTCATATTGGGTTACTGTCCACCCTAAAGACCTTATTTTAACCTAATTACCTCTTTAAAGACCTTGTCTCCAAATACAACTACCTTCTGCGGTACCGGGCGTTAAAACTTCAACGTGTGAATTTTGGGGTGAGGGTGGCAGTGGACAGTTCAGCCCATAATGTGGCCCAAGGTTAGAACTATATTCACACCATAGTAAGCCATTTCTTGAGATGATGGGATCCAGTCTCACAGGCCATTTGTGCAATCGGGACACAGCCAAATGTGACTTCACTACAAGACGCTTAGGGAAATGACCTCCTTCTTCCTTATTGTGTGGCCTGTTTCCCAGGGCTAACTAGGGGGTTCAGTCATTCTTTGGCTTTATTGCTGGCCATGGGGAAATCTACATCTGATATTTGAAAGGGATGAGAACATGGGTGGTGGAAGTTGAAACTGTTTGTTTAGATACAAGTACATGGAGGAGCTGAATGAAATGTTGTGATCTCAGAGGGTGTCTTGGAACTGTCGGGAAACTTGGAAGGTCAGTCCTATGGGGCTTCTAGAAATATGCCTCTTTTTCCCTAGTGCATCTCTCCCTATGAAAGGTCACCACACATTCATCAGTTTGACATCATGGAAGAAAGATCTCCTCCAGTCTTGTTTCCCCATATATGTGGTTCAAAGTCCATTTTTTAAGGGGAAATAGTGTGGAGGTTTGTATATATTTCCTAATAAAACAAAGGGAATGGGAAGTTTTTTCACTACATTTTAATTGAAACACCTATTTGCAACTAATTACCTTTCTAATAATACAAAACACTATAATGACCTTCTATTGTTTAAAACTCCTCCTCCCTCTCCCCAATGGAAAGATTCTTCTGTTCCCCTCTTCAGTGAAGGCCCTTCTATATTTGTCTCACCTATGGCCTCTCATTAAAGACTCAGAGCTGAAACTACTGCCTTGAATTTTCTCTTGAGCTGTAGAAGTCTATTGTCCGCTCCCTCTAGGTCTTGCCACTTGACAGCTTGATAGGCCCCTTATACTCAATATGTACAAAACTGAACTTCTTAGTGTCCCTTGGAAATCTGCTCATCCCTCTGTGTGCCCCATCTGGGTTCATGAACTTAATCACCCATCTCCTCAAAGAATTTAGGGGTACATTTGCTTTCTTCTCAGCTCTTATCTTCCACATCCAGACCCTGAATCCTACCGACTTCTGTCTTAAAAACATTTACTTCCTGGCAATGCTTTCCTCTTCATTCTCCTAAAATTAGGTCCCAACCAAGCCTAGTGCACTTGCTTCCCTGAGTGTCTCACTGTATCCCATCTCACCTCCTTCTCCTTTTGTTGGCACCCTAAGCCTATAAGAGGAATTTCAACTTCCTTAGCCAAACATTCCAGGCTCCCATCCTGGGCCTTAACGATTATCCAGCAACCTATCCTGAAATACATCCTTTGCCACAACTAATTACAAACCAACATACTGTTGCTTTTACATAACCTGATGTTCCCTGACTCGAGGTCATGAGCACTTGTGCACTTTGTCCTTCTGGCAAACTCCCATTTTTCTTGCAAGCGTTACATCCTTGTGATGCCTTGTGTGGTCCCCACAGCCCAGCCTTCGTGCCCTTTTGCTCTTTTCTGTGTGGCTCACGGCATATTTTGCAGCTCCTTCATTTTACTTATCAACTGAACTGGACCAGTTTCCTAGTCTGCCTTTTCAAAAATGTTTATTTAGGTTTGAGAGAGAGAATGACGCGCATAAGTGGGGGAGGGGCAGAGAGAGACAGAGACAGAGGATCCCAAGCGGACTGCACGCTGACAGCACAAAGACCATGAGATCATGACCTGAGCCAAAGTCGGACACCTACGCGACTGCGCCACCCAGGCGCCCCATCCTTGTCTGTCTTACACATCAGATTTCCAGTTCCTTATACTCAGGGACAGTTTTATTCATCTGCGTGTCTCCCTCCAGACTCTAGTCAGTGCATGGCACATAGTAGTCCCTTTAAGTATAGTAAGTAAATGTGAAAATACTTTGAAGGGTTTTTAAGTTTGATGGAAGTGTAAGGAATTTCGGAAAATGTTATTACTTCAACATCTGTAATGAGTTATTGTTTTATTGCAAGAGTGATGGGATCAGGATGAGAAGTGCCAGTCTGTGTCTATCTGTAGTAGTTAATTTCCTCAACCGTAAACCAGGAATAGTGATACTATCTAAGCCAGCTGTTGTGAGAATCAACGGTGATAAGGTGGGCAAAATTTATTTCTAAACTATAAATACTATTTTATGAAAACATGAGCTATGAATGAACATCAACTATGCTCAAGTCTGTCCCAAACTGAACATACGTATTTTTATTTGTATGCACATGTATGTATACAAACATAAATACATGATTTTTTATACTTTGTCTTGCTTGACAATTTAAAATAGGTCTCCACCATCTGTGTAACATTCCCTTGAATGGTGAGACAGTAGTTTCCTCATTTTTGAAGGGGAATAGTAGTTTGGTTTTTTTTTTTTGTTTGTTTGTTTTTTGGTTTTTTTTGGTCAGATTAGGTCTCCATGAGCTGCTCATCGTCTATCAGTGTAATTAAATATAGAATTACCTATCAAAATTCAATCTGTTCTCAGAAATAATAGGAGAGAAATTGGATCCTACTTAGGTTAAGAGAATTGTTTCAAGTCAGAAAAATCAGTGGTTGAAAGACCTAAGCACATATTTTTATTTTACATGAAAGAACCAATTGGTTTTACCAGAACCTTTTGGTATTTTGAGAATAGGTGGGAGTTAGCACTGAGTTTTGAATCGAGGAATGATGAACAGATCTTTTACCCACCCCATTGGTATTTTCTGATTTTATATCAGGTATACAGACAGTGCCCATTTTGTTTACGACAGTCCTGGTGTATCCTTTCGTCTTGGTAGAAATAATGAAGCATCTTTTTCATTCTCTAGACTATCCCCATTTGGATAATAAATCATATATATGTTCATCCCAACCATAGTATATAGTGATCGATGAATGAATGAATTCCTAGCTTCATCCAACATGAAGGAAACAGAGATAAACATTTCAACTGTAGCATTCTGCATTGCATTATCCAGCAGTATTTTGCCTGGAAGCATAATTCAGCTATAGAAATAGATTCAGGTTCCCTAATATAGAAAAAGTAAAAAGATTCCTCTTCCCTCCCCACTTGTCCTTTCTCTAAACTTTCTCCATTTTCTTGTTTAAAAAAATTAATGTAGCAATAAACCCTGACAGTGCAGTGGAGCCATCAAAGTTCAGGACAGGGAGAGGCTGTTGTGATAGAAACAGAGAGAATCTAAGGATTTCAGTGTTATTTTCTTAATATGTGTGATTCTAACTTTAACCTGGTGATTAGACTTATAACATTTATTTGTAGAGTTAATATTGGTTCTATTTGATCAATAATTTGAGTTGCTTTAACCTGACTTTTAAAAATGGGATTCCAATTATTATAGTTATGGGTTTATTCTGCTTGTCCTTTGACCTTTCCATTTCAGAACACCTAGAAGTCATGGGAAAACAAGTCCTTTAATGTGGCTGAAATAAACACCTGCTGACCCCTCGGGAGACTGGCTGGGCATAAACACACATTTACGGAAGTTCTTTGAGCAGGAACTCAGTACTCCTTTGGCAAGAGCTCAGGCAGGCAGAGCAGCATCTCTCCTGGGGACAGAAAGTGTGACACAGCAGTCCAATTAGCATTAGTAGAAGCTGTCTGGCCAGGGAGCCTGCTGTGGACTGCAAAAAGCGTTCTCAAGCTACTGGGCGATCTCCTTCCCAGGTATTTACTTAAGCACCCTTGAGCCAAGACAAAGGGAAGTTCATGGGGTAGGATCTTGCTAAGGGAACAAATGCCTAAGCGAATGGAGGAAGCTAATTAAGGAGGAAAATCAGAATCCTGCTGGGATTTCATTTCCTTAAGTGCTCCAATCATTGGCTGGCTTACCTGGCTTTGCGAATGTCATTTTGTGGTCCTCCTCTGGGTGCAAATCCCCACCAAATGTCAGCCCCCCCCCCATATTGGAGAACACCCACAGGGACAGCTAGTGTAATGGGGCCTCCAACCTCCACCCTGGGATGCAGCAAATACAGATAGGGTGCCATGACTAGGAATGAAGGGAGGGATCATATGATCTTATTTATGTGTGGAATCTAAAAAAAGTGACTCACAGAAACAGAGACTAGAATGCAGGTTGCCAGGGGCTGGGGTGGGAGAAGTGAGGAAATGCTGGTCAAAGGGTACAAAGTGCCAGTTATCAGATGATTAAGTTCTGAGGATCTAATGTACAGCATGGTGATTATAGTTAATAATAATGTATTATATACTTGAAAGCTGCTAAGAAAATAAATTGTAAATGGTCTCACCAGACACAGATACACACAAACAGATAACTGTGTGAGGTGGTGGATGTGTTAATTAGCTTGATTGTGATGACCAATTTACAATGTATACATATATCAAATTATCCCATTGTGGCTGTGCACCCTTCCCAGAAGAAGCACCGGGGCTCTGGCACCAGGGGGTCTGTAGAGTCAGGGCTGCCGATGGGCACAGGGTGCTGAGGGTGGAAGAAGACAGGCAGATGTGAGTTCAAGTTGGTAGGACAGGGGCTCAGACTGTTAATGGAGTCCTCCAGTGAGTAAGTTGACGATCTTCTAGCTCTGCCTGACACCCCAGCTCATCATTAAGAATGTTACTTCATAAAGAGGTAAATCAGGCTCAGCTGAACTGAGAGGTCTCTTGAGCCCCTTAATGAATAGCTGGTACATTTCCAACTTGTTTGGAACCTGACTTTTAAGGAAAAGAGCTTTACATTCTGTAACCTGAGATTGGTTCAGGGGGTAGAGGTCTCATTTTAACTTCGCGGAGTGTCGCCTTACAAACAACTTGTCTTTGCATATTTTGATAGTGTGGCAAAGTAAACATTTGTTGGGACGCTTAGGAAGGGGAAGGTATAGAGTGGTTGCAACCTGGTCTAGGGAGACAGACCCAGATTTTAGTAGTTGCTTTGTCCTTTTCTGGGCCTTTCCCAGTAATGAAGTGTAACTAATAACAATTAGGGATTTCATGAGATTTAAATCCCTGTGTTTTTGCAGTAAGCTCTCATTGAATGAGACCAAATGGTTTATGAATGGATTTGTTAGGGAAAAAAGAATCAGTGCTGTTCTACTCACTTCCACCGTCTCTAAGGAGTTATCATTTGGTCAATCATTGACAGACTGTGGTTTTGCCTGATTGTGTTCCTGTCTGCAAGCTCTTGTATAATAGACATAAATCTTATAAGCCTTCTAGGACTAGTTATGACCCCTGAGGTGGAAAGGTATAGATTGGACTTCTGAGGTATGGATTAGACAAATTCCATCATCATAGTAAAAATAATATCTAACATTTTTTAAAAAATTTCTAGGTACCAGGTACTGTCCTAATGTGTTAAATGCATTTTCCCATTTAACCCAGTAATGACCCCCTGAACTGTTAATATTAAATATATGTCCTTCATTAAGAAAATCAGATAAGCAGAATTTATCAGGAGATTTTTTTAAAATTGCAAGCCTTTTCCCCCTGCTGTGGTGATTTTTCCTATCAGCTTTATTGAGGTATAGTTGACAAATAAAAATTGTATGTATTTAAGGTATTCAATATGATAATTTGATATGCATATACATTGTGAAATGATTGCCACAATTAATCTAATTTACATATCCATCACCTCACATAGTTACCTTTGTGTGTGGGGAGGGGTGAAAATACTTAAGATTTATTCTCTAAGCAACTTCCTAGTATATGATTGTTTTTAAGTTTTATTTTTATTTATTTTGCAAGAGAGATAAAAAGCAAGCAAGGGAGGGGCAGAGAGAGAGAGGGAGACAGAATTCCAAGCAGGCTCTACACTGTCAGCATAGAGCCCGATGTGGGGCTTGAACTCACGAACTGTGAGATCATGACCAGAGCCAAAATCAAGACTCAGATGCTTAACCGACTAAGCCACCTAAGCGCCCCTCGACTTCCTAGTATATAATACAGTATTAACTGTAGTCACCATACTGTACAGTAGATCCCCAGAACTTATTCATCTTATAACTGCAAGTTTATTACCTTTGACCAGCATCTCCCCATTGCCCTCATTTCTACCTAGCCCCTGGCAATCTTGTCTAATCTCTTTCTGTGAGTTGACTTTTTTAGATTCCACGTATAAGTGAAATTATAGAGTATTTGTCTTCTGTGTCTGGCTTAGTTCACTTAGCATAACGTCCTCTAGATTCATTCATGTGAACTACGGTTGCAAATGATAAGATTTCCTTTTTTATGGCTGTATAATATTCCATTTTCTTTATCCATTTATTCATTGATACAGGCTTAGGTTGTTTCTATATCTTGGTCACTGTGAATAATGCTGCAATGAACATGGGAGTGCAGATATCTCTTTGAGATACTGATTTAACTTCCTTAGGATATAGACTCAGAAGTAGGATTGCTGGATCATTAGATAGTTCTATTTTTAACTGTTTAATGAAGCTCCATAGTATTTTTTATAAAGGCTGTACATTTCCACTAATAGTACACAAATGTTCTCCTTTCTCTACATCCTCACCAATACTTGTTGTCTCTTGTCTTTTTGATAGTGACATCCCAGGGAGCCTGGCTGGCTTGGTAGAGCATGCAACTCTTGATCTTGGGGTTGTGAGTTCCAGCTGCATGTTGGGTATAGAGATTACTTAAACAAATTTTTTTAAATCTGATAATAGACATCTTAACGGGTGTGAATTGATATCTGATTGTGGTTTGATTTGCCATTTTCTGATCATTAGTGATGTTGCATAAGGATCCAAAATATCATTTGATTTACAAGAACTCAACCTACAGTTGTTCACACACTTTGCTTCTATAAGACAAAGTGCATTGACAGATTTGGGGTTTTCAACAGTGTTCTTTCAAGTCGGGTTCTTCTGTTTCTTCTAATTCTTAATCTGGTGGGTCAGAAGGGACAAGGAAAACCTCAGGAACTCTGGGAAGCAACAGTTAAAAGCCTACATTGTCTCCCTCTCTTGAGATTTCCAAGAGGATGCTCATTGCACTTAGGCATGCTAGTGTTCCTCAGGCAGCATGGAGTTGCTCGGACAGGAAGTAGCCCGTACCCATAGCCTTGATCTTCACGGCTCATTCCTAGGGATCGTGCCACACAGTTCCGTCTTTCTCTCAGTGACCTTTGGGGCTCCATCTTTCGCTTTGCCTGCATTACTTCTTTCTGCTCCCTCACCCTGTACTCTTGGGACTTAGATGTTCCCCTTTCTCTCCTTTTCCCCCCGTCAAAGTCTACTCTCTGATTCTTCTGCCAAGCTAAAGCAGTGATTTTCAAACTACGACACAAAGACCACACACATCAGAGTTCCAACTGGGGCTTGTAAAAATTGCAGATTCTGGGCCCCATTCCCGATTTACCAAAGGAAACTCCCTGAAGTTGAGATGCTTGGAATCTGCATTTTGAAAAAGCAATGCAGTGGCTGCCTTTACACATTAACGTTTGATAACCAATGACGAAAAATAGTCTAAAGTATTACTTTTTCCAGGGGAACTAAATTTTTAACAGAAATTGTCACTTTATACCGAAGGCTGTTACATTAAAAGAAGAAAAAATTCTCTTTCTATAGCAATGGCTCTCAGCCCTGAATGTATATTAAAATCCCCTGGAAAGTTTTTTTTTTTTTTTTTTTTTTTTTAATGAAAAAGAGGTGCCTGTTAAGGCGACTTAACAGTCAGTTAAGTGTCCAACTTCGGCTCAGGGCATGATCTCACGGTTCATGAGTTTGAGCCCCATGTGGAGCTCTGCACTGACGGTGTGCAGAGCCTGCTTGGGATTCTCTTTCCCTCTCTCTCTGCCCCTCCCTAGCTTGTGCACACTTACGTACTCCCTCTCAAAATAAATAAATAAACTGAAAAAAAAAAGAAAAATAAACCCACCTAAAACCATGCCTGACCCACATTTTATCCGAATCTCTGGAGGGAGGACACACACATCAGTGTTTTTTAAAAGACCTTCCAGATGATTCTAATGTAAAGCCCAGGGTAAGCACTACTCTGAAGAATGGAAGGAGGATCAGAAAAGTCGAGCATGTCTCACACTGAGTTTGCATTTGAGTTACGTGTGAGTTTTATTAAAAAGTGGAGATTCAATTCTGTGGATCCAGATGTTGCCTGCGATTTGCATTTCGAACAAGCTCCTCAGACCACACTTCATGTAACAAAGCAGTACAGACCTAGTTCTCAAACTTCGCTGCACTATGAGAATCAGCAGGGGACTTTACACTAAGCTGAAGCCCAGGCTCACTCTAGAGCCACTAAGTCAGAATTTCTGGGAATGAGTCCCAGGAATGGGAAGTTTTTGAGGCTTCCCAGGTGATTCCATTGTACATCAAGGGCTGGGAATCCATGCAGGAGAGGGTTGGTAAATTCATCTGAATCCCAAAGAAGGCGGGAGGTTTTAACCACACTGCCCCTGAACAGCAGAAGAGGTTTAACCCTTAATTGATGTTGTCACAATCTAGCATCAGTGAATTTTTAAATCTTAATTTGTTTCACTTGGTTTTTGGGAAATTTATTCTCCCTGAAGATTCCCAGACGCACCTCCAGGCACCTCCCGTGTTCTGCCCTCATGGTGAGCACTCACGTGCTTCCGCGATTTCCTGGTCCCCAGCACGACTGGCGTGGGCTTCAGACCCAGTTCTTCCGTCATATCATGTTACTTTGCTCAGACATGGGCTGTGCTGACTTTCTAAGTAAGACATGAAAGGTCCAAAAACTGAAAAACATGTGAGGTCATAGGAAATCTTTTTAAAACAAATAATTTGGTGCTCATGGAAACAAGAAGCTTAATGACATTGTCTAAGAAAGTTGTCTGGAGAGACTTCTCACAGCTCTCAAGTGCCTCTTGGTTATCAGTTGCTGGAAGCATCCCAACTGGCTGGAAGGAGATCAGTTTGATGACATGTAAGGGCTGCTAGACGGAGAATTTTAGAATTTCGCTCCATGTTCAGCTCCATGGGGACAGATATTTCACTTTTTTCTCGGTGATCTAATAGAGAATTTTTGATTTGCAAACAAGTCTAAAAATAAATTCATATACCAACACTATTTCTCTTGACCTTCATTCTTTCCCCAGTGTGTGCTAAGATGGGTCTCATCTAAGTTCCTTACGTGAACCCTATTGCTTTTCTCCTGAGATTATCCTAGCATGTGACATAACCAGGGAAACTTTACCTAGTGATCCTTGTGTCTCCTGTAGGAAGTGACACGCAAGCTTTCTGCTTCCTTGTCTGAGTCTTTTTGGGTTTTTGTCTGGGGATAAATGTCTCAGCACTATATTCCTATTTAAGTTTTATAGTTGTTTTCTGTAGAAGGGAGGGGACTTACTCTGCTGCAACCCGAAGAATTCTCCCAATTATCTTTTAAAGAAATCTAAAAAACAGAAAAGGTCTTTTTTTTTTTAATTTTTAAAAACTTATTTATTTGAGAGAGAGAGAGAGAGAGAGAGAGAGAGCATGCATGCACAAAGGAGGGGCAGACGGAGAGGGAGAGAATCTTAAGCAAGCTCCATGCTCAGTGTGGAGCCTGGTGTGGGGCTTGATCCCACAACCCTGAGATCACAATCTAAGCTGCAGTCAAGAGTTGGATACTCAACCGACTGAGCCAGTCGGGTGCCCCCAGCAAAGGTCTTTTCATATTTACTGCCACATTTGCCATCTTACTTCTGCATTTGCCATGTTTACTTTGACTGCCCTTTATATTTTTCTGTCTTTTATATTTACTCTCAAATTTGTCATGTTAAATACATAAGGAATCATTAGGTTCTCAGCCAGAAGCACCAGCTAATTTACTCTTGAATTTCTGATTCTTGGAAAATATGAGATAATAAGTGTTTGCCATTTATGCTGCTAAATTTGGGGTTAATTTGTTACACAGCAACAGATAACTAATGCAATAATTTCATGTAGTTATAATTACTGTTTTAAAGTCCTTATCTGCTTATCCCGTCGTCTCTTTCATCCAGGGATTTGTTCCTATTGTCTGATTTTTCTCTGTTTTATAATACAAATTCCAAACAAGGGGGAAAAAAAAAAAACCACAAGAATTTTCCTACTTCTTGACACGTATAGTAATAATTCTTAAAAATTGTGGTAAAGCAGGGGTGTCTGGGTGGCTCAGTCGGTTAAGCTTTGATTCTTGATTTCAGCTCAGGTCATGATCTCACAGTTCCTGAGATCAAGCCCTGTGTTGGGTTCCATGCTGACAGTGTGGAACCTGTTTGGTATTCTTTCTCTCTTTTCTCTCTACCCCTCCCTGGCTCTCTCTCTCTCAAAATAAATAAATAAAGATTTTTTTTTAAATGTAGTAAAGCATACATAACATAACATTTATCATTTTAACTATTTTAAGGTATACAATTCAGTAGCATTAAGTATATTCACAGTGTTTTGCAATCGTTACCTCTATCTAGTGTCAGAACAATTTTTTTCACCCCAAAAGGCAACATATACCCATTAAGTAATTATTCCTGATTTCCTTTCCCCAGCCCCTGGTCACCACTAATCTGCTTTCTGTCTCTGTGTATTTGCTTATTCTGAATATTTCATATAAATGGGATCATAGAATATGTGATCTTTTGTGTTTGGCTTAGTACAATGTTTTCAAGTTTTCATGTCATAGCATGTATCAGTACTTCATTTCTTTTCATGACTAAATAATATTCCATTGAATGGACATACCACATTGTGTTTACCCATGTATCAATTGATGTACATTTGAGTTGTTTCTACCTTTTGGCTATTGCGAATAGTGTTGCTATGAGCATTCATGTGCAAGTTTTGTTTGAACATCTGTTTTCAATTTTTTGGTATATGTCTTGAGGTAGGATTGTTAAGTCATATACTAATTTTATGTTTAATTCAATGAAAAGCCACCAAGCCATTTTTCACAGTGTCTGTTCCACTTTACATTTCCATTATAATGTGGGAATTTTTCCATACCTTTGCCCTTGTTATTTTCCGTACTTTCATGTTATGGCCATTTTAGTGGGTGTGAAGTTTTGATTTACATTTACCTATTTACTAGTGATATTGAGCATGTATAAAAATTTTTATTGGATTCTGGACATTGTGATGATTACCTTGTTGAGTGTCTAGATTTGTTGCTTTCCTTTAATCAGTGTTGGATTTTATTTTGGAAAGCAATTAATTTACTTCTAGTTATTTTTTTTTTTATCATTTCAAGGCATTTTTAAAGCTCTGTTTGAGCATGTCTAAGGTAGCCTTTGTTCTAGAGCTAAGCCGTATTCCTAAAGTATAGACATCTGCAGATTCTAATGAATGCTATGAGTGTTCAGTGAGGTTTCTCTGCTTTGGCTGGTCAGATTGAAACGTTTCTTAAAATCATACCATTTGCAGCAATGGGAATGGAACTGGAAGGTGTTATGCTGAGTGAAATAAGTCTATCAGAGAAAGACAGATATCATATTTTTTCACTCATATGTGGATCTTGAGAAACTTAACAGAAGACTATGGGGGAAGGGAAGGGGAAAAAATAGTTACAAACAGAGAGGGAGGGAGGTAAACCACAAGACACTCTTAAATACAAAAAATAACCTGAGGGTTTATGGGGGGTGGGGGAAAGGGAAAATGTGTGATGGGCATTGAGGAAGGCACTTGTTGGGATGAGCACTGGGTGTTGTATGTAAGCCAGTTTGACAATAAATTATATTGAAAAAAGAAATGTTTCTTAACTGTGAAAGTTCTGGTAGTTGTTCAACTTACAGCTTCACATAAGTGTTCTTGTGTAGTCTCACCCTATACATAAAAGCTTATTATTTGGTCAAACATTCAAGGTGATCCCCATGCAGATTTATGGAGCAATTTATCCATGCACCTCATTCCTTTCTGGTGCTCCATAAAAATTCTAGCCAGTTTGGCCTCCCTGAGCTCTGGCCTCTGTGTCCTCAGCTTACTAAGACCATTGTGCTCTGCTTACATTCCTCCTCCTTCTGTCGGTGTCTAGTAAATGCCTCCATGCAGAAAGCTGGGGTAATCCATTGGATTCAACTCATTTGTTTTTCTTCTATCAGGTGTCACAATCCTGTGCTGTCAATTGTATGGTGTCTAGAAATAGTTGTGAGATATATATATATATATATATATATATATATATATATATATATATATCTCCCAGTTTTCTAGTTGTATACAATAGGAAGGCTAGTCTGGTATTAGTTATTCTGTCATGGCCAAAAGTAGAAATATAACTTTTTTTTTTAGATACTAGATCATGAAAGCTAGGAAGCTTCTTTCCCAAAGCTCCAGTTCACCTGCAAACCTCCAGTGCCTCTCATTAGTGACAGTGGGGTAATAAATTTGCTTGTTTCTGAACCAGACTCTTTGGTTATCTGATGATGCTCATTGTAAATCAATCATTATGGCAAGGTGGTCTGGAGTCCTTGATTTCCTTAATCCAATCAAGACTCACCCTTGACACTGAAGATGTAGTCAGGTGACCTCTAAAGTATTTGAAATCCATGGGGCAGGTGTGTATTCATAAATGAAAATTATGAGGTAGGCAATTTTAACAAATATTTGTTACATCCATGTTATAAATGTTAAGTAGAAGTACAGAGAAGTTAGGTGACCTGATCCAACATCCCAGGTATAGTCAGTGACCAAATTCGGACTTAAACCCTAACCGATTTGACTCCAAAGGCAATGATGATGGCAGAGCAATATAATTAAATGGACTTCATAAATTATAAAACACTTTCACGTACCGTCTCTTGTTTTAATTTTTCTGTCAATCTAATGGGTTAAGCAACGCAGACATTGGCCCCATTTTACGGATGAGGAAACTGTATCTCAAAGAAATAAAGTGACTGATTCAAGAATGCATGGCTTGTGCAAAACTGGAACTGCAATCCACACCCTCATGTTCTTTCCGTGGAATACGATCATTCCAATATTCCTTTTAGTTATTTAGCCCAGTTTTTTGTTTTTTTCCATTTCCCTTACCTGTTAAAGAGATAGATTCCAGAACTTCATCGTGAACCATTTGGTTTTCGTTTCTTAATTTTACAGCCGAGTTCCTTTCACTGGGAGTCACAAACCACATAACGAAAGATAAAACAATGTGTTTGTTTTATTCCTTTTCTTGGTGAAAGGTCTTGGCTCGTGGGTTAAGTTCGCTTTGTTTGGCAACTTGAGATAATCAGAAATTGATTACTTGAATCATTTTAATCTCTTTATCATTTTAATCTTTTCATGCAGAATTAAAGATGGTCATAGGTCAGAGACTACAGGCGAGAAGATTGCCGTACATGCTTTTTCTAAAAGTAAAGAAAACAAGTGGAAGACAGTATCTTGGAAAGAACAAAGGCTTTGGAATCTGGGAGACCTGAATTTAGTCCCACCTTACTACTTAGTCACTTAACTATTTTAAGCCTCAGTTTTTTCATGTAGAAAATGGGGATCATAATAAGTACTTGGAAGGGTCATTTTAAGAATTAAATGAAATAAAGAAGGTTCCTAATGTCACATAGTTAATGCTCAATAGCAGTGATTACCTCAGTTATTGCCTTATTATTGCCTTAGTACTATAGAAAATTCTCTGAGAATTTTCTGAGAGCAATATATTAACATTTTTATCTTTATCAGATCCTTTCTCCCAGGCTTGTCAAATGCATCGGGAAGAGTCCAAAGTCTTAGAAAAATGGGTTAGGCTGAAACAGTCACTTTCTCTTAGCCTGAAAACCGTAGTAGACTTGAACCGTTGTGTGTAGAACAATTTGTAAGGACCCTGGAGCCAGAATGTCTGAGTTACTCCCTGGCTTTGTGATCTGAATACCTTTCTAAGCCTCAATTTCAACATCTATAAAATGAGGATGATGATAATAAATGTTAAATTAGTTAACAATGAAATGAGATAATCTATATAAAACACTCCGTGACTGACACCTACTAAAAACTCAAGAAGGGCTGTTTCATATTGCTCAAATTGGATAAGTACCTGAGGTGGAGAAGGAAGACAATTTCTTGGTTCTCCATGAACTCTGCATTTAATTCCCAATATGTAGGCTTTCCCAACCAGTGGAATGCCAAGGCCACTTTTTTTCTTTTTCTTTGTTATTATTATTTTTTTAGTCTCTCAAGAGCTGGACTATCTCTGGAAGCTAGATTGTAGAGGAGGTACTGAAAGTGTAATGGCCAAATGTTACCTGGGGCAGACTGATTCTGTTCAGAGGCTGTGAACCCTTAAAAAGAGGATGGGAGGAGCACCTGGGTGGCTCAGTCGGTTAAGTGTCTGAGTCTTGATTTTGGCTCAGGTCATGATCTCACAGTTTGTTAGTTCAAGCCCTTGTTAGTTCAAGAGCATTGGGCTCTTCACTAACAGGGCAAAGCCTGCTTGGGATTCTCTCTCTCCTTCTTTCTCTGCCCCTACCTCACTCTCTCTCTCAAAATAAATAAACTCAAAAAAAAAAAAAAAAAAAAGAGGATGAGAAAAATTACTGAGTTAGAAAATGCAGCCAGCAGAAGAGGGTGAGAGGCATGGAGTGGGGGCCAGAAGGAATTTGGGGAAACAGCATTCAGTGCAATGGTGTGGAGCAATGGCTTGAAGAAACTTCGAACAGATCTATGGCTTCAGGGGAGGAATAAGAGCATATTTCTAGGTCTGAGAATGGAGAAGTGGATAAACAGACTTGAGGTCAGATAACACATTCATCTAGTGGCAACCCAGTGTGATGCCAAGTGGGAAACAGAAGAGTCCCCAAAGGGTCCACTGCCCAGACATCTCAGAAGGAGACTCCATTCACTGAGCACCTCTTATAGGCCAGTCAGTGTCACATATATGTCATGTCAGTTAATCGTCACAGCAACTCTGTGGGGCAGGTACTGTTAACCAATCCATCTTAGTTCTAGAAATTTCCCCATGGTCACCTGACTAGTCAATGTTAGAACTAACCATCTTGTGTCATTCAGCGTAACTTACGTTACCTTGCCCTCCGTAAAGCCCATGGAAAATAATACCACTGGAGATGGCAGCATATTTATATAAGCAAAAAGTAGGTACATTAGGTATTAAACATCAGTGAGAGACTAAGTACAGCTGACAAAGAGAAATGGAGAGTGTAAATTTAATATAATGAGAGCAATTACTGATAAGCTAGGAATCATATGCACTGTAGATGCCAACTTGGAAACAGTCTAAAATTATTTGATTGTTCAAATGAGGACTCCATGTGTTAAAATAGTTTTTAATACAAAAATCTATGCTTCTTCCCTTCCCCCTGCCCCCAACATGAGAGTACTCCTTACCATATCTGGATTCATAGGAATCTAGATTTACGGAGCTTTTTTAGAACTCTTAAGGAAGCCATATGGTTCAGTAAGCACTTGCTACAGTTTTCCGCCAAACCCCAAGGAGCTCCTGCTGGTCACATATGGTGGCCTCTGTGAGCTCAATCTCTTCCCTCCACTTCCACCAAGAATGGGTGAAGGGTATTTATCAGTTTTTAAAATCCATTGGGTACTTGGCTTACCTTGGAATCAACTCCTGCCTCAACAAATTCAGCCTAATGAGAGAGATCTGGGCCAAGGCATTCAGATTCTCTGCCTCCATATGCCCTAGGAAGTTGGCCGGGCGGGGGGCGGATCTTTCACCCCTAAGACTTTCCTTTTAACTGGTTCCTTCTCTAAATAGCTGCTGGTCTGACAAAGTGACCTCAACACTGGCTTGAGGCCAGCAGAATATCCTCCCAAGAGAAGGCTGCAGCCCTCCAAGTCATCGCTCTCTGGAAAGAGGTCACATAGATCTTTCCGAGGATCTCTACAGACCCTCGGGGTAGGCATTTTCCATCTGATCTCACAAAATTCTTATCAACGAGGTCAACTTGGCCTCTTTACTTTCCTAGGGGTCATGAGTAATGTGCTATCCGTTCTTTTTTTTTAATTTTTAAATTAAAAAAATTTTTATATATAATTTATTGTCAAATTGGCTTACACACAACACCCATTGCTCATCCCAACATATCAGTTCTCTTTTAAAAGCTACCCTGCCCCCTCAACCAAGTTCGTATTTTCCAGTTCTGTAGCACCTGCTCTTTGTCTGGGTCAGTTTCCAGAACCATCTTCTAATTAAATTGGGGGTTTCTTTAGCGTTTCCATGTCTCTTCATAAATGCTTAAACCACCAGGTAACTAACTGTTCTCTTAGAGTAAATATGTCCCTCTGAGATGGATTTCACAGCCACACCATTTTATTTCAGGATGCACAACACCTTTCTCAGTGACTGCTTTCTACCAGTTGCCCCCAAATAGGGTTTTCCTGTTATTGATAGCTCTGGGCATTTTCTGCAGTTCTTCTGGCTTCTTCCTTTGTCCCTGGACAAGGACATTAATTATCACAATGTCCTACCCTCTATCAGGGTGTTAGTGGAAGGGAAAGTATTGGATAGAAAGAGTGCTGTAGTTTCTTTACAGTAGGGTATTACTGGTCACATTCTTGAATAACTTTTCCCCTAATACCTAACTCATCTGGAAGATATCCAGAAAATCAGCTGCCCCACTGAAGTCTTCTTCAGGAGGATTTTGATGTGTCCTTGATTTTGTACTTCAGAGCCGTATTTCCCCATGATATGCCTCTGAGAGAACAGACTTAAGGATGAGAAATTTGGGATCTTATTCCCTGCAGCAAAGGAGTTTTGTGGAATCATGTTGAGGATATATATAGGACTAGGTTCATTCTCATGTGTGATTTAGCATTCCCCCCACCCCCCCCCCCCCACCAGGAAATAGGATGCCTAACACTAAAAACAGCGTTTGGCTTTTATAAGTCACTCTAAAAAATTTAATGAGACTCTAGTACTGAGATTATGTGCCTAGTGCTGAGGTGATTTCTGTTAGTCAATGACCAGTCCCTGCGGGCAGGGTTTGGACTGCAACCCCTGGTGAGCAAGAAGAGGAAGTGAGTAAGAAAAAGCTGACGAGGAGAGAGAAAGAGTGACAGGTTCCAGATCCTCCTTTGGTTTTCTTTCCTTTCCTTTCTTGAGCTCAGGGTGGGAGGGAAATAATAATCATCTTAGAAGTCTAGCATAAGAGACTGTTAAAAACTGAGAACAAACTGAGGGTCGATGGGGGGTGGGAGGGAGGAGAGGGTGGGTGATGGGTATTGAGGAGGGCACCTTTTGGGATGAGCACTGGGTGTTGTATGGAAACCAATTTGACAATAAATTTCATATAAAAAAAAAAAAGAAGTCTATAAGTGTTACTACCTTAAGGCAACAGATACAGAATCCTTAACAAATAAGTACAAATAACTGAAACTAGGCATCTTTGGAAAATTTCAATTCAGGGAAAGTACAGAGACAGTTGTAGGATTTCTTTTCCACCCTACCTGAAGTATTCCTTTACTACCTTCTCTTACCCCTGCCAATTCTTTTAACCCACACTCTTTAAAAAAAAATTTTTTTTAGTGCTTATTTATTTTTGAGAGAGAGAGAGAGAGAGAGTAAGCGAGCAGGGGAGGGGCAGAGAGAGGGAGGAAGACACAGAATCTGAAGCAGGCTCTAGACTCAGAGCTGTCAGCACAAAGCCTAACGTGGGGCTCAAACTCATGAGCCCTGAGATCATGACCTGAGCCGAAATCAGACGCTTAACCAACTGAGCCATCCACATACCCCCCTCTCCACCAACCACATTCTAATAAGTGGTACACTTCAAAGTAAAATTGTTCAAATACAAAACCAACAATAGCACAGCAGCATAACTAAGGTCAAATTTGAGAGTTACCTTTCTCACACATTCTGTGGATTTGGAAAAAAAAATAGAATACAAAAATTGTGGAGAGATAAATGTCTTGATGTGAGAGTACATTTAAACAGGGAGAAAAGATCACACACCCCGGGATTTCCTACCCAAGGAGATGGAAGGCATTCACTTCTTCAGCTCCCCTTCTCAGGCCAAGCGCTTCGCTAAAATCATCTTTTACTGAAAGTCTGCCGAAGGAAGGGGATCCTCAAATTCTGGAGCTTGATTCCTAACTAAAACACTGTGGGCTCAAAGTTCCAGCAATTCTTTGCTTTACGTGGGGGGGGGGGGAGGGGAGGAGACATTCCTTTGTTATGGGAAGACCACCACAAATACCTGATTGGGGTTGGAAAGGAGGGAGAACATGTAATTCCCCAAGAACTAAACTCCTCTGCTATTCCTATAAAAGGTTGACTTCATTGTGGGCAGAGTTGGATCTTTGCAGATTTTGTTTCCTTTAGGAAGATACTGCTTTTCTAAATATGATTTAGACTGCACTGTTATTGAAAATTATTTGTTTTTCTTATGAAGTGTGTGTGTGTGTGTGTGTGTGTGTGTTTTCACAGTTATCCATGGGCTATCCATACATAGTATAATATAATATACATTAGTATTTTATATATGGTATATGTTACATATATTGTTATCTATGGTATATATTATATATATTATACATAGAAAATATATAGTATATTCTACATGTAGAGTATACTGTATATTTTTACTCGAATACAATTTGCTTAACGAAAATCAATTGTTGAGTAAATCAGTGAGGGGTCGGGGAATTGCTATGCTTATTTTAACCTTTTCTGAACAGACCTCTAATGAAGGCTGAAATTTTAAGAGCTCTTAGCACACAGAAAAGGCTCAGAACTTGACAAAGTACTGGGGGGTGGAGCGTAAGCTGATAGACATCAAAGATGGGAATGTGGGAATATTGGAATAGGAGGGTAGCAAGAAGTTTAGCCTGAAAGAAATGAAGTTATGATAAGAGTAGCCTGGTGGGAATTAAAAAGGGGGAATTAAGTAGATAGTGCTGGACTCCATTTGCAGTGAGCCATGTGAGTTGTATAAACGAATAGGTTTGAAGCTTGGAATCTGTAATAGGATCCGTGTTTTAAAGCTAGAAGGGACTTTGGAAGGGAAAAAAAATTGTCTATCAAGCACTAACTATGCACCAAGCATAATGCTTTCATGCATGTATTTTCCAGGGAGGTGATAGCTCTGAGGCTAGTTAGACATAGATTCAAATCTGGGCTCTTCCACTTTTTTGCTTTGTGACCCTCAGCAAATTAATTAACCTTTCTGAGCTCCAATGTCCTTATGTAAAACACAGGGAAAGAAAGTCTTCCTTTGGAAGGGTTTTGTGTGAATAAAAATTAAAGGGTTCTCTGACGTGCATGGAATATTGTAGCTACTCTGTGAATGTTAATTTTCTGCTATACCTTTAATAGTTTAGAACATCGAGGCTTAACGATCAGGTGCTATCTTTGCTAAGGAGATTTGGCCAAAATCAGGTATCCCTTTCCCTGGTCTGATTTTTCACTCCCATTACACTTTGTCACCACTCAAATTTGAATGACCTCTACTAGGCAACCTGGACACAGCTGGTGATGCCAGGTCACCAGGCGGCTTCTCGGAAGGCAACTACTCCTTTCTGTTTCCTAGAAAAGCGTAAAAAGCAGGACTACTACGGAGACAGCAAGGCAGATGGCCAATCAACTGTCCCTGAAGGTACATAGTTTAACCCAGTGGTTGGGCTAGAGAGAAAAGAACGATGAGATATTGTACAGTAGTAAATGGCAGGCACTCAGCAGGTCTGAGTAGAACAGTGCAGGCATTTATTAAGGAGAAAGTGTTTCTTGATGAGCCACTGGGAGAGTGAAGCTAAGCTTTGGAGTTCTTGTGGGTATAAGATGAAGCTATTTTTCAACTTTGAGATAATATTTCCTCTGTCATTTCCTGGCACAATTATCTGGACATTAACAAGACACATGACTGAACTTTGAACTCACTGATTGGGATTCACAGGGAGCAGAAGCTCCAAAATATCTGTGAGGTGGCTGTCCGCTCTTACCTACGCTGAGGCTCCAGCGCTGTCTTAGTCACTCTGGAGAGATCTAAAAGGGCACTGGTCCAAGCTCCTTCTCTTTTCCCATTTGTTTTCTATGGCAAAATTTACAAGAATGATCATGTCTGTGTATTGTACAAGTTAAGAGCCATGTGACTTGTGGTTTTTTGAACTTAACTGGTAGCTCTTTCCAATGTGTAATATCCACCCTAGGAATACACCCTAGGAGCAGATACGTAGATCTGCTGATGTGCAGACATGAGACATTGTACCCTCTATTGGGGCTGTGGTCTTGGTGGGCAGACGGGAAACAGACACGCTGAGTGCTGTGTTCTCAGACAGTAACTGGAAGGATTGATGTCATTTTATAGTCCATATTTCACAATAAGGCACTAAGCCTACCTCTCTATCCTCTCAGAACTGAACCATGTGCACGAGCCTAAAAAAGGAAAACTAAAAGCAGAACATGAAGAATATGTTCCATTATAAGCTTAGGAGGGAGGTGAAAAGTTTAAGCAAATGAAAAACAGGATCATTGTCAACGGTTGGATGTTGTGATTCAACATACAAATGCACCCAGCCATTAAGCAACTGTCGACTGTCTTTTGGGGGCAAAAGAGAATACTACAGGTTATAAGATAGATGCCTAGCTGTTTTTCCTTAGCATGATAAAATGCAGGCTTTCCCCAATTCTTATGTGCTACGGAGAGAGAGGTCTAACAGAAATGAAGGAGCAGATCCTGCCACAGGGACATGAAGTTGGTACAATCAGAGCAGGGAAAAGACCATAGTATTTAGAATAAACAAGAAGCGGAGAGCCATTTAATTGGTTCCTAATGTTCCATATAACACAGGCCAGAGCTCTTAAAAACCTAGTGGCTTATTTTTATTTGTGAATCGGCTTGATTTTTTTAAAAATGGGTTTTCCATCTGTGTTGGTAGAATTCCAGTCGAGAAACTCGGATTCTGGCCACTTTGATCTTGTGCTCACCTTTCAAAGCCATTAAAAAAAAAAAAAAAAAAGTCTTCTTTTTCCTTTATGTAAAAGTACTTCCAGCCAATATTTAATATGAAAGAGATGTTCATCAGACTTGGGATGGGCATATTGAAGCCATTCAGGGGTTGGCTCCTTCTTTCTGTCATTTCTTTTTCTCAAAGCCTACTTTTCTTCCCCACCCTGCCCCCCACCAGCCTGGATCCCTCAACGTATATTTCCTGCTGTGAATTTGTACAGCAGAGGGAGGTATAGGTGTCAATTAATCAAGTTATTATAAAAGTAAGTGAGAAGAATAAGGATTAAAGGGAGATTGCTGTGTAAGGGAGAAATGTGCATTAATTCAATGGCGAAAAGCTTTGACTGACAGCGGGCTGTGATTATTCCAGAGAGCTGACAATTTCAGTACTGTGTCTGCCAGATCTTGATGTGAAGTCCAGACTTAGAGGCGGTATTTGGAAGATAATTCTCATTGGGCACTGCTGATCCTTCTCCCACCTTCCTATCTCTAGGAAAGCTATCTGTCTATAAGTTACTTACATTCTGCAAATCAGATAGGTCTCTTTGTCAATTTTTGCAAACAAAACAATATTTTAAAAAGCAACCATTGATGATAAAATGGATCTTTTTTTTCAAGTGAAAGACCTTTTCTAATTCCTGGACACAAAGCCTAGTCATCTGAGACAATGCTACTAACCAGTTAACTTATATGAAATCAGCATTTTTCACGGAAGGTCAGCATGGCTATAGCATTTGTGCCCTTCCCAACGTTTAAAGGAAAACACTCAGGCAGACAGAAATGTCTCCACTTTAAGGAAAATGGATTTTTAATCAACCTTAATGTGCAAAAGAAGATGAATATTTGCATAGTAAAAAGAAGTCATTATTTGACCAAAAAAATTACTACAAATTTCCTTTAAATCACAGACTCTGGGAATACATATAGTTTAAATATACTTTATTAACCATAATTTCATTAATATACAGCTCTTTAGTAACATTGATCACAATAAAAACAGTAAATTTCTAAACAGTTTTCTTTTAGCTTTTTGTTTTTAATAAAACAACAGCCACAGACTGCCTGTATTACTCACTTCTGCAGGCAACAGGTTTTGAAGAGATTTTTTTCATATTCTAACACAGAACTCTAAAAGCATATGGAAGAATGAAGACTTTTTATATAAGGCCCATAGGATGGAAACTCTCTTGAAAAATAGTGAAATTGTGGTAAAGGATAAAGGAGGCAGGACAATGTCGGATTTTAAATATCTATTTTCACACATTCCCTATGATGGAAAAGAAACACTGGAGTGATAGGTCAGCTGTTTTAATGTCTCTCCCCAAATCAAAGAAGGAGGGGACTTTATGGATCCCAGCTGTGCTTACTTTTGGATTTCCTGGCTCTTTACCATTCTGTAGTTTGTAGTCTACGTGTCCAAAGCTCAAGGGAGATTTCAGCCCAGCAGCTCTTGCCCAACTTGGTTTTTTCCCTCCCTTCTCCTCCCTCCCCTCCCCTCTCCTTCCCTTTCTTTCTCTTTCTTTTCCTTTCCTCTTTTCTGGTAAAGAGTATCAGATACTTGTATTGTTCAGCCTACTGTCATGATACACTTTAAATGCCAGAGCAAAGCAGGGTAGGATAGGAGAGAGAGACAGAGAGAGGATGAGAAAGAAGGCAGGAAGAAAGAGTAGAAGGGAAGGAGGAAGGCTAAAAACCAGAAAGTGAGTGCTCTGTATCATATTAAGTTCCAAAGAAGGAAAAAAGGAAGGGAGAAAGGAAAGGAGCCAAAAAGTTGAGTGGGCTGAAAGTCCGATCTATTTTTTTCTTTATTTTTTACTTCCTAAGGTCTAGTGCGCATCACAGTCATCTAGAAAGCTTTTTAAAAAATGATTTATTTATTTATTGAGAAAGAGAGAGAACACACATGTGTGTGGGGGAGAGGGGAAGGAGGAGGGGCAGAGGGAAAGGGCGGGAGAGAATCTTAAGTGAGCTCCACGCTCAGCACAGGCTCAATCCCCAGCCTTGACTCAGGGCTCAGTCTCACAAATAAGAGATCATGACCTGAGCCAAAATCAAGAGTCAGACACTTAGCAGAGTGAGCCACCCAGGCACCCCTAGAAAGCTTTTATTTTTTTTTATTTAAAAAAACTTTTTTTTTTTTTTTTTTTTAGTGTTTATTTATTTTTGAGACAGAAAGAGACAGAGCATGAGCAGGGGAGGGTCAGAGAGAGAGGGACACAGAATCTGAAACAGGCTCCGGGCTCTGAGCTGTCAGCACAGAGCCCGACGCGGGGCTCGAACTCACGGGCCGTGAGATCATGACCTGAGCCGAAGTAGGACTCTTAACCGACTGAGCCACCCAGGCGCCCCTCTAGAAAGCTTTTAAAATGAAGAATCCCAAGACTTGCTGACAATTTCTGATTTGTCAGAGTCCCAGGAATCTGCATTTTAACAAGAAACAACTTAATAGCCATAATGTTGAAAAATAACAAAAATGTTGAAGGGCAGTTCTTCTCAGGTGTTGGGGCCTATAGATGTTGCCTGAAGATGGGCTGTATGGACACAATGAAGCCACAGAAGCAGTAGAAGAATGAACATTTCAGAAGGATCATGGTCAGGGAAGTGAGTAATGAATGAAACAGAAGTGATACTAATGAGATATAAAAGATGGGGTGAGTAGTTACAAAGATTCTTTTTAGATTGTAACATCTGGATTTGCCCGTTGAGATGAAATACAAGACAAGAAAAGGAGAAGAAATAGAAGATGACCAAGTTGTGTTAATTAAATTAGCCAAAACTCGTGGCTAAATTCCTTGATTACTTGGTCAGTCATATGTCCCAATGTTTCTCTCTGAGATTCCTCTTGCACAATAAGGACGTCATAAGAAAGCACTGTCAGAAATAAATGACTGATTACATTTACTGCCCTTATTCCCAGAAGTTCTGCTGAGGAGCCTGCCTTTTTTAAGAGAGGAAGATGGAATTTTAAAATAATTTAAAGGAAATGGGATCCAGAAGAGATAGGATCTAAAATTGCCAATAGAAAGACGGAAGCCTGTTATTCCCTGCCTCAGAAGAGACAACTTCAAAACTTCAAAGTTCAAGTGCCCAATTTAAGAGTTGAGAGTTCAAAATGGCATTTGGTTTGCCACTGGTGATTGCAAAATTTCTGTATACGAGGGAGTTGGAGACAGCCATACTGTTGGATGGAAGCCATCCTACATAAGATTGAGAAAGTCAGCTGTTCATCTCAGAGAATAAAGGGGAATAGAGATTACTGGTGGTAGGGCGGGGTTGCTAAAGCCATTCCAGTCTCTTTTTCGCTGTGCCAATAAGGAGACTACTGCTCCCTGAAGCAGACTCACTGAAGGCCTCCCTAAATATCTATAAAACCACAGAGAAAATGAAAACATGAGCCTTAAAGAGACTGATAAGCTATTGCCTGCATTCTGGCAGGGGCTCTGTTGGCTACAAAGACCTTGAATTACCTATGTACACCCTACCATCTGACATGAAGCCAGGTACAAAATCCCCACCACCGCAGACTCTTTGTTTCAACAACAGACACTCACTGGTCTGCCAATCCAATCGGTGTCCTCGGGTCATCCACACAAAGTCCTCCATGGGAATGTCTGGTTCCCCTACGTGGCACGAACTGGTGTGGGAAGCCATCTTTCCAGCCACCTCCCTGTGTCCATGTGGCATGATAGGTCTCCCACATTGTTGAACAGTGAATGAGCCAAGTATTGATAGGGCTTCCCTAGACCCCGGGAAGCAGTCCACTAATTCCAGGGTCCTCAGTTTCCATGATAGCTTTCCAACATGTTTTTTACTGACCTCTACAATGCAAGGACAAAAATGAGATCACCGGCACCTAACTTCGTTGTATCTATTCTTTTTCTCCAAACTCTACTGTGAAACAAAGGATGGACTTTAACTCCTTCCTCTATGTCAGGGCCTTTGCTTCCTGAGTTCTCTGTGTTATACTTGCAGTGGAACTCTATGATCAAGTTAGCAATTCAGTAAGTGAGAGCTTAAAGAATTTAGAAAATCCTTGTCTTCCTGAGCAGAGCCATTTGACAGTCAGAAGCTGAACATTTACTATTTTCTTTCTCTTGCATTCCTGCTGTTAACAGTCCTAATTACCCCTGACGGTCATCCAAATTAGATGGATGCTCAAGAAAGGGAAACCACATTAAAATACTTTTCATATTTTGCAAATATTTACCCAGTTGATCATTTTTTAAGTGTTGCTTGTTTTTATTTGTAGGCTTTTTAAAGTGGTATTTAATCCCCTTCTTGAATAAGGGGAGAAAAGTACCATCTGGGGACAGTTATACTTACCTTCCTTGCTACCTGGAGTGCTCACCTCCACCCCTTCCACACCCCCTTGTCTGCCTTCCTCAGGTCTCTGTCAAATGCCATGTTTCCAAAAGGTCTGACCATTCTGTCTCAATGAGTGCTCCCTTAATAACTCTGCATTCACTTTTCTCTCATCTTCTTTATAGCTCTTACTGCTACCTGATGGGTAATTTGTTTATTGGCCGATTTTCTTTCTCCTGCTGGAACGTCAGCTCCTTGAGGAAGAGCTATGTTTTTTTCACTGATTTGTCCCCAAGGCCTAAAGTGGGACTTTTCTGTGTTTGTTAAGATGCGTGTTTTTCTGCTTTGACCTCATTTGGGGATGACTTATAACTGAAATTACAAATCACTTTTAAACCCCTAGAAGTAATTTTATGTAGTTATTTTGAAATCTTATGCTATTGCCATCTGTTTTATACTGTTGCTTCCAAAATATTTTCATCTATATTTATAAGTCCAATTGATTTGTACTTTCTTTTACTGTATGAAAACCTCCCTGTGCTTCTAATAGTGTTTGCATTAGATGGTTAAAGCAATATTCTTTGAACCCAAAGTTTCATTGCTCATTCATCAAATTTATCAATTTGATAAATTATAACATCTATTCATATGAACTGTCCATCTTAATCTCACTTAAATTTTTTCCTTGCATATTACTTATTCTGAGCTTAATAGTGTTATCCATGAGTTTTTATTATTTATTATTTATTTATTTTATTATTTTTTTAATGTTTATTTATTTTTGAGAGAGACAGAGACAGAGTGAGAGTGGGGGAGGGCAGAGAGAAAGGGAGACACAGAATCCAAAGTAGGCTCCAGGCTCTGAGCTGTCAGCACAGAGCCCGATGTAGAGCTTCAACCCACAAACCATGAGATCATGAGCTGAGCTGAAGTCAGACACCTAACCGACTGAGCCACCCAGGGGCCTCCATGAGTTTTTAAACTATCATTTGCATAACTTCTCATTTTGCTTATTTCCAAACTTCTATTTTCTTTTTGTTTTTGGTCTGCTTCTTTTAAACAATGGATAATTGTTATGTTATTCAAACACTCAGCTTTTCAACGTTTATTTATTTTTGGGACAGAGAGAGACAGAGCATGAACAGGGGAGGGGCAGAGAGAGAGGGAGACACAGAATCGGAAACAGGCTCCAGGCTCTGAGCCATCAGCCCAGAGCCCGACGCGGGGCTCGAACTCACGGACCGCGAGATCGTGACCTGGCTGAAGTCGGACGCTTAACCGACTGCGCCACCCAGGCGCCCCACAAACACTCAGCTTTTAAAAAAAAACTTCTAAAATTTTGTTCATTGATAACTGTACCTATATAAGTTTTCTGATTATTTAGAAACAATTGTCAGACATCGTATTATTTTATACTTAAATACTTCATTATGTATCTCTAAAAGAATATAACCCTTTAAAACATACCATAATACTATTATTACACCTAAAAATTAATAATTTCTTAATATCATCAATATCCAGTCTTCAAAATTTTCAATTATGTCATTTTTTAAAAAAAATTTAGGGGTGCCTGGGGGGCTCAGTTGGTTAAGCGTTGAACTTCAGCCCAGGTCATGATCTCACAGTTCGTAGGTTTGAGCCCCGCATCCGGCTTTGTGCTGACAGCTCAGAGCCTGGAGCCTGCTTCGGAGTCTGTGTCTCCCTCTCTCCTTGCCCCTTCCTTGTTTGTGCCTTGTCTCTGTCTCTGTCTCTCTCTCAAAAATAAATAAACATTAAAAAAACCAAAATTTATTTGTTCGAATCAGAATCCAACTAATGTTCATACATTGCTAATGTTCATTCATATTGACCATATGTCTCTTAAGTTCTGTTAGGTCTAAAGTTCCATGTCTCTCCCTGTGTTTCTTACTGCTCTACCTTTCAGTCAAATCCCCCAAATAAAACCTTTCTGAGTTTTCAGGAGAGAGACTTTGGACTTGACAATGAATGGTATTCTTCACTGATCGCCTCCTACTTATTTGACATTTCTCAGGTCTTCACTGATATATAGGACTGAGTCAGGTGCAATAGGTCATCTGTCCCCGCTGCTTCTGCTATGTTCACTGCTCAACAGCAGTTTCACTAGATAATATGTATCATCAGTGAGAATCACATACAGTCATTTACATAAACTCTCTGAAAATCCTCATCTTTCTACTTTCTCTCGTTATAGCCTGAGGTTGGGGGAAAGGGTTATATTAATGGCTAACGACCATTGTGATATCTTTTATTATACCATATAAATCTGTCCCCACTGGTTAGTACCTCTCTTTAGAAAGTGTGTGTATGGAATTTCTTTATTTTCAGCTATCAACCTGAGTTACGATTTTTATAAAACTGGAAAAGTTTACTCAACATTCTATCAGATACATATAGCATCCAGTCTCCTCTATTTCTCTTCCACATCCTTTATCTTCTCTATTAAGAATTCCACTGCTTTAAAAATAATATAAAAACAGGGAAAGGGACAAAACATAAGAGACTCTTAAATATGGAGAACAACAGAGGGTTACGGAGGGGTTGTGTGTGGGGGGGAGGGGGTGGGTTAAATGGGTAAGGGGCATTAAGGAATCTACTCCTGAAATCATTGTTGCACTATATGCTAACTAACTTGGCTGTAAATTAAAAAAATAAATTTAAAAAAAGAAGAAGAAGAATTCCACTGCTTTGGGTCACCTGGGTGGCACAGTTGGTTAAGCGTCCGACTTCAGCTCAGGTCATGATCTCACAGTTCGTAAATTCAAGCCCCACATCAGGCTCTGTGCTGACAGCTTGAAGCCTATAGCCTGCTTCAGATTCTTTGTCTCCCTCTCTCTCTGCCTCTCCTCTGCTCGTGCTCTCTCTCTCTCTCTCTTTCTCTCAAAAATAAGTAAACATTAAAAAATTAAAAAAAAAAGAATTCCACTGCTTTGCTTTTTGCTGGGTGTTAAAAATGATAACTAACATGTAAGTATTTTATGTGTTGGGCATTTAGATTTTGCATAAATTACCTCATTTAATCCTCATGGCAATCCAAGAAAAAAGGCACTATTATTAGCTCAGCATTCTATATGAGGACTAGACACCTAGAAAAGTTAACTAAAATAGCACAAGATGAAATAGCTAAAAAGGGAGTGGAGCTACTACAGATTGAACTTGGGGCACCTAACTATGAAGTCCATGGTCCCATCAAAACACTACCTTGTGATCACACTGTTCTAGGACAAGTCCAGCAGTGGATCTAACCAATTAATGTAATTTCCAGGAGTGTCCGTTCTGCCCCTTATTGGTTTTGCTTTTATTTATTTATTTTTGACAATCCTATATTTAAATCTATAAGAATTTGTTCTTGCTTTCCACTTACTACTTTCTGATACAATCGAACGGTAGCCTGTTCTCATTTTATCTATGCATTATCCTTTAAATCTCATTGAAAATATCAGTTAGAATGTTTTTTAAAAGTTCTATTTTGTTTCCACCATTACTGCTGTTAACTGGGGACACTTTCTCTGATTTTTCAGAAGAGAACCACTTTTCTTTTGGGTGGCAGATTCTTTTCTTTTGTCTAGTCATTTTTCACCGTCCACTCATTAAGAACGAAGGGTTAGAACGACGAACAGCAGCCTCCATGGGCTTTGTCAACAGTCTTGTTGGATCACGTTTCCTTGGTAGTTCTCTTCCCTCCACTTCCCTCCTTGGGTAAGGCAGGTACATGTAAGGATCTTGGATGAAGTGAGTTGGCTGGGCTGGGCCGGAAAAGTCTCTTCTTTTCAAGATATGCAAGCTAGAAGCCAATCTAAAGAATGGCCACAGAACTGCTCATTTAGTGAATTATTGGGTGCCAAAGCCCCACCTAGTTTGCCCTATTAGTTGCCTCAAGTGAAGTTCAGGCTGAATGATGAGCCAGTCACTTTGTACGTGGGGTACTCCAGGTATGCTTTTGACATCCTATGGGTTACTCTCTAGTGACTGATCCTCAACTTGCCTATTCACAAAACCTTTGATCATGGGATTCCAGGGACATCGACATCTGCTTAGAAATGTAGTTGCCGGTAAAAAACAGCAAGGGGTTACTAGGGTGACAAAGCACGAGTGGGGTTTTATTGGAATACTGCCCTATTCCCGCCCCCCCCCCCCACCTCCGTGTGGTTTTGTGGTGGAAACTTTATTTAGCAGATTTTTTAAAAAAAGGATTTAATTCTAGTATGGTTAACTTGCAGTGTTATATTAATATCAGGTGTACAATATAGCCTTTCAACATTTCCATATATCACCAGGTGCTCATCAAGATAAATGTACTCTTAATCCCCTTTTCACCCATCCCTGCCACCCACTTCCCCTCTGGTAAACCTCTGTTCTCTATAAAGAGTCTGTTTCTTGGTCATCTCTCTTTGTTTTCCTTTGTTTGTTTTGTTTTGTTTTGTTTTGTTTTAAATTCCACATAAGGGTGAAATCATATGGTATTTGTCTTTCTCTTAGCATTATACTGTCTAGCTCCACCCATGTTGTTGTAAATGGCAAGGTTTCATTCTTTTTGTGGCAGAGTAATATTCCATTACATCTCTATATATCTTCTTTATCCACTTAGGTTACTTCCAAATTTGGCTATTGTAAATTATGCTGCAATACATTTCCCTGATGATAAGCGATGTTGAACGTCTTTCCATGTGCCTGTTGGCCATCTGTATGTCTTCTTTGGAGAAATGTCTATTCATGTTCTTTGCCCATTTTTAATTGGATTATTTGTTTTTGTGTGTGTGTTGAGTTGTATTGGTTCTTTATATAGTTTGGATATTAACCCTTTATTGGATATATCATTTGCAGATATCTTTTCTCATTTAGTAGGTGGTCTTTTCATTTAGCAGAATTTTTGACTCCATTCTCTACTTTAGAAGCCTGCTACACAGAACTGTCCATTTTATTTATTTGAGCTGTCCTCACCAAATGAAATAGGGTGATAATCAGGCAGTGGCAGGAAGAATAGAAAAGGGTGTAGAGAGAGAAGTCTTGAGGTACTTCCAGGATCATCATCAAGTTAACGTTATAAAGAAGCAGAAATTTCACTTAAATATAAGACTATAATCAAGGGTGATGAATTCAGTTGATAGTAGGAGAAACAAGAAGACACAGAGGGAACAGAGATTGAGATAGCGACTGAGTCACGTGTAAGGTGTGCTTTAAAGTGTCTATCAGCCTGCTGCTCTCAGAGATCTGGTTCCATCCTCATGAGATCTCTCACAGCAGCAGAGGGTATCTGGACTGAGGTACATCTGTGACAATCATACTGTCTGACATTTGGGGGGAGATGATTGGGGTCTTAATCATCAAACCACACATACTTCTGAAGGTGAGAAAATAGAAAAGTGTTATATATTTTATGGGAAAAAACTCTCAACTTTCATTTTTTTAAAACTCTATTTGATGCACTTAAAATTATAGGGAGAGATACAGTATTTTTTGTTCTGGAATATTCGTGAAAATCATTAGCAGGATGAGTGATGTCCTCCTGATGATTAAGAATTACACAGACATATCCCTCACAAAATCTAAACAGTCAAGTCTTAGAAATTAATTAAAATGAAGTTTTAATCGTTGAGGGGCTTCCCTCTTAATATTTAAGCGAGCTGTTTTCTCAATATTGTTTAATAAAAGTTTCAGCTTTGTTGTTAGAGGACAAAGCTGTAAGATGATGGCTATAGTAGTGTAAGACTGAATACATTAGAAGACCCTGGCCAGATGGAATATAATTAAGGAGACATCATGGAATGGAAATTATCTGTTATGAAAAAGTGGAGAAGGAAATGGTGAAGGATTCAGAAAATAGGAGTAGTAGAATAGGTGCTAAGCTGCTATATAAAAAAAGAGAACTCCAAAATACAGGGGCTTAAATACGTAGGAATTTATTTCCCTGTCAAGTAACAGTCTAGTGGTGAGTGGTCCAGGGTGGTGGGAGCTCTCCTGTCTTGAGTTAGTCATTCAAGGACATTTTTTCTTTCATCTTCTTGTTTCTCCAGTCTCTGGGGTACTATCCTTGCTAACTGAAATTGAATCAAGCTAGAAGGTGGAGGTCAAGCAATTTCCTTTTAAGCAAATGATGTAGAAATTGCACCCATTTCTCCCACTCATACTCTTCCACTTTCATTGGTGAAAACTAATCACATGATCATAACTGGTTGCAAAGTTGGCTTAGAAGTGGAGGCTCCAGCTGAACATCCATGTGCTCAGCTAAAATTCTACTATTAGCGAATGAGAAAAGTAAGGGTTTCTGGTGACCACTAGTAGTTGGCCACACCATGCTAATCCCTGTATAGGGAACAAATCTCTTGAAAAGCATGGAAACCCAGGTCAATGCCTTTCCCTAAAGCACAAGGCATCTTTGTGGGTTCCTGGCTAAAAGGCAAATCTCTGAAATCTGTCACAATAACACAAATGGAACCTTTCGGTTACTACCTGTTGAAAATGTTTTTTCAACTTTATCCCCAAGGATTCTGTGTGAAAGTACAAAACCTTTTCTTTGCCTTTCAAAAAAGGGTAATGTAGACCCTCTCTTTTAATACCCTAAGAGATTAGCTTTGCTCAGGGATATCCTTAAATCCCAACCTTTTTGTTTTTCTCCAGAGCCGCCTTCAAGGGCTCCATTGTTTCCCCCTACAAAGGAACACAAAGCAAACTCTCTCCCACGGGGCCAGGGACTCTTAGTTCTTTCCTTCTGTCAGAACTCCTTGGGTAGCTCAAAAAACTTAAATAAGATTGGAATTGATTGGCTTATGAAAGTTAAAGATTTGAAGGACAGACTATAGATATACCTTGATCCAGGGGTTCAAATGATGTCTTCAAGATATTGTCTCACTCCCTCTATGTCTCTGCATGCTACTTTTCTGAGTGTCGGCTTACTCCTTTGGCAAGTTCTCATTCATGGTGCCCTCTAACATTTTAGGCATCTAGTCTCAGAGCTCCACTTATAACAGGAAAAGAGAATATTCTTCTTTCTCAGCAGCTCAAGCAAAATTACCCAAGATTGTACATCATTGGCTCTGATAGCATCACTGTCTCGTCTTTGAATTGCTCAATGTGACGGTGGAATTGAATGCTTTCAATGGCCAGGACCACATCATAGGAGAAGGTTAAGTCAACAAAAAACAGTATAAAGGAATATCAGGGTGTTGTTAGCAGAAGGGAGCATGGATGCTGGGGCAACAAAATAACAGCAGATGTCCAATACCCCATCCATTTGCCTATGGAATTGATGAATGAGAACTAGTCTTAGGATGACTTTTAAATACTTGCCTTTGAGTAAAGATATTTTCTACAGCCCTTTAAACTACTTGGTTTCCCTGAGTCATCCTCTTACAGTGCCATAGTCCAAATGTTTGTTGTTATCGCGTCCCCATGTCCTTTCACCTTGAAGGCGAGCATGTGCTTTCTCACTAGGACCTATCATGAGTTATATCACAGTAATTGCCATCTTGCAATTGTAATTCCATGTGGTTTTGATTTTATAGCCTGCTTCCATTTCCTTCATGCTGCACTTTATTTCTAATGCAAGTGAGTTGCTTTAAAAAAATCATGACCCACTTTAAGATAATGGGGGGACACCAAGACTAGAGCATTCATACCAAGAATAATTTGTGAAGGATTTCAGGAAAGAAAATCTCCTTTACTTCTTAAACAGAATAATAGGTCTCTCCAAGATATAGATTTGATTGGTCCTACTGATAGGTAGTTACAGACACTGGCATATTCTCTAAGGTTTGTAACAGATAAGACATTTGCCACAACCATAGCAAGACCCTTTCACATTAATGAGGACTAAGTAAGGAGGAGGGAATCTAGTTTTCTCATTATTGTCTTGCAACAAGCTATGTTAGTCGGGACTTCATGTGGTGTGAGATGGGGTGGTCAAGAACACAGACTCAGACTTTTTCCCGTAGGTTGACATCCTACTTCTACCACTGACTTTTTTGACCTTAGGTAAGTTCCTTGACTTCACTATTCCTTGGTTTCTTCACTATAAAGTGGCAATAATAATAGTATTGACTTCACAGAGTTGATGTGGTATTTATACTAGTTAATATATATAAAATGTATAGAATAGTTCAAACTGAAAAAGTATGTAAGAGCCATGGAAGTGCAGAGCAAGAGCTTTGTTTCCTATTATTATTTAATTTTTTATGAATCATCATATATAAATATTCAAGTAACAAACTGAGGGAAGTGTTATTCAGTAGCACGTTCCTTGAAGAGAACAACCAAAGCACAAAATCCACATTTTCTTTTTATGAATCCTGCCTAAATTATCCACATCTGAGCAAGAAAGTGGGAATGACATACTAATGGAAAAACAGGCTAATAAGCCTCCCCTAGTTTCATATTCAAGGGGTGGAATAATTTATGGGAAACCTCTCAAGGCTTCTAAATGCTGCAATCAAATCACTATATGGAGAAAGCTACAAAATCAAATTCCAAACAATGAAAACATCAGTTTCTTAATGGAACAGCTCCAACCATCTGGCATTCATATGTTGTTTGCAGGGGCAGTTATTGTGCAGACATAATGGCCCAATCCCACTTCTAGGCAAGAAGCTTTCATGAAGGAAGTTTACTCTGGCCATTTGTGGCTGGTTAATATTACCAGAAGAGGTGTTTTTTTTTTTTTAAAACTGTTCCACGGTTAATGTTTCAAATTCAGACTTTTTTTTTTTCGAGAGAACACAAGAAGGAGCTGCAAATATATTTGTAAAGCATAAGAGAATGGGCAGATTTCAACATCTCAGAAATAAATTTTCTTCACGGCAATTTTTAAAAAAGAGGTGCCTTCACATAGACCAATGGAATAGAATAGAGAACCCAGAATTGGACCCACAAATGTATGGCCAATTAATCTTTGACAAAGCAGGAAAGAGTATCCAATGGAAAAAAGACAGTCTCTTTAACAAATGGTGCTGAGAGAACCGGACAGCAACATGCAGAAGAATGAAACTGGACCATGTTTTTACACCAAACACAAAAATACACTTAAAATGGATGAAAGACCTAAATGTGAGACAGGAAACCATCAAAACCCTAGAGGAGAAACAAGCAACAACCTCTTTGACCTCAGCTGCAGCAACTTCTTACTTGACAAGTCTCTGAAGGCAAGGGAAATAAAAGCAAAAATGAACTATTGGGACCTCATCAAGATAAAAAGCTTCTGCACAGCAAAGGAAACAATCAACAAAACTAAAAGGCAACCAACAGAATGGGAAAAAATATTTGCAAATGACATATCAGACAAAGGGCTAGTATCCAAAATCTATAAAGAACTCACCAAAGTCCATACCTGAAAAAACAAATAATCCCATGAAGAAATGGGCAGAAGACATGAATAGACACTTTTCCAAAGACATCAAAATGGCCAAGAGACACATGAAAAGATGCTCAACATCACTCATGATCAGGGAAGTACAAGTCAAAACCACACTGAGATGCCATCTCACACTGGTCAGAGTGGCTAAATTTAACAACTCAGGAGACAACAGATGTTAGTGAGGATGCGGAGAAACGGAAACCCTCTTGCACTGTTGGTGGGAATGAAAGCTGGTGCAGCCACTCTGGAAAACAGTGTGGTGGTTCGTCAAAAATTAAAAATACAATTACCCTATGACCCAGCAATAACACTACTAAGAATTTATCCAAAGGATAGAGGAGTGCTGATTCATAGGGGCACATGTACCCCAATGTTTATAGTAGCACTTTCAATAATAGACAAATTTATGGAAAGAGTCCAAATGTCCATCAACTGGATGAATGGATAAAGAAGATGTGGTTTATATATACAATGGAATACTATTTGGCAATGAGAAAGAATGAAATCCTGCCATCTGCAACAATGTGGATAGAACTGGAGGGTATCATGTTAAGTAAAATAAGTCAGTCAGAGAAAGACAGATATCATGTTTTCACTCATATGAGTGGAACTTGAGAAACTTAACAGAAGAATGTGGGGGAAGAAAAGTGGAAAAACAGTTCCAAACAGAGAGGGAGGAGGCAAACCCTAAGAGACTCTTAAATACAGAGAACAAACTGAGAGTTGATGGGGGTTGGGGGAGAGGAGAAAGTGGGTGACTGACATTGAGGAGGGCACTTTTGGGATGAGCACTGGGTGTTGTATGTAAGTGATGAATCATGGGAATCTACCCCCCAAACCCAGAGCACATTGTGTAGACTGTATGTTAGCCAACTTGACAATAAATTTATATTTAAAAAAAAATTAAAAAGAGGTGCCTTGTTACATAGGCTGGATGCAGTCTTGATAATCAGTTATCTCTTCTAAATAGGTTTAGGGGCGCCTGGGTGGCGCAGTCGGTTAAGCGTCCGACTTCAGCCAGGTCACGATCTCGCGGTCCGTGAGTTCGAGCCCCGCGTCGGGCTCTGGGCTGATGGCTCGGAGCCTGGAGCCTGTTTCCGATTCTGTGTCTCCCTCTCTGTCTGCCCCTCCCCCGTTCATACTCTGTCTCTCTCTGTCCCAAAAATAAATAAACGTTGAAAAAAAAAATTAAAAAAAAATTAAAAAAAAAAAAAGGTTTAAATTAAATATTAAGTAATTCTCTTCCTGTACCTTAAAAACTGATTTTGAATAAAACTTGAAACATTTTTGATTGAACTGCCAATTTTGCTGGCATTTCCTCTTCCCCTTTGCTACAGAACTTGCCCTACAGTCAAAGTTTCATTCATTCACTCAAACTTAGTTAATCCAATAAGTATTTACTAAGTGCTAGATACTGAGTTAAGCATACACATTTAATAGAGGGTAAAAAGATGGGCTTTTTTTTTTTTTTAATTTTTTTTTTTCAACGTTTATTTTATTTTTGGGACAGAGAGAGACAGAGCATGAACGGGGGAGGGGCAGAGAGAGAGGGAGACACAGAATCGGAAACAGGCTCCAGGCTCTGAGCCATCAGCCCAGAGCCCGACGCGGGGCTCGAACTCACGGGCCGCGAGATCGTGACCTGGCTGAAGTCGGACGCTTAACCGACTGCGCCACCCAGGCGCCCCTAGATGGGCTTTTAAGAAATGGGAACAGGTGCATTATGAAAAAGGCAAATTGATATAAAATGTTAAGAGCATGATAGGTTTTTGTTAAAAAAGATGATTAGAAGAGATGAAAAAGAAGATGGAAAACAAAAGGGAAGTGTGCAAGAAAATTTAAAAATAAATGCAAATAAAATCTATATTGGAGTGAAAAAATGCTATAGATAATAGGATCAATAATGTGGATTTAACACATTATAAGCTCTCCTAGGATGCAGGGAGAAAAGGCAAAGACATAAAAATGATAAGAGAGTAAGTGAATGAAGAATAGAGAACAAAGAGCCATTGTGTGGATAGGGCTGTTCCTGAAGGAGACAAAAAAAAAAAAAAAAAAAAAAAAAACAAAAAAACTAAGCAAAGGAACAATTAACTATGTAGTAGAAGAAAAGCTTCCTGAACCTATTTTCTAAAGGTTTGCAAACCTGTTTATAAACCTATTACATAAAGACCTATTTTTGTAGATTTGAAAGTGTTTCTAGGCTACATGGTAGTTCTATTTTTCTTTATCAAAACTTTTCATTAATTTTTTTACATTTATTTATTTTTGGCGAGACATAGAGAGAGCACAAGCAGGGGAGGGGCAGAGAGAGGGGGGAGACACAGAATCGGAAGCAGGCTCCAGGCTCTGAGCTGTCAGCACAGAGCCAGGTGCGGGGCTCGAACTCACAAACCATGAGATCTTGACCTGAGACAAAGTCGGATGCTTAACCAACTGAGCCACCCAGATGCCCCCTTTATCAAAACTTTAAAAAAAAAAGTTTATTTATTTTGAGAGAGTGCACATGAGTGGGGGAAGGGCAGAGAGAGAGAGAGAGAGAGAGAGAGAGAATCCCAAGCAGGCTCCAGGCTATCAGCACACAGCCTGATGCAGGGCTTGATCCCACGAACCATGAGATCATGACCTGAGCTGAAATCAAGAACTGGATGCTTAACCAACTGAGCCACCCAGGTACCCCAAACTTTTCTTTTTTGGAAGAGAACAGAAAACAACCAAAGGCATGCAAAGACTATAATATATAACACCTGTCAAGTCTTGTTGAGAAATGTAAAAATTAGTCCAGGTGACCAAGTTATAGACCAAGTTGAAAGCATTTAAAAATTATTATTAAAAGGAAAGAATAAAATAATTAAGCATTCAGCACCAGAAACTAAAGAGAATTACAAAATAAACCTAAAGAAGTCAGTAGGAATGATTTCACCGTAAACAAAACAGTTAATGAGATGCCCACTAGAAAATGAATAACATTGATAAATAGATTCTAGATCTATTTTGTGTGTGTGTCAAAAGTAAAAAAAAAATACCATTAGCAAAGCAAATCATCAAAAAAATAAAATATTAAAAAAAAAGAGGTTAGAGTGGGAGACAGCCAAAGCATAAGAGACTCTTTAAAACTGAGAACAGGGGCGCCTGGGTGGCTCGGTCGGTTGGGCGTCCGACTTCGACTCAGGTCATGATCTCACGGTCCGTGGGTTCGAGCCCCACATCGGGCTCAGTGCTGACCACTCAGAGCCTGGAGCCTGTTTCAGATTCTGTGTCTCCCTCTCTCTGTGACCCTCCCCCGTTCATGCTCCGTCTCTCTCTGTCTCAAAAATAAATAAACGTTAAAAAAAAAATTTAAAACTGAGAACAAACTGAGGGTTGATGGGGGGTGGGTGATGGGTATTGAGGAGGGCACCTTTTGGGATGAGCACTGGGTGTTGTATGGAAACCAATTTGACAATAAATTTCATATATTGAAAAAAAAATAAATAAAAACTTGAAACATAAACAAACAAAAAAAATTAATTTACAGTACTGGATAAACAAGAGTAAATACTCTATCAATTCCATTTCAAGCAATTTGAAAGTCTCAACAAAGTGACTATTACATGGCAATTATTTAAATATAAGTAGTAAGATAATTTTAAAAAGACAGTAATTGTGGAACATATTTGTTACAGGTTGAGTTCTCTGGGAAGTAGACACTGGGGCTGAGTTAGGAGTGCAAAGGATTTATTGGGGAGTAACATCTATGAAAGAGGTAGAGGAGCAGGATAGGAAAAAGTGAGCCATCAGACCACGATACAGAACCAACAAAATTTTTGCGGGCCCGATACGGCTCTTGGGAACAAAGGTGGTCCATTAGAGAAGTCCCACATTGGACAGTAATGACTAGGCCCTTGTATCACCCCCTTGCTCAGTCATTGGCCATGGTCCACTATGAGAAGAGCAAACTCTTGGCTATCACTTTGCTCCTTTGTTGGCTGACGGGATGCCCCAGGGAGAAGGTGGCCTCGCCTCAAAAGCTACAGAGGACCCTGAAAGCACTAAAAGCCATGGGTTATCTTTGCAGGTGGTCAAGGAGTTCTTTCTTGAAACAGATCTGAACGACAGACCATCATGTCTGCCATAATGTACTCACTCTCCGTGGATCCACTTCTGCAAACTTGTTGAGGTAGCAGGTATCTGGCGGGCCTCTCTTCTTGAAGATGAACTTAGAAGAGGGAGGTTAGTGCAAACTATAGCCTTTATCACTGCAGTTTGTCTCAGGACCACAACTGGGACTTCACTGCTCCCCTACTCCTCTGCTTCCCACCCCTCACACATTCTAAATTCCCCTCGCATCAGCTAACATCTCTGCCATGCTTAGTAACTTACCTCATGGTATGACTCAAACCCTTGTTTCTCAGGTGTCTGTGTCCTTGGTAACCACATTCTTGTTTAGTTGCTATATTTGTCCGTTCATAGTCGTAACTTCTTGTCTGCTGGTCTCTAGACACAAGGACCCCAAACTGCCTAGGCAGAACCATAGCTTGTAGTTCAATAGGACTTTGGCTGTAAGACTTTTAACCCTGGTGAGAGTACAGAACCTTTACCTTCTAGATCCCAGAATTGCATGGACAGAAGGATAAAGTCCTATAGTGAGTCACTGAGAGTGATGGTGAGTGGGGTCACTTCTTCTACCCTCTAACTTCTGGGACCTGTGTATTTTTCCTGTTGGTGATGAAGCATCACATAAAGGTCTCTGATCCAATCCATACACTGCATCCTGATAGATAGTTCCCCATCCTTGCAGGATACTGTCTCCAAGTTGGTACTTCAGCTGTGTTCTTCAGCAGGACATTTCATCCCTCCACAGGAAGCTTCTGGGTGGGGTGATTTGTGATGAGAACACACAATGCACCTCCTTCATGGTAAACAAAATGCCTTGGTGGAATATTGTATGGGATTCCATGCCTGTGGATCTGGCATTTCATAACTCCTGGATAGTGATGCTGGCTGAGGTCCTGAGGGCAGGAAAAGCAATGCTATATCTAGAATAGATGTCTATTCCTGTGAAAATGAAACACAGGCCCTTCTAGCATGGAAGAGGCTCAACCTAGTCAACATGCCACTAAGTTACCAGTTGGTCTCTTCCAGAAATAGTGCATACAAGAGCTCAGAGTTGGTCCATGCTTTTGTCCACACCTGGGGCTTTGAATAGGTCTCTGGGGCTGATGGTTTGGACATTTAGAAGCAGCATGAGAGGGGTCAGCTTTGGTAAGTGGGGAGTGTATACTGTTGGATCCATGCATAGACCCCCTCTCTGTCCTGGTGGCCACTTCATTCATGTGTCCATTGTGGTGTTGACAAAGGCTGGTTCAGCATTCCTTCTGGTGGAGAAGTGTGGGAATTCTACCTCTTCCCTCTCCTTCACCAATTGGAAGAATTATGGAAGCGGGAGGATCATGTTTATTCAAGTTAATCTTAGACTAGATTATGATACTACATATAATTTACACTTGCCAAAACCTATCCTTAATGGGTCCGATCCATGCTCTCTAGTCCTAAATTGCTACAAGTCAATGCCAATCTCTCTCTGGGAAGACGTCCAGTTATGGTCGTTGTTGTTAATCTTTCAGAAACTTAAAGTCCCAGAAATGGGTTTTAAAGGTAACTTTTCACAGATATTGTTCTAGACATTTTCTTGGATATTAGAGATAAGTTAACCTCATCAGAAAATTCTACCAAGGCTCAATTGTTATTGCTTCCTTCCTTCTGATCATACTGCATCTTCCCAAGAGTTTTAAGATGTTCAATGTTACTGTTTCAAACTCCTTACGGTCCATCTATATTGTGCAAATTTGCAGTGACTTCTGGCAGGTTATCTCTTGTCTGCATACTAATCGTCACAAGGCTGTGGCCACATCTTATATCAAATCGGTTCCTATTCTAAGGTTTGTAATCTTTCCATGGTGCCTGCATGAGGTGGCCAAGGTTCTTAGAAATCATAAATAAGAACTCCAACTTTAGTAGGTGTTATGGGCTGAATTGTGTCTCTCCAAAATTCAGAAGTAGAGGCACTAACCCACAGTACCTCAGAGTGTGACTATACTTGGAGATAGGGCCTTTAAAGAGGAAATATAGGTGAAATGAGGTTCATTTGGGTGGGTACTGGTCCAATAGGACTAGTGTCCTCATAAGAGGATTAGGATACAGACACACATGCAGACTGAGGGAAGACCAAGTGAAGACATACAGAAAAAACTGTCATCTGAAAGCCTAGGAAAAGAGACCTCAGAAGAAACAGCCACACCAACACTTTGATCTTGGACTTCTAGCCTCTAGATCAGCAGAAAAATACATTTCTGTTCTTTAAGCCACCCGGTCTGTGGTAATTTGTTCTGGCACTTCTAGCAACTATTGAATCTCAGTCAATGAACTTAGATATTCCAGAAATATTTTTCTATATTTCTGATTAAATTCTTACTCTGGATCTCCCATTCCTCGGGATAGGTGGGAAAACATGAGCTCAGTTCTTTTGGAGTTTTTATCCATTCTTGGGAAGTTAATTAGACACACCTATCCATATTGGTCATCCTTCCAGAGTTTTGTATAATGTCTGTGTGTTGGAAGGGCCCATCTACCATTGGTCCTTAAAGCTTGCCTTTAAGACTTCCTTTGTCCAAGTTCCTTGTTGGTATCCCACCCATGAGACATGAACATACGTTACTAAGCTATTCTGGGTTCCATCTACCTAAACACACCTTGAGGTCTTTTCTTCTCCAGAGTCTTGCTTGGAACAGTTGCTACGAAGAAGGGCAGAAGTGCCCTCTGTTCTTGGGATACACAAAGCTTTCTTGGTTGCTCTCCTACTCCAAGAGTATTATTTTTCTTTTGGGTCCATACATACTATTCTATCCCTGTAAATCCCTTTATCCTAAGAGCTTAGGCTTTCTGCAAATATTTTTGGCTCTTTTGTTCTCTGTTTGGCCACACATTTTCCTGGGCAATGGGCAGAGAACATATGACTATTCAACAATGAGAGGGAGGAGAGTGGAAATACAAGGATAAGAAAACATCAGATAAAAATCTCAAAATGTAGTCTGTCATGTAATTAGTATACCCCACTAAGAGCGGAAGAAATTATACACTATTGATTATAGAAATATGTTTTATGGTTACATAGAATTAGAATACTAGCTACAGAAAATCATAGGCTTTATACCTAGAAATAATCTACTGACTTGTGATAAAGTTAATTTTTCTCATGATATGTTTATTGTGCATCTTGGTTTTACATAGGCGTACAATCATTTTCTGTTCTTAGGTGTGGTAGTGTCTCTATGTAATCACAACAGTTGCTCCCAGAGGATGTGCTGGCTGAACATTATTCCATGTTTGTTTTAGGAATATTTTGTTAAATGTTTATTATTTATTTTTGAGACAGAGAGAGACAGAGCATGAGTGGGGGAGGGGCAGAGAGAGAGAGGGAGACACAGAATCCAAAGCAGGCTCCATCCAGGCTCCATCCAGGCTCCAAGTTGTCAGCACAGAGCCCTACGTGGGGCTCGAACTCATGAACCGCGAGATCACGTCCTGTGCCAAAGTCAGATACTTAACTGACTGAGCCACCCACGCGCCCCAGGAATATTACTGTAAGGATAGATCCAAATCATTTCACTTGCGTTTAAAAATATATTATTTAGGCATAATTTCCAAACAATAAATTCTAGCAATCTTAAATGTTCAGTTCAATGAGTCTGGCCAATTATATACACCAATGTTACCACCACACAAAGCAAGATACAGGACATTTCCTTCACCCAAGGAATTTGGTCAATTTCTATTCCCTAGGCAATCATTGCTCTGTTTCTAACATTATAGATTAGTTTTGCCTGTTCTAGAATTTCACAGAAATGAAATCATAGAATATACACTGTTTTGTGTGTGCCTTCTTTTGTTTAGCATGTTTTTGAGATTCACCCATATTTTTGTGTATATCGGGAGTTTGTTCCTGATGTCGCTGACTCATCTTGCATTCATGTCCATTTTTTTAAACCTTTGGAATTTACCCTGTCTCTGCTTCTGGCAGAGTATATGTTGGCAGAGCCATGCAGTTAAATGTAATTAGGGCCTAATCAAGCAAAGGTGTAACGTCTCTAACTTGCCTACTTTTGATGAGTGCCCACTCCAGAAGGCAGTACATCAGAATTTCTTTTTTTCTCGGATCGGTCCACAATCTAGGTATCACTGAACCCCTGAGATTACAGTCAAAATGTGTGTGAGCGTATATAATAGTTAAGCCAAGGTAACTGATAGATTCCCAAAATTTATTGGCTCAAAGAACACGAAATTTCTTTTTCAGGTGAAAGTCCAGAGAGGGTGTTCACATCAGTAGATAGACTCTCCCTCATATGGATGCTAAGGTATCAGGACTTTGGCTGCCTGTCATCTTCAGCCCATGGTGTCCAAAGCTGGTGTGGGCATCACCATCCCAGTCAACCAAAAGGGACAAAGACCATGACGAAGCACATGTGAAAGAATTTTATAGGTAGTCCTAGACTTGGCAGATGTTACCTACGCTCAAATTCTACCGGAGAGAACTCAGCTACATGGCCTCAACTACCTCCAAGAGAGGCTTGGAATCTAGTCTAGCTGGTGCCCAAGAAGGCAAGAAAGAAGACTGTAGTCAGAGGCCTCTGCTACAATAGGTATCCTCTACATTTATCTGTAGAGCAGTTCATAGTTTTGATTACGTTCTGAAAAGGATCAAATCCAAAAACGTTTCAGAGGCTCCTGTACCACCAGTACTGCTGTTTCTACCTTGCTCTTGAAGGTATAGTAGACAATGAGGTCAAAACAACAGAAATGACAGAATATACACAACTTAGGAAAACTCTCTGCCCCACTTTTGCACAGGGTGGCACAGTACTGTTCATATTCCTTGGAATACTCATTCCAGGGCTGGAGGCAGATATCATGTCAACCACCAGAACTCACAAGAATCCAGAATATTAGAATTAGTCATATCGTTTTTTGAAAGAAAGGAGCAGACTATGGTTTGTGCTTTTTGTACCTGGTGTAAGAAATTCTTCTCTGCTCTGAAACAATGAAGATAGTCTAAAAATATGGAGGTTTTGCTTTGCTTTTAAAATCATTAAGAACTTATTTTTGTTCATGGTGTGAGGTGGGGATCCCATTTAAAAAATATAGAGAGTGCTAATTATCTCAACATCATTAACTAAACAGAGTGTCTTTGATTTACTAATTTGCATTGACTTATGTCATTTATATGAATGGTTCTATTTCTGAACCTACATTTCTCTTTCACTAGATTATTGGGTGAGACAATAGGCCTCGCAGGTCTATGTGGCTCTGTTTCTGAACCTGCTTTTCTTGTTCATTAGATTATTTACCAATTACTGTACCAGTACCACATTATTACAATTGGTGAAGCTTTTGATATCTGAAGGGAAAATTTCCCCTCCCTATGCTTCTTCAGAACTGTCTTGGTTATTCTTGGCCTCTTCCAATTCCACATGAATTTTACAATCACTTTGTCAAGGTCTATGAAAAACCCTATTACGATTAGGAGTAGATTGAATTGTGGTCATGGAGTCTTCTCCTCCATGAACATGATGTATCTCTTCATTTACTTAGGCCTTTTTCTGTATTTCAATAAAGTTTTATATTTTTCTCTATGGATACCATACTGTTCTATGAGTTTTTATGCAAGTTATAATAAAGATTTGTTGCTATTATGAGTGAGACCTTTAAGAATGTATAATCTCTAATGGGCTGTGGCTTCTTTGTATATTGACCTTTTACTCAGCAATGTTGCTAAACTCTTATTTGTCTTATTAGTTTATTAGATTGGCTTGAATTTCTCATAGATAATGACATCATCTATAAATCATATTTTCTTGTTTTCTAACCCTTATGGCTTCTAAATTCTCTCCCCTCCCCCGTGTGTGTGTGTGTGTGTGTGTGTGTGTGTGTGTGTGTGTTAATGGCAAGGGGCTTCAGTACATTGCTGAGTAGAAATGGTAAAATGGTAAAGCTATCCTTGTTTTGCTCCTAACTTTAATATAAAAATGTTTAATAAATTAAAATTGAGTAATGTTTCTAGAATTAGGTTATTAGTAGCAACTCTTTATTACGTTTCCTTTCCTAGTTTGCTGAGATTTAAAAAAAATAAATGAGTGTAAATTACTTTATATTTTCTAATCATCCTTACATTAGGGTATCAATCTCATGTGCTTATGTAGTACATCTTTAAAATACATGCTGAACTGGGATGGGTAATATCATATGTAAGAATAACATTTTTTAATGCCTTTCAAGATTGGCTGATAATTTTCCTTTATATGTTTTCTTTCTGACTTGGGTATCAAGATTTTATTAGCTTGTAAGGTCATTGAGATGATTTCCTCCTTTTTCTATTCTTTGAAACCATTTGAATAGAGATTGTCTGTAAAGATTTCATAAATCTTTCCCACTAAATCTTTGAGCTTTTTTACAGGTAGACTTAGAAATGGGAATTCAGTTTATTTAATGATTATAAATATATTCATGCTTTATTTATTTTATTTTTTTAGTGTTTATTTATTCTTGAGAGAGACAGAGAGAGAGAGAGAGAAGAGAGAGAGAGAGGGAGAGAGAGAGAGAGAGAGAGAGAATGAGTGGGGAGGTGTAGAGAGAGAGGAGACAGAGAATCTGAAGCAGGCTCCAGATTCTGAGCTGTCAGCACCGAGCCCAACCCTGGGCTGGAACTCATGGACCTCGAGGTCATAACCTGAGCTGAAGTTGGATATTTAACTGACTCAGTCACCCAGCCATCTCTATATTCATATTTAAATTTTTTTGAATCAATAATTTCTGTAATTTATATTTTACTAAAAATATTTATTTTAGCTAAGCTTCTAATGCTCAGAATATTCTTAATATTAAAAAAATTCATGGGGCGCCTGGGTGGCGCAGTCGGTTAAGCGTCCGACTTCAGCCAGGTCACGATCTCGCGGTCCGTGAGTTTGAGCCCCGCGTCGGGCTCTGGGCTGATGGCTCAGAGCCTGGAGCCTGTTTCTGATTCTGTGTCTCCCTCTCTCTGCCCCTCCCCCGTTCATGCTCTGTCTCTCTCTGTCCCAAAAATAAATAAACGTTGAAAAAAAAAATTTAAAAATTTAAAATATTAAAAAAATTCTACTAAAACCACCACCACTATCTCATTCATCATCTTGTTTTTCTCTTTTTTTCTCCACTATCAGTTTTAGTAGCAATTTGCCTATTTTTGTTTTATGATCCTTTCTATGATTTCTTTGTATGTGAGTCTATTGTTAGCTCAAAATTATATATGTAACACATACGCATATTTTTTTCTTCTTCATTTTCTTCTTTTTCCCCCTTTGCTTTCTAGCAAAGCCTTTTTATTTGGGTGAGGAAGACTGCAGGAAAGGATTTGCTTGTCCTTAATCTACTTCAGACTACCCAGATTACTCGTGCAGAAATGTGCGATAAGAAGCAGGGGAGCACAGAGGTCTCCATAAAGGACTTTCATTTTAATGCAGGGTAGTCCTCATACATGGCTGCTGCCCATACAATCCCACCTTCCACTCCCCATTCCTGGAGTCTCTGAATGCCACTTCTACCCTCAAGAGTGTTATTTTTTATTTTATTTTTTTTACTAAATTGGGTTGCCTCACCCACCTCTGCTACTGGCCTTTTAAAATAGAAAGGTTTCCTAAGGAGAATGCTTTCTTTCTAGTCAAAGGAAAAACACCAGACAGGCACCAATACCCCGTTTTAAGAAGGAAGAAACCTATGCCCCGGAGGCACCTGAAAAACTTTCCCAAGCAGGCTGAATTCTCTCAGGGGATTGTTTCACCAAAATATATTTTTTGAATCAGTATCTACATTAACAGATTGGAGGGAAAGTTTCCAACAGATCTTTCTGTTGATAGTTTTGATTACTCTCTTGTAGAAAATTTCAAAGGCTTTGTGCCAGACAGGAGGGAACATGGGGAGGCAGAGAACTGGCGTGACCAGCAAACCCTTCTGAGCAAATAATAGCGCCAAAAGCAGTGACAGCCAATTTTTCCTTCCTAAAACGCTTCGTAAATTATAGCCCTTGGACCACTCACTAGATAACATCAGGAATCTAACGAAGTCTATAGTATTCTTTAAGATCTTAATGTAAACTGTACTTGAAACATTCCTCATTAAGATTCTCTTCATTTTGCTGAAAATATTTTTTCTCACATCTGACAGCACCAGCTGTCTTTGAGTCTTTGGCTCTGCTGAAGTCATTTGAAGAAACAAATCTAGAGAAACACTGCTTGGCAGACGATAAGAGAGAAAGGTTAAGGCAGAAAGCATTTGGATGACTATCCAAGAAAGGGAATAGCCAGGACGGCAAGAGAGCCACAGGCAGGTAAAAAACACCGAAGAAAGTCTATCAAGGTATCCTTCATCTCTATTGAAACAACATCATCCATTTTAATGTTTTAAGAAGTCTTTTCAAATATATTTATTATCTTACTTTGATGAAGACAACTCGGAACACAATAAAATAGACCATATTGGTATTATTATCCCATTTTACAGATGAGAAAACTGGCTCATTTGGAACATAGTACTAGTTTTGATGAGTTAATCGCTGTGCTGAACTCAATTCTGTCTCGGACTTCATTTGGTCTCTCCTTTTACACTGGGCACACAACCTACATTGGATTTGAAAGTTATTGTCCTAAAGCTGGCTGCAGAGCAGTTTCATTCAGACAGGTCCACACTTGTCAGAAAGACAGGTCTGTCTAGGCTGACCTTGAATTTTGTTCTCCATCTCATGTTAGGCCATAAAAGAACAAATAAAGAGGAAATAAAGTGTTCTACAGCAAACAACTTAGAACTGTTGAATACATATGTCTTGTGTGGACAGAATTCTGCATTTGATGTTAGAAAGGACCAGTGTAGTTAAGGCAGTTAATATATAATCAAAGCAGAAGCAGCAATATTCCTTAAGCAGGTAGGGATAAAATCAATGTATTTGAAAAAAATTCAAGCTGAGTGGTCGGCAAGTAACTCATTTATACTTTGCTTTTGATTTATAAGGAGGGGCTAAACATTGAAATAATTTTTAAATCAAATAATCTAATAATGTTTATTGATAAAGCTAATACTTTAAAAACTTAAAATATTCTTTTCAGTAGATATTAAAGTTTTGCCATTGAGAAACCTAGCAGTGAATAAAAAGAGGGTGTAGTAAGGAGACAGGAAAATTAGCTAAGTGATTTTCTGAGTTGGGTAGAGCTGTGGTTGAAAACAAAAGCCCTTAGAGCATGTATTCTCTTCTTATCAATGCATACTTTGTATTAGACTTTACAGTGGATATTGTCCTATTTGTCCAATATAATATGTTTTAGAGTTTAAGGTCAATGGCTCTCATTATTTGTGAGATAAGAGTATGTATATGCATTTCTGCACTGTACGTGAACATATTAGCACCGTGCATGTATTAACATTTCTAATTTTTTTCACACTGTAAGTGGATTATTGTAAAATAAATCACAAATCGGTAGGAAAGGAGAGGAAGAATTGTTCAAAGTTGATTTTTTAAAAAAAGGAGCTGCCTGACTCGGTCGGCCGAGCGCGACTCTTGATCTTGGGGTTGTAGGCTCAATCCCCACTTTGGGTGTAGGAATTACTGAAAAAAACAAAATCTTAAAAAAAAGGTGTGTGGGTGGGGGGTGGTATTTGATAGATTATGTTAAGAAGAACCCGCTTCAAGTAGTAACCCATAGCAGACAGGTCTTAGCCTTCAGTATCCACAAGGCGAACACAATCAAGGTCCTAAGTAGTGACGGGCAGGAGATGGTCACGTTCTCTTACAAGGACACCTAACTGGAAGCTTGAAAAGTTTCCATCCCGGGGCGCCTGGGTGGCGCAGTCGGTTAGGCGTCCGACTTCGGCCAGGTCACGATCTCGCGGTCCTTGAGTTCGAGCCCCGCGTCAGGCTCTGGGCTGATGGCTCAGAGCCTGGAGCCTGTTTCCGATTCTGTGTCTCCCTCTCTCTCTGCCCCTCCCCCGTTCATGCTCTGTCTCTCTCTGTCTCAAAAAAAAAAAAAAAAATAATAATAATAAATACATGTTGAAAAAAAAAAGTGTTAAAAGTTTCCATCCCTTACAAGAAGCCACCCCCTCCCCGCCCACTGCGGTTTAAAGGGACCTCTCCTTTCTGAGAAGCCCAAGATTACCGAGTGTCTACCACCAACGCAGCCCCCCATTGCTGTTCTGCGATTCTTTCTCAGACACAGTCATCCGTCCTGCCGAGTGAGTCCCCTACCCTATAGCTATCTTGGTCTCCTATGTACCCTTCCAGGCAAGAGCTCCCTCAGCTTTTACCCCTAAACAGCTACTTTTGATGTGTGGCGGCTTTAGCAGCGGAGCGACAGGCAGAGAATTGCCCAAAGTCCGGAAATCCTGGGAAGCCAAGGGTGGGAAGTGGGAGGTGGGTAGGAGGTGGCGCGGCTGGAAAGCCCCCGATGGACCGGGTGTGGCTGTAGGACCTGAGAGCGAACCTCCGTGGCTGCCACTTTCCTGAGAAGATCCCCAGGCCTCACTTAGTCCAGCGCGGCTCCCGCCCACACCTCCAGGTGTGCATTCCCCGCCCTTAATTACTCTCCTAAAACTGATAGTTCGCACTTGCAAAGTTTCACTGGGAAAGCGGAAGAGACGTGTATAATCCTGGCTATGGAGAACTAGGGGAGCACGGTCACACTTGCTTTGGTCTGCAGACCTAGTCAATCGAAAACTCAGAAACAGAAACGTGTGCACCTTTCTAGTAGAGAAGTCAACTCTTCGTTCTTTGCAGCCTCCAGTTAAAGGCTGTGCCGGGAGAAACTTTTATGTCTCCTGCAAAGTTCAGAAACTGAACTACCAGAGAGAGGCCATACTTGAGGGGTTTTGCGGGCCCCGCGATGTTTTCCTGAGCTTTTCAAGTGGGAAGAGTAGAGCGACAAAATGAAAATGCACCGTGTGGGGGAGCCCACCCAGCCCAGCACGCTGGCGGGCGCTGAGGTGAGCGCGCGCGGGGCGGGGGGGGGGGGGGGGGGGGTGTGAGCATCGGAGCCGGCACCGCGGGTCTCCCGCCGCGGGTGGGTAGCACAGGGCTGTGGGGGGCGGCTAAGGTCGTGATGGGAGGCTTAGGTGCCCCTCCGCCCCCCGCCAGCCTCGGGGAAGGGAAGGGCAATGAATGAGGGAGGAGGAGCGCGGAGGGCCGGGGGCATCACGCCAGGTGAGGGAACGAGCTGGGGGGAGCAAGGAGGAGGGAGTCGGGGTGCGGGAGCTGCTGACTTGTGCTACGTGGAGCGGGCAGAAAAGCAAGGCGGAGGAAGAAGAAAGGAGGCTGGCGTTCGCGCCGCTGCTTCGGCCCTCCCTCGGCGCCCCCTCCCCCGCCGCCCCGGCCAGCGCGCCAAAGCGCGAGCAGTCGGCCCGAGCCGCGGCTGGCGCTCCCCGGGCTGCGACTCCTCCGTCCGCTGCACAGCGCCGCCCGGATCTTGGGCGGCCTGGACCCCGGCGCCGCGGAGCCCTCCCCGGCTTCCCGGCGGGGTGGGCGCAGGGGGCGGCCCCGTTCCGGGCGACCGCCGAGGGGGCGGGCGAAGGGCAGGGCGCGGGGAGCTACCGCGCTGCGGGAGGCCAGCCCGGGGGCGGCGGCGGCGGCGGCGGCGGCGGCGGCGGGCGCAGGTAAAGGGGAGGGCGCGGCGCGGGGCGGGGGACGGCGCCCCCTGGGCGCCGAGCCAGCGGCCGCCGAGTCGCCTGAGCCGCCACACGGCGCGCTCGTCTCGCGCCGTCCCGGGGCAGACGGGCTTTGTGGCTTTGCGTGCGAGTGTGCGAGCGAGTGTAAGTGTGTGTGCGCGCGCGCGCTCGCCTGTGTCGGCTGTGGGTGGGCGTGCGCGCTTGCGAGCTGGCGAGCGGGAGGCGAGGCTCCCCTGGTCTCCCCGACCAACCAGTTGACCGAGCCCCGGGAGGGAAGTTGCCGCAGCCGTCCGGGCCGCCGGCCCTTCCGTCCCCCGGCCAGGTCAGTGCGCCCCGGGGCCCGCGCTTTGTGCAGCGTCTGCCGCCCGGACCCGCCCAAGTGACACGTAGGTGGCCTCGGGTTACCTGGGTCTGGGTGGGAGCGCGAGGAGGCTTGCGGGGATGGGGGGACCCGAAATTGCCCCAAAGCCGGGTCCAGGTGGACGTGGAACCCTGGGGCTCCCCGCGCCCCGCAGCCCGGAGCACCCGCACTGCTTGCTTCGTAGTCTCTCCGGGGCTGCGGACTTTAAACTTAGTTTCTGTCCAGCCGCCTAACAAACACGCTTAGCAAGTAACTGGGAAATTGAAGGCAAGGGAGGGACCTGGCTTTGAGTTGGTGGTTTTGAAACCGACAGGCTCGTTTGGTTTGTGTAGGACTAGCTTGTTATGAATGGATTTAAATTTTTTTCTTGTTTTTTTCTTTGCTGCCATTTCGCCTTTGATATGTAAGGGATGACGGCACCCAGGACTTGTTGCTGCCTTCAGCCTGGGGCCTGACATTGTTGTTCTCCGTTGCTACTTCTCTTTCCTTTCTTTTTTGCTGAAATCTGTGGAGTTTTCCTAAGTGTGAGTTTTCAGTGAGTGCTCGCTTGTTAAAGTTTCACTGTGAATGCGTCGTTTCCCATTGGAATAGATGCATATTTGTAAACCTGAGTATTGGAAACATGTAACTGCAGTTATTAGAGTAAAATCCTTTATTCCTTCAGGCTCTAACAGTCCGTGTTTTTCACGTATTTGCGTAAGTGTTGTTGGCCCAGCCTAAGCATAACTGTGAAGCCAGTGGTCTGTGACTCAAAGCCTGTGATTCTGGTTCAGGGAAGACTACATGGGGGGCGGGGGGGGGGGGAGAGACCTAAGTTCTCCTAGGAAGTGATTCCCTTGTCAAACAGAAGAGTGAGCCTGAAGGGAAAAGAGTATATACTGGAGTTAGGGGCTATGTGGGCCGAACTGAATTACATTAACACTCACACTGCCATCTAGTTGTTTCTGCCCTTGGTTCTCTAAAAAGGGGTAGGAGTGAGCAAATTTGCCCCAAATGCAAAATTGTGAATAACGACTAGCATCGTAAGTATGTTAAGGCTGTGTTTTCTTGACACCGGTTAATGTCAGGGTGAGGAGCTGAGTAACAAGGGAAAGAGCGTAGCTGGAAGGCAGGGGCGGAATGAAGAGCCGGGCGGGAGGAGTGGGTTGTCAAGATCTGAGCCCCTTGGCGCGCCGCGTCCCCTAGCGGTTCCACCTCAGCCGCTCAGGTCAGCTTGTCCTTCATCTCCGAGTCCTCATCTGGAACATGGAGGGATGTGATGATCTTTGCTGTTTTTCCAGCTTCCCCAAGTAATTAGAAACTGGTGGTTGGTTACCCCATGTTAGAACCATAGGAAAAGAGTAAGGGAAAGTGAGGACGGGTTATTCCAGGAGGGACGTGACAGGACAAGAGAGCTAAAGGTACAAAACCTGCAGTGGGAGATGCCTGGAGGGGTAAGAGCCTTGACAGGGGGGGTTGATTTGCCTCTGTTGTTTCTTTCCTTCTCCAAAAGGGCATCAACAGTACTCCCTCACCCCCATTCAATCTTCCATTATCCTATTAAAGTGAGTGAACCTGCTTAGCCGTAAGGCTGATATGAAGGTGAGTGATGTCTGTAGTCCGGCCTGACCGACTTCCCATTTACATCATTGTCCCCAGATCAGCAGCTGCCCAGTGCTGTGAGCACTCGAGGATCTCAGTGTCCCTTTGAGTGATGGGGAAAAATACACAGACGGGAGCTTACGGGGCAGCCTTTTCAACAACTTGCATTTTGAAGCTTCTGTTTTTGCTTGAAGTTAATATTTACCGAACGGCGATTTCATTTCTTTTTTAAAAAAATTATACCCCAGACTTTTCGAGGTTTGAATCTGTTCTGTTAGACCTATTGGAAAGTTCAAAGAAAGTAAAACTCTCACTTGCTGAGTCTTTTTGATACATAATGGCCTTCAGTCTGAAGTTAGTGATTTTTAGGGCCAAGAATCTTATTTCAAATGCTTAGTAAGGAAAGTTGCAATCTGGGCAGAATACACTGTATCATTTTCACTGGGAAGCCCCAAGGGTTCAGCAAATAGCAAGACTTGAAATTTAGTTTGAGGTCAAGATTTTAATGTCTGTGCTTAATGTGTGGCTTGTCTTCCTTCTCTTTAGTTTTTTTGGTACCCATATTCGTACACACTTGAGGAACATGATTTATTTTAAAAGTGAAGTGTGATGTCATAAAACTGGGAACATAAGCTGTTGGCTTAAAGTCTGAAAGTTTGCTCTGGCCTCGTTAACTCAGCATCATACTACTTGGTTTCTTATTTTTACATATCATGTTACCCCGTCTCCCCCCCAACCCCATCTCTATTGTGTTATTATTTAAATATCTCATGGAGGAACTCTTATGGATGTCTTAGAAAGTTGGGAGAAAAGGAGGAAATTTTAATTGAATAAGCAATTACTGAATTCCTTCTATAGTGGAAGACACAAAGATGATGAAAAGGAGGCTCTAGAAAGAGCTGCATTGCAGAGAAAAAGCATGTAGCTAATTCCATTATGTAGTAGCTGGATGGTGGTTGTAGAATCTAAGAACCCTTGAGATGCTAGGGAATGGAAGGTGAACTTCTGACTCGGGAAGACTTCGCAGAAGGGCCTTGAAAGATGAAAATGATATGTCTCTTGAAAGACAAATGGTTGAGAGTGAAGATGTAGTTGGAGTCTGGGGTAACGAAGGCTGGAAAGGTTCCAGGCAGTAAGTTGTGGGGGATGCAGGAAGCCAGTGAGTGACGCCTATTGGGGCATTGTGAGGGGCGGGATGTTTCAAAGGGCTGAGCTTTTATTCCTTTCCATTTTTAAAAAACGTTTATTTTCAGAGAGACAGAGACAGCATAAATGGGGGAGGGACGAAGAGAGAGAGAGAGAGAGAGAGAGAGAGAGAGAGAATTCCAAGCAGGCTTCGTGTTTGCCAGTGCAGGGCCCTATGTGGGGCTCAAACCTATGAAACTGTGAGCTCATGACCTGAGCCGAAGTCAAGAGTCAGTCACTTAAATGACTGAGCCACCCAGGCGGCCCTATTCCTTTCCAATTTGTTGTAATTCATAGCTAGTGAATTTCAGGGTGATGCTGCCCGCTTATCCAAATTATATACAAAGTATAGGATAAACAATACGCAGTTTCTTCCTCCATAGTCCTGCCAAACTGGTAGTGTGGTCTTTTGAGAAATTTAATTTAGTAAAAATTAATGATGGTGGGACGCCTTTTGAGCATGTGAGTTAAAATCACTCTCCAGGCACAGAGCTGACCAAGAAAGCATTTTGTTTTGTTTAGGGAAGGGCCTGCTGGTTAATGCTAATTTAAACATGACTCTAATGGCAACCAACATTCTTGACCCTGTTTATGTTATACATAGTATTTAACGACAGTGGTTGAATATTTGTGGCACAGAAGAGAAAGAATTATTATTAGTTTCAAAATGGGACTCATGCCCTTGTAAAGGGTCGTGGGGGGATGATCCAGTGAGGAGGTGGGGAGAGAGCAGCACTCTGGGTACTGCAGTGAGGGCTGACACAACTCTGAAAATTCTTTAAATTTAATTCCAGTGGAAGTAGCTTAATGGTGTAGACTGATACTTTTTTAAGAACCTCCTTTTCTGATCATCTGTTTGTCTCCTTCTAAATCTCTAGAGCTAAGGTGTCTAGTTCATTACCTCTCTGGATAGGAACAATCTCCATGGGATCTATTTGAGAGACAGGCATTCTGTGCATTTCTTTTCACACCACAATGGCCTCATGTCACAGGTGGGAATGGGTGGCTTTTCAGCTGTGTGTCAAAGGTAGGACTGGTTGGGGCAAGTCTTCTAATTGCCTTGAGTCTGGAGGTGCTGGGCTGCCCAGCCACCCTACTAAGGGGAGATGAGGCCGGCTTCTTTCTTACTGTCTTTTTTTTTTTTTTTTAATTTTTTTTTTTTAACATTTATTCATTTTTTGAGACAGAGGGAGACACAGCATGAATGGGGGAAGGTCAGAGAGAGAGGGAGACACAGAATCTGAAACAGGCTCCAGGCTCTGAGCTGTCAGCACAGAGCCCGACGCGGGGCTGGAACTCACGGACCGCGAGATCATGACCTGAGCCGAAGTCGGACACCCAACCGACTGAGCCACCCAGGCGCCCCCTTACTGTCTTTGAATACAATTTGAATGAATGATCCTCCACCAGGGTATCTTTTGCAGGGCAACTGGAATTTGGCATGTTTAGTTCATTCATTTGAAGGAGTCCAGGATTCATATATTTCATTTCTTAGAAGAATACATTTTTTGGTTCTTTGTTTTTTTGGGGAGTGAAGAGGGAAAGGGGGGTGGTGATTGTGATTTTATTTAAATACTCCCCCCCCCCTTTTTTTTTCCTTTCCCCTGCAGGGTTAGTATGGATTCAAAATCGTGTTGTTGTTATTACTGACTTATGGGGGTGGGGCAAAGAAAATTATCTTAGTACTTTGATGTTAGCTCCTGTTATCTGATCAGTGCTAGAAACTTTAACCTTGAAGTTCATGTAAAATTCAAATTTCTTTCAGAAATGAAAGTGGACTGTTTTACTGTGTGCATGGATTTAGGTTATAATTTATTTTATTTTCATAGTACTGTTTTTAAAAAGTGCTATAATGATAGGGCAGACTCTTAACTTTAGTCCAGAGCTAAAACAAACGTGTACAAGCCTGAATGAGGTAGATCAGGCTGTGTTTGTTGTATTTAATATGGAGATAAAACAATTTCAAAACCAGTCTCTCTCTCTAAAAGAGAAAAAGTTTGACCAATAACACCTCTGACATGGATCTCTTTGCAGGGCAGTTTCCATGATGGCCGTGATGGGTGCCTATGCTTTTGAAGGTTTAGGACTCTTTATGCAGAGAGTGCTACTGTGGAGCATTTCTTTGTAGCAAGTTTCCCTTTATCCATCTTCTTAAATAGCAAAACGATGGACTAGATTTGATATCATGTAAATATGCTATCCTCAATTTTCTTTCTCCATGTTGAAGTGGTTCTCCTTGACCAATCCCTACGCTTCCTTCATTCTGAAATTCTGCCCTAAGAGAAGGATATTCCTGGCTCTTTGGAAGGAGAAATGATTGAGGGGCAAAGGAGACCAGTTCTCTTCAACACGAGCAGCACTGAATTGACTGTTGTATAACAAGCATTGTGCTAGGTACTCAGTGCTGGGAGTGGGGATAGGACTCCTACCTTCCAGGAGGTACAGGCATGTTAACAGATTCATTGTAACAAGCGTTTCAGTGCAGCAAGTGTGAGGAGCAAGATGAACACATGGCACTATGGGAGCACCAGAGAGGGACACCTGACCCTCAGAGGTGTGGCGGTGGTGGTAAGGGTCAGGGTCAGGGAAGGCTGCTGGAGGGTTAGGATCTGGAAGGACCCTAGGAGATACATCAAGAAACCCAAAAGAGAAAAGAAGGGATCAAGATAGAGGCAATCACTAGGCTTTGTATTTACAGATTTGCTGTTGTCGGGTAAGTCAAAGGTTTTCTTTTTGTAGCTGTAAAATGGGAATAAAACTGACATTATCTGCTTGCTAATTCTAGTTTTCATTTACTTGTTCCTTAATTTAATCTTTTATTCATTTATTCGCTCCATATTCAACAGATATTTGTTGCACTCCTACCATATACTGGGAAATTGTAGAAAACAAGACATGTGCGGTTTCTTTTCAGGGAGCTTGCATTCAACCATGTTATTTTAATGGAAGTTCTTTTGAAATGCTTCAAATATCCAGCATGTTTGTTGAATTATTCTTCTACTGGAGTCTCGGTGGCTTCGAGTAAGTTAGCTTTTCCCTTGTAAATGGGAGAAGAAGGAGGTAGAGCCTGGCATTCTCATTGTCATTTTATAAACTTGAAGTGTTTTGCTAGGATTTACCTGTTCATGTCAAGTCTAGAGACAGATGGAGCTGTGCCTTATCCATAATCTTGGCCTCTTTCCATCTCATTTTGGATATTCTCGATTTTGACCCAACCTGTTTGAGTTTCTAGATTTAATTTATGACTTCCTAGAATAATCCAAATCTAGTGTTCATTCCGAAATCAGACTTATTTTGAGGTCACACGATGACGGTTCTTTGCTGTTAATGCATTTTACTTATCTTGTTTAAATTGCCGAGGGAATGAACACAGTAGGAAGTGTTCTAACCAGAAGAAGGGTGCTGCGTTCATTTACAAAAAGAACTGGGTTTTGTAATGATGCAGATGGTGTAGATGTGTTTAAAGCAAATGCAATAACCTTCCTCTGCTCCTTTAACCTTGCCCACGTGATGTACCTCCTTTGTCAACAGTTTGTTACAGAGCCTTCTGGACTTGTAGTGTTGCTTGCACAAAGCTACAGACATGTTTGTGTATGTACATATTTATATGTGTGTGCACGGGTATGTTTGCGTATACCCAAACACCTGTTTGTACGTGTGTGTGTGCGCACACACTCGCTCCTGCCTCTGTTCCTTCTAGAGAGTCTCCTTGAGGCTGCCACCATGCCTCAGAAGCGTGAAGTCCCAAAAGCACGTGTGACTCTTCTGGACTCTAAATGTGGTGTTACTCAGCGAAGTTTCTGTCAGAGAGAGATGAATGTCTGGCTGTTATGAACAGGGAACAAGAAAATGATTTCCAGCTGCGTGACAAGCAAGACAAGAAGTATCCTTGCAGAGAATGTTATTCTCACAAGGACTCTGCTTCATCTGGGTCTCGGGTGTGGGGGGAGGGGCGGTGCGGAGCACGTGTTTGGCATGTGCGGACCTTTTGTTAGGTGGCAAACAGGGCGTCTGTGGTGGGCCCCTGACTACACTGAACAGAAGGCAGGTTTCATCGCATCAGTGTGCAGTGAGGACCCCTCTGAAGTCGGTGATCGGGTGGTGAGGGTGGCGGGCTCTTGCTCAGGGAGCATCACAGCTGAAACAGAATCGCCTTTTGTGAAGGGGCTGCTTGGCCATCTTGGGCTGTGACTTGTTGGAAGAGGGGTTATTGTCCTGTTAAGAAAATGAGGCATTCATTGTGGACTCCTCGGTGTTTATTGTACTTCCATACAGAACTGCTTGCTGTCCTTGGGGGAGACACAGAGACCTAGAGGTTCAAAGGCTAGGGCAGGATGGCTGGCTTCCAAATCCAGCAGAATCTGTTCTCTGGTCACTTTATCTGAGACCCTGTCAATTCAGTTGCATGCGGCTTCTGTGGTTAAGTTCTTCTCACCGTCCGCTGAGGACACTAAAACGCACACGTGAATGCACGCACACACATACATACACACACGCACACACACACCCCAAGAAAGTGTGGTCCCTGCTCTCAAGTAGCTCATAAACAGAGATAGCCCTGGAAACAAATCCCTCAGATCAGGTAGACAGTGATAAATATTTTCAACTGTGGTTTAAACAAAGTGCCATCTGAATATCTGAGGGTGGAGACAGTATCTCTGCCTTGGAGTGAAGGAAGCAGTTGCAGTAGGATTCTGGCCTCGGTGCACAAGTTGGCCGAGAAGCTCGGTGCACAGGGAACAGCAGAAGGCCCAGGCACTGAGTGTGAGTGACAGGTTAGGGTTTGTGGCAGAGTGGTGGTATGCTTTGGGACAACCTTGCAGTGCCAACAGAAGGGTGTAAAGCCACTGGGACCATTAAAAAAAGAAGAAGAAAAAAAAGGACATTTGTTGCCATTAGCAGGTGGAACATGACAGTATGAGGATTCTTCCAGCGAGGCGTGTTGGTTTTAGGCAGAGATTTTCAGTGGATAGTTGGAAATTTGAGTTGGAAGCTTAGCTGAGAGGTCAGAGCTTGGCAGTATTGGGGGGTGATTGTGACATGTCAAAGTAAATTGTACCAGTGAAATTTATGGGATAAGCTGAAGAGGACTTTTAGAGTGAGAAGAGTAATATATGCTTGGTGGTTTTTTTTAAATATAACAAAAATCTCCCCTTGCCCCTTTATTGAGGCATAATTGACAAACAAAACGGTAAGATATTTAAAGTGTACACTGTGATGATTTGATATATGTATACATTGTGAAGGGGCCCTCCTCCCATCAATATATTTGGTGTTTTAACAAGGACAAGATGTATTTTGATTCTTTAGACTATTTTTTCTTTCTAGTAGGTGATTGAAATAGACTTCTTGGTTATCAAGCATTCACTGAACACCCACCGTGGATTCTCTTGATGGGATGATACAAAGAGGGTAGAGTTCCAGCTTGATGTTCCTGTGGGTGCATAAAAACTCCTGAAACCATCAATTCCAGAAAGGAAAAGACAGTTCTGAAACTAATTAGAACACTGGTGGTGGGTTGGGGGCTGAGAGGAATTGCAAAATATAATTTTAATTTACTGTAGGAATAGCAGCAGTGAAAGTCCCATTACTGTCATTGCTACAGTAAAAGACAAGCGGAGAAACTCAGCAAACGCTGGGAACCCCACTATCTTAAAGACCTGACAGAGAAACTCCTGACAGGTTTGTCGTGGGGATTTATAAAATCTGATCAAGTAAATGTAAGCTTCCGTTACCTAAGTAAGGTGTAAGTAGGATATGGTATAACTGTGCTATTTTCTTGGTTTAAACAAACAAACAAAAAAACCTTTTCCAATTAACAGCGTATTTCCATTTTATACAATTATGTTGGCGTGGCTTCTTGCATGTAAGAGAACAAAGATAAATCTGTTCTTAGTTGTTTTCTTTCTAAGCCATTATGATTCTTTAAAATTATACTCTTTTCCATTTGATAGTAAGAACAGAACATGCTCATTTTAGAATTTGGACAGTACAGGAGACTCATCCATAGTTCTGCCACTCAAGAATAACTTCCTCATTTCAGGGTGCCTGGGTGGCTCTATCAGTTGAGTGTCCAACCCTTGATTTTTGCTCAGGTCTCGCTACTGTGAGATCAAGCCCTGAGGTTCTACACTGAGCATGGACCCTGCTTGAGATTCTCTTTCTCTCTCTAACCCTCCCGTGCCTGTGTGCGCTTTCCCTCTTTCTCAAAAAAAAATAGATTAAAAAAATAAAAAATTAAGATGAAAAAATAATTTCCTCATTCCATTTTGGGAAAATTTCGTGCAGTTTTTCAAATATTTGACCTTATCAAATATTCAGTAGCATTTTCTGCATAGTATCGTAAGTACATCTGCCATTAACATCTTTCATTTTTAATTTCCAGTGACTACATGATATTCACAGTATTTAATATGTATCGTGTTTAATTATTTCTATCTCTGTTTGCTTCTTTTCTCTCTTTTAAGGGTGTGTGCTCCTCCGCCATCTTTAAGTGCTGGTGTTCCCAGAGCTCTAGGCTTCTTCTAAAGAGTCTCCATGGTTGGGGCGCCTGGGTGGCGCAGTCGGTTAAGCGTCCGACTTCAGCCAGGTCACGATCTCACGGTCCATGAGTTCGAGCCCCGCGTCAGGCTCTGGGCTGATGGCTCATGATGGCTCAGAGCCTGGAGCCTGTTTCCGATTCTGTGTCTCCCTCTCTCTCTCTGACCCTCCCCCGTTCATGCTCTGTCTCTCTCTGTCCCAAAAATGAATAAATGTTGAAAAAAAATTAAAAAAAAAAAAAAAGAGTCTCCATGGTTGAGCTGATCTACACAGTGGACTGTGGTTTCGGGCCTTTGCCACGGACAGTCTCTTCTGCCTGGAGTGCTCTGGTCCCTTGTATCTGTATGCTGTTCTCTCTCCACTTTCTGGTCTCAACTCAAGTGTCACCTTCTTAGTGTGACTTTCCCTAATAGCTACATTTAAAACAGTAAGACTTTCCCCATTTTTCTGCCTTGCCTGATATTTTCTTCTCCGCTGTATTTCCTTTTGACTTTTTAAAGGAGGGAAATTTATATAATTTCCATTATAGTTACTGCTGTTTTCCCAATGTATAGTGCAATGCCTTGCACACAGTGAAACTCAGAGTTCTTGAATAAAAATTTTTTGAGCTGACATGTTTTGACTTAAATATTAAATACTTACCATCTACTGAGCGTGTTTTCATACATAAAATATGGTCTTGACTACCTGAGATTTACAATCTAGAGAAGGAGGCGACCGTGAATAAGTAACTCCAAGCATGATGGGAATTACTGAGAAAAGCAGGGTATCCTGGAAGAGTGTAATGGGGAGACTAGCTTTGGGAGAGTGGGAAGAGTTTCTCTGAGAAAGTGGTATCTATATCGGGGCTGGAAAGATGAGTTGAATTCGTTTAGTAAAACTGGGGGGCGAGGATAGAAGAGGAAAGAGACGTTGATAAAGAAAAAGAAGGGCTAATTTGACTGGAAAAAAAATTAGGAAAATAGGCAAAAGTCTCAGCCTCACTTCTTCAGTTGGAATTAGGTCACTTGTTTTAAATGATGGAATTGCATAAGGGTAGAGATTGATTAACTTTGGCATTTTTGATATATAGTACTTCATTTTCAATAATTTTGAATTATCAACAGTATTTTTTACATATTTTGTCAGTCATTGAGGGAGGAGGAATTTTCAATCTAAAAGTAACAATGTTTTTAATGGAACCAGCTTAAATTCTGTTTTGTGCTAATAAAAATTGCTGTGAAAATGTAAAACAATACAGGGAAAGTAATCATTCTTGTTAATACTTGACTTCATGGGAACACTACTGGTGGTTCGCTATGACTTGGCTGATTATTGCTTTATTGTGTACATGTAAACTTTTGTATAAACTTCGGTTTATTTATCATGGTAACTAAGTGAGGTTTGTATAGTTTCTCTTTCTGGTTGAGAGTTTCTGTGTCGTGATTCTTGAAAAGAGCAGGATGTTCTCTGGGTGACAAATACAGATATGTTACTAATTCAACCGCTATAATATAATTCACATTCTCTGTGCCCTGATTCTATACTTGAGCTGTCATAGACTGATAATTGTCCTTTAGTCTCTATTTACAAATGGGCTTTTGTTAATTTCTTTATGGCACTTTCTATGTGTTAGCATAATATTAAATAAAGGTTCCTGCTGGGCCTTTATTATGTGTTTATTAATATAAAATAACCTTCTGTGCCTTTGGAGCTACATCCTCCTTTTTTCCTGCAACTAATGTTGTCAGTACTCTTTTCTTTTTTGTTTTTGAGAAGACTTCACTTATCCTTCTGATTTTAAACTTTGGGTGTCATTTTATTTAATGTATTTTCCCTATAAACAGCATTTAATTGGATTTTGTTTTTACATACCCCCATAGGAAACTTACTGCTTTTACATTTATTGTTACAACTAACATGCTTGAACTTATTTCTTACACTTCCGTTTTCTCTTTGTTATGAAAGGTACTATAGCCTTGAGTACAATGTACTGGCTTGCCTTTTTCCACCAATATTCAGCCACATGGACTTACATAGATTACATGAGGTCTCTAAGTCTATGGATTTCTATTTGTAAAGGAACAACACACACACACACACACACACACACACACACACACACACACCCTGAATTAATGGTTTAAAAATGGTTGGCACACTGAATGTGTCAACTGCTGTTATTTTCATTGTTGATAGCTTCAGTCATATGAAATCGTTGGTAGTTGACTGCTGTTGACCTTTAAAAATGGCGGTTCTGTATGGTTCAATCTAATATCCTTCCTACCTTTATTTTCTTTTTCTGTGTATTGTTTGTTTCAGTACATCCATAGTATTTTGAAATGGCCAAGTCTAGATTTCAGTTTTACTAGTGACTGCCTCTGTATTTCCAAGTACATTCCTAAACCTGGGTTTCTTTGTTCTCAAAGTCAAAGAACTAAATAACTTTTGATCCTACTCCTCTGCACAGCAAAGAATTTAGTATGCCTTAATTTTTCTTGCCTTCTTTTCCCTTCCGGATTTCTGCATAAATTTATATACATTTTTCCTCCTAAATTTTAAGTATAGACTTCAAATTTTTGTCTTCTATTTTGTAATAAAATCTGTCCTGTATTTTGTACGTGTCTATTTTGACCCTCATTAGCTCTTGGGGACGTGTAGGCCACTTGCTTTAGCTGGCGTGGAAGGTGTCTCCTATGTAGTTGGGGGATGTCCTCATATTTATCTGGCCAATGCATTCCTGAGCTAGACTTAGGAATTTTTCCTACATTAATCAGAGCATCTATCTTGTTCAAGTTCAAAAGATGCAGTGTGCATCTTTCAGATTTATATGGTCCAAGAAACTGCTTATCCATCTTTCAAAGAGTGTGGTAGAAATAATGGCTTGATTTTTGGCTTCTCTCCCCTCTTTTTAGTCCTATTGCTGACTTTTCCCATTTTGTGCGCCTTCTTGAGCATTTTAATGGAAATTGGGAGCAATTGTATTGATCTGGTGTAGTGGCTTTCAACCTTTTTTTTTTTTGTCCATGACCCAAGGTTACCAATGGTCATATACACGAATGAAACAAGTTTCATGCAGTTTAACTACATACAGTAAACTATAATACTTTTTGTTCCTATATTTTCTGTTATAGTCTGTTCATTTTCAGTAAAAAGTGCCGGTCGTAACTCAGAACTTTTGCAAACATTGATTTGGTCTTTTGCTGTTCCATGTGGAATTAGGGCCATTCATTATTCAACATGTCTTTATTGCATCCAATACCAGTTCCTGGGCAAGTAGCTGGGAATAGAGTGGTGCATAAAGCAGCCATTATCACTGGAGGCATGAAGCCTAGAGTCTACTGGGAAGGCGGATATTGACCAAAGGATCACTTTGAATGTATACGTACAAAATGTTACGGATATTAGAAGGGAAAAAGAACAGGGAGTTTCAAAAGTGATTAAATGGGGAACCTTATCTGACTTTGGGGTGAGTCAGGATTTCCCGAAGGAAGTGACATTTGATGAGATCTGCAGAATGAGAAGGGGTTAAGTCTGCAAGGCTGAGGAGGGATGTGTGCACATGAGACAGTAGAGTCATAGAAGAAATGAGTAATAGAAGCGAAATAGGGCACTAAAAATGAATGACAGATGGAAAGCAAGCGTATGGTTGGGTGAGTTGGCAATTTTTTGTGATACTTAGTGGGCCTTCCTACTTGTGATTCCCCCTCCTCCCCTGCCACTTGACAAAATTCAAGTAGGAATAGAAAGAATATTTTGGGGGCATAGATGTAGATATATGTTGAAGCAGTTTTGTGTATTGCTAAATAATAATATTTGTTGTAAGCTTGTTCTTCAGTAGGAACCGTACAAAGCTCTGCATGGATTTGTAGATGTAGTTTTGGTTGGATTCAAAAATACTTTTATTATATAGTGTTGTTACCAATTCAGTAACTATGCATAATTTGTGAGAGTGTGAAGCACTGAAGTTAAGATTTGGTAAGTGAAACCAGGTGACGGGATAAGTGTTTCATGGCTTCTCAGTAATTTTTTTTTCAATAATAGTTAGGGATTATTGCTATTAGGATTTGATTTTATGGCTTTTTTTTTTTTTTTTTACTTATTTTGCCATAGTAGGATTTTAGGGTTCTCCCCTCACCCTTTTTAAAAAGCTGTGTGAAGAGTTTAAACAAAATCAAATGGAAATCCATAAAGTAAGTTTGAAACTAAATGAGATGGATGGAAGATCAGGATTCAAGTGTCTGTTTTGCCACTGTCCATGGGGCCTTTAACGGTACCCACACTTCCCAGGCCGTTAGGTCCTTGTCTAAAATAGATGACTTGGGGGCACCTAGGTGGCTCAGTCAGTTAAGCGTCCAACTTTGGCTCAGGTCACGATCTCACAGTTCATGGGTTCGGGTCCCACATCGGGCTCTGTGCTGACAGATCAGAGCCTGGGGCCTGCTTTGGATTGTGTGTCTCCCTCTCTCTCTGCCACTCTCCTGCTCATGCTCTGTCTCTCTCTCAAACATTAAAAAATTAAAAAAAAAATAAAAACAATAGAGGACGTGGTCAGACTGAGAAAGATAAATACCATATGATCTCACTCAAAAGCAGAATCTTAAAAACAAGTGAACAAACGAAAGCAGAATCAGACCTGTGAATACAGAGAACAAACTGGTTGTTGTCAAAGGGAAGGGGGTGGACGGATGGGCAAAATGGGTGAAGGAGAGTAGGAGATACAGGCTTCCGGTTATGGAATGAGTAAGTCACAGGGATGAAAGGTACAGCGTAGGAAATGTAGTCAGTGTAATAGCCTTGTATGGTGACAGACGGTACCTACCCTTGTGAGCATATCCTATAACCTACAGAGAAATTGAATCACTGTGTTGTACACGTGAAACTAAGATAACATTGTCCACTGTACTCAAGTGAAAAGTTAAAAAACAGAAGACTTGGAATCCATTGCACTAATCGTTCTCTTATTTGGTGACTCTGGACTTCTTATTTTCAACTTTGCTCTGGCTGCTTAATATTCAAAGAGTTGATGACCCCATGCCATTGAGCTAATTTAGTGTAAAAACTCCAGGTTTTTACATCCTTATGTGTATTGTAAGGTAAGGCTAATGCTTCCCTTGGGAACATGGAAGGGGGGGCAAAGATTAGGACTTTCCTGAGCAGATCCTTAGGGCTTTAACATCCTGGTTTGCTGTTTGTCCACACTTGAAATTAAATTTGTTTTTTTAACCTTTGAGAGTCCGTGAAGATGAAAAATCATTATCTTTGGTTTATATGCTGAGTGTTAGCTTTGGGGGAAATGTGCAGTATCTAAGTTATATATAATCCACATTTTATAAAAACCCACTGGACAGTGAGTGAGGTTATTTCAAGGAGATTTAAAGGGCTAAGGAATCACATGGAGGACTAATTCAGTTTTAATGACTATTCCAGGTTTAAGGAATATTTGGTAAAGAATGGGCCTTATGTGAAACAGATGAAAAGTACTTGACAACTCTGTTTTTCTTATACAAATATTAAGTCAGTTGATTAAATACATTTTTTTTGTAATTTCAGAATAATTTTAAGTCTTTCTATTTCTCTTAGTGCCTTATATCACTTGTTCTTATTTTTGAGTAAAATATATTTGAGGAAAAAAAAGACAAGACGCATGCTTTTTCTGTTTGAGCTTTACCTAATTCCTCATTCATGATAAATATTTATTCAAGAAGTCCAGGTAACTGTGGGTATTTTACTTAGTGTGTTTTGGTGCTGATTCATCAGCTCCTTTTCCTTTATTTGATGTTGAATATATTCTCCTTAAGCTGATACCCTATGGAAGCCTGGCCAGGACCTCAGGGCTCCTGATCTGGGACAATGCAGGGGTAGGGTGTGCAGTTGGTGTTTGGGATCTGGATTGAGCTTCAGTCCAGGCAGGTAATAGGCACAGGCATTGCTCAAGGCTAGTACTAGAAATAAGTTGGATCAGAAAGGTTTGGAGTTAAGGAGTTAAGTTCAACGCAGACAAAGCCAGGAGGAGGCACAGAGTGTTCTCATGCACCGCCTGGTGTTCTAAGGAGAGGCATTGAAGAGAGAAGTTGGGTAGACAGAAATCTAAAGCTCCCTGGAGGAATTTTATCTTCAGGAATGGGAGCATCATTTGAACGTCTCTGCTTATTCAAGGGAATGTCAACCCTTGTGTAGGACTTTGTCACCGTGACCTTGGGAAATGCAGTCTTGGCAACTCTTCTCGAGTGTTTGGCCACCTCAGAGTGGGGGACCACAAATCACAAATTCTTATCTGATTTAGGAATTAGAGACCTTGCTGAATATCTTCTTTAGGAGTAAAGATCAGCTCAGGTTTCATGTCTAAAAATATTATTCCTGTAAGAGTTACTGTAAAACATACTTAACATTCCATTAATTTTGGAAAAAAGTTTTAAGCATGTCCATTGTTATAACAGACATTAGTGGACTATTTAGGGCTTATTCTAATACAAGGAAAATGTACTTACCTAATTATTTGCTTACCTAGATCCTTTCCTTTATCGTCCCATTTTGATAATAGAATAACTCAGCTAGTAAAAATTTTTCAGTAAACATATCTTAAAGAATTTAAAACTGTTCAACTCTTCTAAAAATATGTTTCTTAGTGTAAAAACACTGATTAGAATATTCTCTAAAATGCTTAAAATGTTTCTGAAGCCAGACATTATGAAACCATTGCATTATGGCAATATTTAAATAACAAACCCACTCACGTTTGCAGTTCCCCATTTTCCATTTAATCATGTTAATTTATGGCCTGTTTCCACTATGGTCTCTTTTATGGTCTACTTCTACCTAGAGTTAACAAATGTGTTTTTGTTTCTACTGACCATTTTCTTTAAAAAAATTAATTAATTTTTTAATTCAAGAATAATAAACATCCAGTGTTATATTAGTTTCAAGGAGGTTGGACTTGAGGCAGTAGGGAAACGTAGGAACAGTGTTGGCATGCTAGATTGCTATTTCAGGAAGGCGCTTCTCCACACAGCCAGGAGAAATGGTGGTTGGTGGAAGCGACTGGGATATCCTAGGGGGGATAATGAAGGCCTGAATTAAGGCAGTGATAGTGGGTTTGGAGGGAAGGAGGCAGATGTGAAAGATATGTAATAGTGGAGTCACCAAACATCCACCAAGATGGAGGAATAAGAGTGAGTAAGGAGGGCACGGGAAGTGTACGAATTTGCTAGGGCTGCCATAACGAAATATCACAGACTGGGGTGGCTTAAACAATGGAAATTTTTCTCACAATTATGGAAGCTAGAAGTTCAAGATCAAAGTGTTGGAGGGTTGGTTTCTTCTGAGGCATCTCATCTTGGCTTGTAGATGGTCACCTCCCTGTATCTTCACATCTTTCCTCTGTGTGTACATGTCTGTGTCCAAATTTCCTTTTCCTGTAAGGACACTAGTCGTATTGGATTAGGGCCCACCCTGATGACCTTATTTTAACGTAATTACCTGTTTAAAGACCCTGTGTCCAAATAAGGGTAGATTTTGAGATAGTAGGATTTGGAACTTCAATGTATGGATCTTTGGGGGACACAGTTTAGCCCGTAACGGGACGGCCACCTGGTGATTCTAGTGTGCTTCCAAGTTTGAGAGGAGTGGTCTAGAGTGTGTGTGGTGGGTAAGCCAGAGAAGACACGTGCAAGAATGGTGCAGATTATTCCAGTGATGGGCTATAGGGGAGAGCAGGAGGGGAAGGGCAGAATTTAAAGAGGGTTCTTGCCTGGTACTGACTTCTCCACGATGGATGCAAGAGTTACGGAGTCTATTTGAAAGGATTAGAGGCTTAGAAGAAATTCCATGAGAAATGAAAGAGAGCAGAGAGAAGTGGCAGCATGAATGGCTGCTGTTGGGGGCTCTGCTGAGATTAGAATACATTGATATCTTCATCTTGTCCTTAAGTTTTCTCCATGGGACCCCTGGAGGCTGTGAATGGAAGCAGAACAGGAGTTTGGAGTTTAATCAGAATTGGGGTGTTAAAGAGCAGAAAGGAGCATAGCAGCCTGGTGTGTGGGGAGCTCAGGGGGTGGACTGTAGCATTTTGACTGGACAGGGCTGATGAGCCAGGGAATTGGAGGGGGGGAAGCTGGGTAACTTGATCCAAGGCCAGATGTGTGATATGTAGAACAGCTGTATGGATGTCCAATTCCAGTTAGAAAGGGGGATTTTGAAGTGTCATGGGGGAAATTCTGGGTAATGAGGGGCTAAGCAGAGAGGTCAGACTTTTGAATATGTTGAAATTGCCCTTGATAATGATTTGCTTAACGACTGAGTGTTTTGGAGGAGGGAATAGAGGGTAGGGGAGATTTACTAGATAATCTTTAAGATCCTTTCCAGCGTCATGATTTAAGAAATGTCATTTTTCTGAGTCACTATCTTCACCACCAACCCCCCCCCCCCCCCCCCGCTTTTGGTATTTTAAAATCAGAGCAATCTAGAAAGTACCCATTTGACAATTCCAGTTTTATTGATCCCCTTGTAATTGTAAATGTTTGACAGATTATGGAATCCACTAATGCCTGGTTCGTAGAGTTCACACAGGGTGAAGAAGTACATTGGTCAGAAAATGTCTCCACCAAACTGCTGGCTTTTGAGGCCTATCATGGGCAATTGTAACAGGAAAGAGAGGAGTTACTGAAATTCTTTTTAAGGTAACATTAATTGGATTCATCTTTTACCACATGGTAAGGGTCATCGTTATTACATTTACCATTTCAGGTTTGGAATTTAGCCTCTTTATTGTGGATTTGTTGGTCCTGGGCATTTTCAGATTTAGTTTTGTGGTAGGATGTTTTGTCTGCAGTCTGCATCTGTATTTGGCAGTAGAATGAAATGTAGTTTTAAAAAACCAGAACCCAAAACAACAGAAAGAATTGTATGGGCCCATTTTGTGTTCAGTGTTAGGATTGCTTCTTGATATGTGAGGAAAGAACGCACCCCTGAATATAAAAATGATTCTTGCGTTTTTTTGTTGTTGTTGTTGCTCACGTTGCCCCAAATGTGGACATCAACTACTTTGATGTCGAGGTTGCTTACCTGGGGAAGAATGTATTCTCGGTTGCATAAAGCTTAGTTTGCGTACAAGAAAACTTGACAAAATTCTGAGAGAGAAACGAGAGAACCTTCGCAGAAGCTACAGGCTGAATCCAAGTGGTGTTTCCTGCAACCCCTTTCTCTGTTGGGATTTCCTCTTTCTGTCCTCTTTTGGCAGGTTCCTCCAAATTGAGCAGTTCTCAGCTTTTTACCACTTATCTCCAAGGATCAAGTGTGAATAAATAATTGCTTTAGGCTGTTTATTTCCCCAAATTTAGCCCCATTTAATACTCTGCCCCTTTCCTCATTCTTCTACTACATCCCAGATACTGTTCTCCTTTTTAGGGACAACCTTGGACTGGAACTAAGAGAAGAGATTACCATTACTTGGTTCTAATCCCAAGTTAGCCATCAACTGAAACCAATTTAGATTATACTGGTCTTTTCGTTTCTGCCTTTATGGACTGCCAGGAGTTAGAGGGTGAGGGAGATTTGTGTGTGGCAAAGCCACAATAATTGAACAATCATGGGGTAGGGCATTGGTGCTCACTCATTACTTTGCATCACAATCACCAGAGAATGTATTTAAGATGCAAAGTCCCAGGTCCCCTGACAGTGGTTTCGATTCATGCAATCTGGGAAGGATCCAGGACTTGGCATTTTTCAGAACATGTGGGCCACATGATCTTGGAGAAACAATGGATTACAGGACTTCAATTTTTATAATTCTTAGATTCATAGTAATAGCATTTTCTGAAGCTGGGCCCATTTGAAATGGCAATTCTACCAAAATGTAGACTTTATTTCATTGCAGTATGTTCTCTAAACACCTCATATATGAAAATTAACATGAGTGCAAGTGAGAGCTTGGTTTCACCGTATTTTGACTTGGATAGAACCATCCAGCAAGGGTTCTGTACTGTCAGTAGTTTTAGATGCCACCCTTTGAGAATAGCTGTGTTCCGAGCGGAGAGTGAAAAGGAGTTCTCTGAAGGATCTGTGAAATGCGTTGTGAGAGAGGAAAGAAAGAGAGAAACGGATGACCTGATCGCTACCTTCCTCTGCCTGCTACACCAAGTGTTTGAAGGATGAGATTCGGTGTAATTACAAAAAGCAGCAACTACATACACCAAGAGAGAATTTCTAGTGAGTAGCCTGCCCAACGACTTCATGGCTGGCCTTGGAAGGTAGTGAGCTTCCCATCATTGGAAGTCTGCAGCAGCTACGGGAGAATGTAGATGAGATTAAAACATTGGACAAGAGGTTGTACAAGATGACCTCGGAAATTTCCTTCCAATTGGGAGATGCTATTAATTTTACACACAGCACTCTTAAAAGTTCTAGGACACTATTCAAGAATCCAAGGCTAAAGGAGACTAGGTAAACTATAGTTGGTCGATTGATTATACACACATACACTTCTGTGCACTGATGATAAATGCCAGGCTAGTTTGGGGTTGCTTTTGAAGTTTATTATTTGCAGGTGTAGAACCTCTTAGTTTTCCCTTGTAATGTTTCTGGAAGCAGAGTGCTCTCTTGAACTGTCTTTGATGATTTGATGTTTATACATCAAGTCTGCTGTGAATTTGGAAAGCACTGCAGAATCACTCCTTGAGAGATCAGAGGAAGACTGGATAGAATAAATTAAAAGTTTTGTCCTGAGACTTTGTATTCCTGTTCTTTGGCTAGGGATCTGCTTGTAGGAAGAGAGGGGGAGTCATGACATTTTGTGTGAAGTCAACCAGGCAATGTGAGGTTTTCCTGTCATTAGCTAGTAATAATGCATGTTGAAGTCTCATAAAAGTATGTTGCCTATGATAAGAATCTTTATTTCTGAATAAATTAGAGATTAAAATCTGGTTTCTAGTTCGAAGACATTACATACCAACACACAAATCGTGTATCTGATGAGGATTTTGATGTCCTTAAAGAGAAGTGATAGCTGCCATGCAGTATTAGCTTTGCCCCCTTTTCTTGGTTTCACTGGTCTTTTCTCCTTATATTGAAAGGCCCTAGTAAATGTTGACTTTTCCCCTCTAAATGCCAATAATTGTAAATTTTAATGTGTTTTAAGATAGATGGTTTTAGTTCCTGTCTTATTTTCCTGGTTCTCGTTTCCACTGCTCTGATTCCCAAGACTCAAAATTGGGGCCAGATGTGTGTCAACATTGAGAAACCCTGACTGGCCCTCTTGTTCTCTCCCTCCCCTGATATTAATGCAAGAAGGAAACGGCACCACCAGGGATAGCCACTGTTAACATTCTTCTCTTATTTCTGCCAGTCATCCCCCTGCAGATTGCTTATGAGCTCTGCGCATATTTTTGTTGTGCGCTTTAAAATTGTAATATTTAAAGGCCACGCTTTCTCATAACATTGTAAGTCTCTGCAAACACTGTTCACCTGTGTATCCTGCTTCACCTATGTATCCATATGCATATGTTATTTGCATATTTTGAAACAAATGGAAATGTATAAAGTGTAAACAACTGTAATAAAATAACAAATGAAAATTTGTAAAATATAAAAATCATAAATCACGTAGCAATTTAGCATCTATAGTAAAACCACTGTTAAAATACCAACTCTTTTATTCCATCTACATTTATACATATAATTTGTTTGATCATGGATTAGAAACTATAGGTAAAAATCATTCAAATTCTTACAAACTAGAAATATTAGCTGTTAACAGTTTGGTGTGTTTCGTCATGTACTCAAATACATAAATATGTTCAGCACTATTTTAAAAAGTTTTAGTAACTTTTCTTCTTATAAAAGTGATATATAGGGGCGCCTGGGTGGCACAGTCGGTTAGGCGTCCGACTTCAGCCAGGTCACGATCTCGCGGTCCGTGGGTTCGAAACCCGCATCAGGCTCTGGGCTGATGGCTCAGAGCCTGGAGCCTGTTTCCGATTCTGCGTCTCCCTCTCTCTCTGCCCCTCCCCCGTTCATGCTCTGTCTCTCTCTGTCCCAAAAATGAATAAACGTTGAAAAAAAAATTAAAAAAAAGTAAATAAAAGTGATATATAGTTCCTTGAAAAATTAAAAAGCATAATTAAATTTTTTCCACTTAAAAATAAGCATAAACTAACCATTTTAAAAACCAATTCTTGGGGCGCCTGGGTGGCGCAGTCGGTTAAGCATCCGACTTCAGCCAGGTCACGATCTCTCAGTCCGTGAGTTCGAGCCCCGCGTCAGGCTCTGGGCTGATGGCTCAGAGCCTGGAGCCTGTTTCCGATTCTGTGTCTCCCTCTCTCTCTGCCCCTGCCCCGTTCATGCTCTGTCTCTCTCTGTCCCAAAAATAAATAAACGTTGAAAAAAAAAAATTTTAAAAACCAATTCTTCCTGGGCACCTGGGTGGCTCAGTCAGTTGAGCGTCTAACTCTTGATTTCGGCTCAGGTCATGATCCCAGGGTTGTGGGATCGAGCCCCAATCAGGCTCTGCACTGATTATGGAGATTGCTTGAGATTTTCTCTTTCTCTGTGTTTTCCTCTGCCCCTCTCTCTCATTCATGCTCTCTCTCTAAAACAAAACAAAACAAAACAAAACAAAACCTCCCAAACCCCTAGTTCTTCTAAGTATGTACACATGTCTGTAAACCCACACTTCTTAAAAATGACCCTAGAGCATATACTGCTTTTTTTTTTAATTTAAACATTTTTTGTGTCAATAAATGCTCTGTTTTGGTGTGGATTTCTTTTTGATTTTTCTATTTCTTGAATCTGAGAATTCAAATCTACCACCAATTCTGGGGCATTTTTGTGCATTATTTCTTTGACTAACATTTTATTCCTGTTCTGTCGGTCTTCTGGTTCTGGATGTCTGTTTAAATGTTTGAAACTTTTTTGCCGTCTTTCCTACCTCTAACCTCACTTTCACATTTCATCTGTCTGTTTCTGTCTTCCATTCTGTGTTATTTCTTTGTAGTAATGTTCCCATTTACTAACCTTCCTGTTGGTTGCATTTAATCTGCTGTTTCATTCACTCATTGAGTTTCTAGTTTGAAATACTATGTTTTTCATTTCTAGAAACTGGATCTTTTTCAGAGTTGCATGGTCATATTTTAATATATCAGACCTTTTATATATCCTCTTTGATTGTTAAACATATGAACATTTTTATTTTATAGGTTGTATCAGATAATTCCATTATCTATAGATTTTGTAGGCCTGACTCTACTTGTTGTTTTTAATGATTCTTGTATGTGTTGGCATGTTTCCTCATGTGTTTCGTGATTTTTTTCTTAAATGTGATCTCATGCTTCTAGGAATTTTTTCTTTGGGAATTCTTTGAGAACTCAAAGTGAATCAGTTCGGAAAGAACTTGTATTTCCTTCTACTGGATGCCTTGAGGCTGTCGAGTCCTGTCACATCAGTTTAAATGTTCAGCTTGAGCTTTCTTGAGTGGCCACGTAGATTGTGTGAATTCAAGCCCCCAGTCTACTAAAGATAAGTGTCTGGATGTAAATCCTCAGGGGGAGACTCTCTCCTATTTATATTCAAGTCTGAGACAGTCCTATTTCCTCACGCACTTCCTATGTGATGCGGGTCAGTATTTTTTTCCCCACAAGTCACCTGTGTAGGTGGGATGTCCTAAGTTTTTATAGAGGTCTTTGATCTGACTTCGATTTTTCATTTGCTTTCTGCCTGTGAATTCATCTGGGATTGGGATGTAACTGGTTACTCGGTTCAGTGTTCTTTTCACCTTCACTGATTTCCTAAAACGTTTTGGCTTTCCAAGAGTTTCATGACTTTTTTGGGCCAACTTGGCTAGGCATTTATGAAGGCAGGGGTGTGTGTGTGTGTGTGTGTGTGTGTGTGTGTGTGTGTGTGTGATGCATATGTGTACATACTCAGCAGTTTTAGATGACTTTGTACTGGAAGGGTGTTCACAATATTTTGTCTTCAGTATTCCTGGCAAGTAAGTCTAAAGTGGGACTTTTTAATAGTAGGACACGTTTCATCCTTCAATTATATTTTTATTTACTTAAATTATTCCCTTCCTTGGAACCATAGGGTTGCTTTCAGTTTCTCTGTTATAAACATTGTTGTTGTAACGGATGTCCACATATACATGTCTTAGCATACGTCATTGATTATTTCCCCAGGATAAATATCTTGAGGCAGAATTGCTAGGTCAAAGATTATGCTTGTTTGGTTTTTGATAGATGATAGCAGAGTCCTCCTGAAGGATCAGGATGATTGTTCCATATTGAAACTCATGTTCATAGTACTCGAAAGTGCCATGCTTTATTAATACGGAGTGTTCGCTCATCATTTCTTTGAAAGGTGAATTATAACTTTTTCTTATGCTTATTGACCATTTGTATTTCTCATATAAATTTCTGTTCATGTTTATTAATTGTTTTTCTATTAGGATGGTTATTTGTAGGCTTACTTTATTTGTTTAAGCTATATATATCATATATAATTCTTTTAAAACTTTTAAAATGTCAGTGGATTTTCATATGATCTAAAACATTTTTCCAGTGCGCATTTCCTTTTTTTTTTAATGCAAAGAAGCTTTAAATGTTTAGTCACCTTTATCAATCTTTTCTTTTATGGTTTTGCTTTGACATTACGCTAAAATAGCCTTCTCTTTCTGTACAATTATATAAATGTTCTGTTATGTTTTAGGTCTGTTAAAACTTTATTTTTTATAGAAAATGTATTTTTTTATGTGATGTAAAGATCTATCTCTCACCGTAGACCACTGTGAATTTTTATTCATGTCAATTTGCCTTGGTACCTGTTTGGAGGTATGAGTTGGATAAAGCCAAATTATTTGGAATTTTTTTTCACGTTGAGACTGTTACTTTTGGAAATAGAATTGGCATAATAATGGAATTGGTAATGTAGATATTTATACAGGCACTGTTAACTCCAAATCCAAAATGAAATGAGCAGGTGAGTGTGTTGAGGAAGAAGGAATGAGCTAAGGGATGTGTTAAAGTAGATTAAGTATAATGCTTAACCACCATAGGGTCATCTTTCTACCAATTTGTGTATGTTTTTTCTTTATCTTCCTAGTGATCATTGGGAATAGAATGTTTGGGGTTGACCAGCAAGGCTCTTGCATTGTTGGGGTTTGCAGTGATTTGAGAAAGCTGAGAGGTCTCTGTTACTAGCACATTGTTTCTTGTGTGATGACCTTTTGTGTGTATTGGGTGGTCAATAAACATTTGTTGCATGGATGAATGAATGAAGGAGATTCACTGGTTAGGAAATATAGTTAAGTTGTATTTAAATACTTTGCACTTAGGAGTAAACCAGTTCTTTAGTTCATTCTTCATTTCTCATGGCCATATGTCCTCATTCATTTTTCCTTTCATTATTCATTTCATTATTGAGGACTGTCTGTCAGGCACACTGGGCATTAGTATAGAGAGAGAATTATGGTGCTGACTTTGTCCTCAAGGAGCACAAAGTCCAGCAGCCGTGTCATAAATCAATAGAGTTTAATGTGATGACTGTTATCTTTTGTGTACAAGGTGCAGAGATGATGGCATATACAAGGGTGCACCAGCTCTCTACTGGTGGTGGTGGTGGTGGTGTGTGTGTGACTAAGAAGACTTCTGAGACTTGATAATGAAAGATAAAGAGGAGTTAACTTTGTGGATAGGTAGTGGAAGAGGGCATTTTAATTAGTGAAAATAGAATATGAAAAGACATAAAATAATACGGTGTTTTCTACAAACTTTAAGTGGTTTGGTTGGTAAATAATGGAGGACTTGATCATGCAAGAGGCAGAAGCCAGATTGTGGGGGATCTTGTGGAGTGTGCAGATGAATCTGAGTTTGTCTACTCCCTCCCAGTTCTTGACAATTGATAGGATTTCCACAGGTTTTTCAGATAGATCACTATGGGAGGCTAAATTGGAGAGGGGGCAGAGAGGTGAAATAAGATAGAGATAGGGATTCTTGCAATTGTCTAGGGGACATGACCTGAACTAAGTAGGTGATAGTGGGCACTGGAGAAGAGAGAATGGCTTTGATCTATTGGAAAGTGTTCTCGCCAAGATTTAGTGGCATGCTCAAGGTAGGAAATAGGAAATTGGATTTGGGATATTTTAAAATTTGAGGTCCTTAAATTACATATAGGTCAGTTGGAGTGTGGGAGGATGTTCTGGAATGAGGATGCATATTAAGGAAGCATCAGCCTGCAAATGTCTGTGGGATCCACTGGTATGAAAAAGCTGGCCTAGGAAGAGTGAGCAGAAGAGTAGAAAAGGGCTGAACAAAGAACTCAGGGGTGCACCAGCATTTCCAGAGAAACAGAGGAAGAGGATCTTGCAAAGGTGCTGAGGAAGAGCTGTCAGAAAGTTGGTTAAGAATCAAGGGAGCATGGTGTCATAAGTAGGGCAAATGAAACAACAAAAATAGTGAACAACAATGTAAAATTCCTTTTCCAGTAAGATAAGGACAGGGAAATATCCTTATTTAGAGGAAAGTGATATTTTCTCAAAATTTTGAGTGGTGAGGGCAGAAGACATAGTGCATCATATAAGGATGCAGAAGCAATGAACACAAGCTCTTCCTTCAGTATTCTTGGCCTTAAAAAGAGAGAGTGGTGGAGGAGACAAAGGGGAGGAAGAGGAAAAAGTAGTAGTTGGGCTTAAGGGAGTACTTCTCTGTTTTCTTTTTAAAATCAGAATCATGTTTTTATTGAGGACTGGGAATGGAGGTGAGAACAAAGCTGAAGGTACAGAAGAAAGAATAAAAATGAAGCAAACTTTAGTTCAAAACTAGAGATGGCCAACTGAGGACTAGGATGGATGGGGAGAAATGTCTCGCAAAGTCAGTGTTGGCCACAATGACTGTTACTGTCATTGGAAGATGAAGGTTTTCAAGGCATACATTTACAAATGTTTATGGGCACAAAGAACTATGGCAGCTGCCTACTGGGTGTATGAGAGAGCCTGGGTGGCTCAGTTGGTTGAGTGTCCAACTTCCACTCAGGTCATGGGCTCATGGCTCATGAGTTTGAGCCCCTTTAAGTGTAGTGCCTGCTTCGGATCCTCTGTCTCCCTCTCTCTCTCTCTCTCAAAAATAAAGAAAGAAAAAAGAGACTGGGTTAGTTTTCATACTCTAGCTCACAGATGGCTGCCTTCAGATGGATGGTGCTCTCGGGAAGGAAGGAAGCTCCTGGTCCTACCACTTTGCATGGACACTGGGGTGACTCTGCCTGTTCTGTGATTGCTGCCACCACTTTTAGTCCCTGAATCCCAAATACTAGTTCACGTCACTCCGTCTCCCCGAAACAGAAGGAAGTTTTCCTTCCAGGTAGGAAAACTCTAAGGCATTCTCAGAGATGCCTTCACATTCAATGAGCGGCACTTCCCACTAAGCAAATTTTATATTAGGTTTGCCCAGAGGATAGGCTCTAGATAATTTGTGTGCCATCCTGTTTTTCTCGCTTGGGCCAGCCTTTTTCTGAAGAAGCACCTGTGAGTGTATGCTGTGAACTCTCTTCTATCTTGGAGTGTTCTGGCTTGCCCACTAAACTCTAGGGATTGCGGCAGCTATAGTCTGTCCTTTTTTTGTTGAGAATCTACTTCTGTTGTTTAAATACTTTCCTATTGATTCCATGGGGCATGGGGATTCCACTTATAAATGGGCTCCTGATGAGCTACTTGGATTTCCAGAGTTCCTGATGTAGGTATGCAAATTGGGCTTCCTGTAGCCAACACTCCATATTAAAATTTTTTTAATGTTTGTTTATTTTTGAGACAGAGAGTGAGAATGAGAATAAGCAGGGGAGGGGCAGAGAGAGAGGGAGACATAGAATCCGAAGTAGGCTCCAGGCTCTGAGCTGTCAGCACAGAGCCTGACACAGGGCTCAAACTCACAAACCTTGAGATCATGACCTGAACCAAAGTCAGATGTTTAACTGACTGAGCCACCCAGGCTCACCCCGCCCCCACCAATACTTCCATATTTTAAAGAGAATTCGCACACCCCTTGTGGTTTAGACTTTGGGTAGACAAATATTTCTAGAGCCTGGCCTTTGTATTCCTCTTTTACTGACAGTTTTAATTGTGTTGTTCTATTAGCCTTGGCAGGACAATCCTATCTGTATTTATGGCTTTATATCCTCTGGTTTATTTAACTTTGATTAGGGATAAGAGAATGCTCACCTATTTGGCTCTCAAAAACTGATGGATATTGATTTGCATTTATTCTCACTATTCTCCTGTTGTTAGTTACCTTTGTGTGACACTTTTCTTCATTTTTAAAGATAAGTTCTTTCTGAAAAGTGTTCTGGTTTTGTTTGATTAGCTTCGACATACAATGAATATTGTCTGGTAAAATTAAATTTATTTTGCCTTAAAGTAACTACAACATATACTCCAGTATTACAGTGATTTATCGTTTGGCGTGCAGAGTGAGGTGGCTTAGAAGTTCAAAATTGATTTCTCAAGGGAATTTTACAAGGACAGCATAACAGAGCAATGTGGATGAATATGTAATTGGAGCCTGATTCTTTTTAAGGAATTTACTTAGGACAGCTCAGCGTTTCCATGCATTTACTTTAATGTTTTAATGTATTAATACTTTGATGTATTAAAAATGAGGAAAGTGAACAGCAATAGTGGATTATGAGCTTCTTATCACTAACATTCTTAACGTATACTTTGATCTAGCTAGATCTCATTCTGACTCCAGAATGACAGACCTTTCTGGAGACTACATTTTGTAGAAGAAAATAATCCTACTTCAGTTTTCATTAAAAAGTAATAAAGCTTTTTTCCACTTCACAATTCTTGTGGACAGCGTGCCAGCACTGTCCAATAGAAATGTTTGCAGTGATGGAAATGTTCTATTTTTGCACTTCTCCCCATTACGACGCATGACCATCATATCGGACGGTGCAGGCCCTGACCTTGGAGTTAAAATCATCCCCTGTTATGAGCTGTACGGCTCCACTGGATTCAAAAGGCTTTGTCTGTTGGGCAGGCACAGTTGCATGCTCAGGCATGAGAGTATGGTTGGGTGAATGGTTCGGGACTTGGTGGACTCTAGCCTTGCCTCTCCTCTAGCCACACACCCTTCTGCAGTGAGCAAATGGCACCATTGGCGAGGATGGTTCCCTTGATTACCTCCAGAAGCTCTGTCCCTTAACTGCTGAAATGGAAGAAAATCCTGGCCCCATACGGCAAAGAAGTCTCCCCGCTCCAAGTGGGGCCCATTCTTTCCCAAGTTATAAATCAATACTAAGAGACTTGGCTACGTGTAGTAATAGACAAGGAGATTCTTCATGTTAGAATTCTTCTTGTACCCAGATCTCTTTAGAACAGCCTTGGGTTCTCTCACATTCAGGAGGCCATGAACCTGCCAATAGATTCTTTATTGTGCTCGCTGACTTACGAAAAAAGTTCTTTCCACAGACTTAGAATTATCAAAAGTGATGGGAGAAAGGGGAAATATGGATTGCTACCTGGTTGTTTCAGGAAGAAAAGCTGCACAGTACAGGGCTGTTCCCCGTTCTCTTTGGAACCCACTCTTTGTGCTGGAATAGGAGGTAGAGTGGAGGATGTCTGAACCTTCTCACTTCTAGTTCTTTTTCAGCAAAGCATTCACTGGACGTTGACTGCTTTTAACTTACTCCACCTTCACTGTTCTTAATAGATATCACTCCCAGGATTATTATTATTATTATTATTATTATTTTTATTAATGGGAGGCTGTTATCCTTGGTTTCAGAGCCATGTTGAATTTTTGCTTGTCTTTATGTGCATTTTAACTGGAAATTGGGTGGAGACATATCAAGGAATTTGGGCTGATGTCATCTTCATTCAGAAGTCAGTTTATGACCACTTGCACAATTTATTGATTTAACCAAAGCTTTTAATCCCAGTGAAATGGTTCTTGAGTTGAACTGACCGATATCAAAGATTTTAGACTTCAGTGTTTAAGAGGATGGATAACAGCCACCTTGAGAAGCATGTAGTATATAGGAATTTTCTTTTGACAGATCAAATTCCATTTCCAAGTGATATAAAACCTATCTGTGTCCACATCCCTCTGCCTTTTTAAAAAATTTATAATCAATAACTTAAAAACCTTTGTATGAACCAGATATTTCTTTACAGTGGAGCCATGGTAAGGTCTCACGCTCATGAACAGGAAATGAATTTAAGAAGCCTCAAACCTGTTGGCTGATCTTTCCTTTTAGGAGAGCGTGCTGTTGACTTTGTCCATGTGAAAGCTGTTGGTTTTGGCATGCACCTTGCACCATTCAGATGGACAGCATTAAATTGCTTTATTCCACAGGTCAATTCATATAATGGTGTGGTGTGTACATTTTTAGCTCTCTTATTCTTGTGGACACACACTGGGATTGAGTCCTCAAAAATAACACGTTCTTAGCAGCTTCACTGAGTATGTTTTGTTAATGTTCAGGATTTATAAATGGTAACACCTGCACTCAGATCTTTTCATCAGTGGTCTGTGGAGTTTCAATTAGTCTTTATTCAAATAATTCAAAAGGTTCTTCCTAAGAAAATTTCTGGAAGTCCTCATAATTGAATAGGTAAAGTAGTCTTCATTTTTTTTCCCTTTTTTAAATTTAAATTTTAGTTCACATACAGAGTGATACCGGTTTCAGGAGTAGAATTCAGTGATTCATCACAAGTGCTGTCTTTAGTACATCACCCATCTAGTTCATCCCCCACCCACCTCCCTCCTATAACCCATAGTTTGTTCTCTATTATTAAGGGTCTCTTGTGGTTTGTATCCCCTCTCTTCCCTTTTTTTTCCTTCCCTTCCCATGTGTTCATCTGCTTTGTTTCTTAAATCCCACATATGAGTGAAATAATATATTTGTCTTTCTCTGATTGACTTATTTCACTTAGGATAATACATTCTAGTTCCTTCCACATTGCAAATGGCAAGATTTCATTCTTTTTGATGGCTGAGTAATATTCCATTGTAGATATATAACCACATCTTCTTTTTTTTTTTTAATGTTTATTTATTTATTTTGAGAGAGAGATAGAGAGTGAGAAGGGGAGGGGCAGAGCAAGAGGGAGACAGAATCCCAAGCAGGCTCCTCACCGGCAGCGAGGAGCCCGATGCAGGGCTCAAACCCACAAACCGTGATATCATGACCTGAGCCAAAATCAAGAGTCAGATGCTTAACTGACTGAGCCACCCAGGTGCCCCAATATAACCACATCTTCTTTATCCATTCATTAGTCGATGAACATTTGGGCTCTCTCCATAGTTTGGCTGTTGTTGATAATGCTGCTATAAACACTGGGGTGTATGTACCCCTTCAAGTCTGTATTTTTGTATCCTTTGTGTAAATACCTAATAGTGCAATTGCTGGATCATAGAGTAGTTCTATTTTTAGTTTCTTGAGGAAGCTCCATATTGTTCTCCAGAGTGACTACACCAGTTTGCATTCCCACCAACAGTGAAAAAGGGTTCCCCTTTCTCCGTATCCTCACAAACACCTGTCCTTTCTTATTTTGTTAATTTTAGCCATTCTGACAGGTGTGAGGTGGTATCTAATTGTGGTTTTGATTTGCATTTCCCAGATGATGAGTGATGTTGAGCATCTTTTCATGTGTCTGTTAACCATCTGGATGTCTTTGCAAAGTGTCTATTCATGTCTTCTGTCCATTTCTTAACTGGGTTATTTCTCTTTTGGGTGTTGAGTTTGATAAGTTCTTTATAGATTTTAGATACTAACCCTTTATTCGATATGTCATTTGCAGATATCCTCTCCCATTCTTTCAGTTGCATTTTAGTTTTGCTGATTGTTTCCTTTGCAGTGCAGAAGCTTTTTACCATGGTGGGGTCCCAGTAGTTCATGTTTGCTTTTGCTTCCCTTGCCTTCAGTGACATGTCTTAGTAAGAAGTTGCTGCAGCTGAGGTCAGAGGTTGTTGCCTTCTTCTCCTGGAGGATTTTGATGGTTTTCTGTCTCACATTGAGGTCTTTCATTCATTTTGAGTTTAGTTTTGTGTATGATGTAAGAAAGTGGTCCAGTTTCATTCTTCTGCATGTTGCCATCCAGTTTTCCCAGCACCGTTTGTTGAAAAGACCATCTTTTTTCCATTGGATATTCTTTCCTTCTTTGTTGAAGGTTAGTTCACTATATAGTTGTGGATCCATTTCTGGATTTTCTGTTCTGTTCCATTGATCTAGGTGTCTGTAATTGTGCTGGTATCATACTGTCTTGATGACTGCAGCTTTGTAATATAGCTTGAAATCTGGAATTGTGATGCCTCCAGCTTTGCTTTTTTTTTTTTTTGAAGGATTTATTTGGCTATTACTGGGTCTTTTGTGGTTCCATACTTATTTTAGGATTGTTTGTTCTACCTTTGTGAAAAATGTTGGTGGTATTTTGATAGGGAGTGCATTAAACGTGTAGATTGCTTTGGGTAGTATAGATATTTTAACAGTGTTTTTTCTTCCAATCCACAAGGATGGAATGCTTTTCCATTTCTTTGTGTCCTCTTCAATTTCTTTCATAAGTGTACTATAGTTTTCAGAGTATAGATCTTTTACCTGTTTAGTTAGGTTTATTCCCAGGTATCTTACTGTTTTGGGGAGTGATTCATTGATTTCTTTTTCTGCTGCTTCGTTATTTGTGTATAGAAAAGCATCAGATTTCTGCACATTGTTTTTATATTCTGCAACTTTGCTGAATTCATGTATTCTGGCAATTTTTTGGTGGAGTCTTTCAGATTTTCTACATATCTTGTCATCTGCAAATAGTGGAAGTTTGATTTCTTCCTTGCCAGTTTGCATACCTTTTATTTCTTTTTGTTGTCTGATTGCTGAGGCTAAGACTTCCAGTACTGTGCTAAATAGTAATGGTGAGAGTGGACATCCTTGTCTTATTCCTGGGGAATGAATAGGGGAAAGGCTCTCAGTTTTTCTCCATTAAGGATGATATTAGCTGTGGTTCTTTCATATATGACCTTTATGATGTTCCATCTATCCTTACTTTGTTGAGCGTTTTTTTTTTTTTTTTTTTTTTTTTATCAAGAATGCATTCTGTGTTTTGTCAAATACTTTTTTTTGCACTCATTGACAGGATCATATGGTTCTTATCCTTTCTTTTATTAATGTGGTGTATCACATTGACTGATTTGTAAATATTGAACCCAGGGATAAAATTTCTAAATACTGGAGCCCAGGAATAAATCCCACTTGATCATGGTGAATAATTCTTTTCATGTACTGTTGGATTGAATTTGCTAATATCTTGTTGAGAATTTTTGCATCTATGTTCTTCAGGGATATTTGCCTGTAATTCTCCTTTTTAGTGGGTCTTTGTTTGATTTTGGAATCAAGGTAATGCTGGCAAGTAGTCCTCAGTTTGGATTATAGTGTAACTTATTTTAGTTTTTTTAAAGAAAAGACCAAATTTGCTTTTTATGCCTAGTATCATGAGCCTGTTTTTTTAATCAATAGCTCTGAACACCTATACTTCAGACACTGGTTTACCAGAGACTGGAGTCCTAAGTTATCTACTTTCTAGTTGTATCAAAGACCCGTTGAGGTAACTAATATATTAAAAGAACAGTTCAGTGAGTGATTCTCAAAGTGGAGTCCCTGGTGCAGCCCCACCAGCATCACTTGAGAACGTGTTACTAAGTGCAAATCGTTGCCCCATCCCAGACCTGCTGAATAAGAAACTCAGTAGGTTGGTGCTCAGCCATCTGGCGTTTGAACAAACCCTCCAATGAAATCTGAATGTTGCATACGTAGTTTGAGAACCACTCGTCTAATACAGTAGTTAACACATCTGGCTTTCAACCTAGGCTCACTTTAGGCACTTGTTAAAATCCGGATTCTTGGTTCACATCCACACAGAATCTGATTCAGTAAGCCTCAGGTAGGGCCCAGGAATCAGTGTTTAGTGTTTTTATATTCTGTGGCAAAGCCTGCTTTGGGAACCTCTGCTCTCACCTTGTATCATATTAGATCGCTCAGTAGTATACATGTAGAATATAATGCATTGTCTATAAAGACAAATGTCTTTATAGAACTCTGATTTAAGACAGTGGCTTGTAATCAGAGATTTACTTCAGAATTACTTAAGAGGACTTTAAAAATTTAGGTGACTGGAGTCTACTAAAAAGCTCTGGTTAGGGGTGAGGAAAGGTGTTCATTCTTGTGTATGTACCGGGCTTAAGATTCTCGGCTCTCTGAGAACCATGGATTTTTAAAAACAATTTTATTTATTTTTTATTAAGTTTTAAATTTTAATTCCAGTATAGTTAACATACATTGTGGTATTAGTTTCAGGTGTACAATATAGTGATTCAGCAATTCTCTGCATAACTCAGTGGTCATCGTGGTAAGTGTACTCTTAATCCTCTCCACCTAGGTCACTTACTCCCCCACCTGCCTCCCCTTTGGTGACTAGCTTGTTTTCTATAGTTAGGAGCCTGTTTGCTGATTTGTCTCTCTCTCCCTTTTTCTCATTTGTTTCCTAAATTCCACATGTGAATGAAATCATATTTGTCTTTCTCTGACTTATTTTTTTAAAAATATATATTTAAAATTTATTTATTTATCGAGAGAGAGAGAGAGAGAGAGAGAGAGAGAGAGAATCCCAAGCAGGCTCCATACTGTCAGCACAGAGCCCGATGTGGGGTTCCATCCCACCAACCGTGAGATCATGACCTGAGCCAGAATCAAGAGTTGGACACTTAACTGACTGAGCCACCCAGGTGCCCTGATGCCCCAGCTTTATTGAGCTATTATCAACCTATAACGTTATCTAAGTTTAGGATGTACAACATAATGATTTGCAACTTTATGTTGAAAAATGATTACCGTAATAAGGTTAGTTAACATAACCATTATCTCACATAATTACCTTTTTTTTGGTTTTGGTAGTCATAACATTTAAGATCCACTCTCTTAATGACTTTCAAGTGTATAATACAGAATGTTATAGTCCTCTGTACAGATCCCCAGAGCTTAGTCATTTTATAGCTGGAATTTTGTACCCTTTGACCTATACCTCCCCATTTCCCTCACTCTCTGGCCCTGGCAACCCCCATTCAACTCACTATATCTATGAGTTCACTATTTTAGATTTTACATGTAAGTGAGGGCATACAATATTTGTCTTTCCCTGTCTGACATACATCACTTAGTATAATGCCTTCAGGGTCTATCAGTGTCACCAACGGCAGGATTCCCCTTTTTATGGCTGAATAATATGCCATTGTACATATATACAGCACATTTCCTTTAGCCTTTCGTCTGTCCATGGATAGTTAGGTTGTTTCCATGTCTTGGCTGTTGTTAATGTTGCCATAAAAATGGCAGTGCATATATTTCTCTGAGATAGTGATTTTACTTCCTTTAGATATAAGCCCTGAAGTGGTATTGCTAGATCATATGGTATTTCTATTTTTAATTGAGTAACCTCCATACTGTTTTCCACAGTGACTGTACCAATTTATATTCCCACCAAGAGTGCACGAGGGTTCCTTTTTCTCCACTGCCTCTTGTCTTTCTGATAATAGCCATTCTGTAGGCATGAGGTGGTATCTCATTGTGGTTTTGATCTGCATTTCCCTGATGATGAGTGCTGTTGAGCATCTTTTCAGGTGTTCATTGGCCATTTGTGTGTCTTTGGAAAAATGTCTATTCAAGTCCTTTTTTTTTCAAGTCCTGTTTTTAAAATCACATTTTTTGTTTTGTCATTGAGTTGTATGAGTTCCTTATATATTTTAGATATTATTCCCTTATCAGATGTATGCTTTCCAATTATTTTTCTGTAGGTGCCTTTTTTTTTTTTTTTTTTGCTGCTTGTTTCTTTTGCTGTGCAGAGATTTCTTAGTTTGAGGTAGTCCCACTTGTTTATTTTTGCTTTTATTGTTTGTGCTTTTGGTATCATATCCAAAAATTTGTTGCCAAGACCAATTTCAAGGAGCTTTTCCCTTATGTTTTTTTTTGTCTAGTGCTTTCACAGTTTTGTCTTCTATTTAAGTCTCTAATTCATTTTGAGTTAATTTTTGTGAGTAGTGTAAGACAGGGGTACAGTTTTATTCTTATTTTTGTATGTGGATGTCCAAATTTCTTAGCACCAAATTTCTTAGTTGAAAAGACTATCCTTGCTCCCACTGTGTATTCTTAGATTCCTTGTCGTATATTAACTGATCATAATTAGTCATTAATTGTGGTCTTATTTCTCAAGCCTTAGTTCTGTGTCAGTTGCTTATGTGTTTGTTTTTATGTGTTATTATTTTGATTACTGCAGCTTGTAATAAAGTTTGAAATCAGGAATTGTGTGCCTCTGTTTATTGTTCTTTCTCAGGACTGCTATGGCTATTTGGGTCTTTTGTGGTTCCATATGAATTTTAGAATTTTTTTCTATTGCTTCGAAAAATGCTATAGTAATATTGATAGAGAATGCATTGAATTGTTAGATGGCTTTTGGTAGTGTGGACATTTTAATAATATTTATCCTTATCCTCAAACACAGGATATCTTTAATTTGTGTCTTCCAGTTTTTTTTCACCAGTCTTCTAATTTTCAGCATGTATTTGCTGCCTTCGTCAAATAATAATTCTTAAGCATTTTGTTGTTTTTGATGCCATTATAAATGGGGTCATTTTCTTTGTTTTTTTTGAGGGAGGTGGTTGTTCATATGTAGAGACAAACGATTTTTGTTTACTCATTTTATATCCTGCAACTTTACTGAATTTATTCTAACAGATTTTTGGTGGAGTCGTTCAGATTTTCCGTGTATAAGTTTACATCATCTGCAAATAGAGACAACTTTCCTTCCTTTCTGGCTTGGATGCCTTTTGTCTTTTTGCCTAATTGCCTTAATTAGAACTTCCAGTACTATATATAGGAGTGGTGAGAGTGGGCATCCTTGCCTTGTTCCTTATCTTAGTGAGGAAGCTTTCAACCTTTCATTGTCAAGCATAATAATGTTAGTTGTGGGTTTGTCATATGTGGACTTTATTATTTTGAGGTGTGTTCCTTCTGTTCCCAATTTGTTGAGAGTTTTTGTTATGAACAGATGTAGATTTTGTCAAATGCTTTTTCTGCATCTGTTGAGAGGATCATTTTTATCCTTTATAAATGTGGTTGTATCATGCTTACTGATTTGTGGACATTGAACCCTCCTTGCATCCCAGTGTTAAATCCCACTTGATCATGGTGTATGATCCTTTTAATGTGCTGTTGAATTGGGTTTGCTAAAATTTTGAGAATTTTTTCACCTGTGTTTATCAGGGATATTGGCTTATGTGCTTTTGTAGTGTCCTTACATGGCTTTGGTATCTGGGTAATGTTGGCCTTGTAAGATGAGTTTGGGAGTACAGTTTTTTTGGAAGTGTTTGGGAAGGATTGGCATTCATTCTTTTCTCAGTGTTTGGTAGAATTCACCAGCAAAACTATCTAGTCCTGGCCTTTTCTTTGTAGGGAGGTTTTTGATTACTGTTGCTATTTCCTTGCTCCTGTTGGGTCTGCTCAAATTTTCTATTTCTTTACGATTCCATCTTGGTAGGTTGTATGTTTCTAGGAATACATCTGTTTCTTCTAGATTGTCCAATTTGTTGGCATATAATCATTCAAACTTATGACTCCTGTTCTTATAGAACCTTCTGCAAGCTGGATGAAACTCGTTTGGAGATGGATAGGGTCCAGAAACTGTGTAAGTGATGGAATATCTGCCCTTTGCTTTGAAATAAGCTCATCTGGAGAACCTCTCCCAGCTCTGGGTCCCTGTCTCCTTTGTATTTTCCTGCATATAGTGGGTGTACTGCAATTGTCAGTATCCTGGTTGGAGAAGAGTTAATGTTTTCCATTACCAGGCACTGACATAGGCAGTAGGGGAAATCTGGTTCATTTTGTTTCAAAATACACCATACCTCAAATAAGTACAAACAGCTGCAATGCGGGATTGGGGCCAAAAGAAATCAGTGTGGTGCTACAGACTCCAGCTGAGAGGAGTTCATGTAACATGGATCTGAGATCAGGCTCCAAAACGAAACCATCAGGCCCCAGCAGGAGAAGAGTCCTTGCTTGTCATCCTGGTCGCCTCCACAGCCACCACTCAAACAGGGATGGCTCTTGAGAGAGGTGACCGTTTCCTCTTCCCTCTGGAGCCGCTCCTTTGCCGTGGACTGAGCACACCACACTCAGTTTCCGGGAGCCCAGAACCACAGTAGGGTAAAATGAAGAAATCTTGGAACACAAAGGATTTATAGATATGCCTGCTTATTTTATCTCCATGACTTGGCTGAAAACAGCAACCACACTAACCCCGGCCCTACAGCACACTCCTTCCTTTTTAAGCCCCAGGAAATTCTTGGTCAGGTAGAAACTGCAGCCGCCGAGTCTGGTTGGTTGTTTTTCCTTCTCCCAGATTTTTCAGGTAACATCAGTTTAGCAACACTGTTTTTCTTTTTCTGCTTCCTTTTATACCAGAATTCTCTTTTAAATTTTATGCTGCTTTCTCTTCTCTTTGGCCTAGCCATACAATACCTTTCTACATTAATGAGACTTTTTCTGAATGACACTCTCCATTCTTTACATATTTGGATTTCCCCCTGTGATGTTTCTGGACAAGTAGGACAGCATTTTTCAGACTGATGGTTAGATGGTCAGAAGTCTTTCAAGTGGTATCTCACAGCTGTTTTTAGGTCTCCAGCTGGTTTTTAGGTCACATCTCAGGCATTGGGGTTTTGCGGCTACTTTGTGGTTTTATTATCTCGTTGCAGTTTATGAAAAAGGCTTCTTTTCCTTTCCATTTTCTGCTGCTTTCGTGATAAACAGCTTCACAAATAATTTTTTAAAAATATCCACTGTCACATTTAAAACCCTTTCGTAAAAGGACAAGAGTTAGACTACCATTCATGTAAGTCAGGGAGGGGCCCTTTTTTGTTTGTTTGTTTTCATAGTTACTAAATCATTGTGAACTGAGCAGGACCATTTAATTCCCTTTGCTTCACATTCCTGATTTCTTCAACAGAGATGATAATATTTGAAATGTTACTCATAAAATTGTATTAATGAACGAGGCCAGCGTTTCCTCACTGACCTCTCAAGTTGGCAGAAACACCTTCGTGAATTCTCAGGAAAGGAAGGTATTTACATATCCTCAGCCCAGCTGGGAATAATTCACGCTGTAGCACAATAGCAGTGTTCTCGAGGTTTCCCTCTATACTTACTGTTCTAAAGAAGTCTGTTTTAAAGAGATATTGCCAGGAGGGACTTCGCTGAGGGAAAGTGGTGTATGTGGAGAGCAGGAAAGGAAATTAAATTAAGCGCCTCATTTTTCCCATGGCAAAGTAGATAACTAGTATTGTATTCAACGGCCTTTATTTTTTTCCCCTCCTCAAAACTTTGGGCAGGATGTCTAAGTCTAGACTTCGGACGTACAGGGTTTTTTTTTTTTTTTCTTCCTTTTCGCCAAAGGTAACTTACCTCCAGTTTAATTAGAAATTAGTGAAGGAAACTAGGTTTCTTATTTGGCTCTTGGAAATTCGAAAATAAATAACATGTTCGTATTTTTGAATAGCACGTTGTGGGCCAAACAGCATCTGGAAGCGATTATTCTTGCTGGTAGGCAGAAGAAATTTCATAATCCACCATCTTCAAAGAACGTGGTCCCTTGTCACATTTTCCCTACATCCTGGACACAGAAGACGTCTTAAGGCCACATTGCTGGGATATCTGCCTGTTTCTTTGTTTTGTGTTGCATGTAAATGTATCTCTTTGATACCATAACTTCTTTCGCTTTGAAAATAAAGCAAACCTTGGTCGTATGATGCTGCCTGCACTGTTTGCTGTGGTCCAGACTTCTCCTTTTCCAAAAGACCTATTTGACTTTTGGCAACGTGCCTCTTCTACTCAGCCATTTGTCTGAGACGTCTTTTCCTGTCTTCTCTCAAATCAGGCGCATGTGTGTCTGGGGTAGTCATGTAATTTGTAACAATGACTCCTGACCAGATTAAATTTTGAAAAATTCAATTTCTTCTCGGGCATGTCTATTTGTATGTTAAACGGTGACACAGGAACACTTCCTTCCAATTAAACACATTTTCTTTTCTATGGTGGGGCTTCTGCTGCTCCTGCTTCCCCCCCACCCCCCTTTCAGACTTACAGAAAAGTTGCAAATAGAGTACAGAAGTACGAAGGGAACTTTTATCTCACTGAGTCAGTTAAGAGTGACTTGCTGACATGTTGCCTTAACACCTCAAATACTTTATGTTTCCCTGCATACAAAGATGTTCTTCACGTAGTCACAAAACCACCATCAAAATTAGGAAACGAACATCATCATTGTCATTATATGTCAGCTAATTTTCAGATCGCTCTGAATTTTCCCCAGGTTGTCTCAATAAGATCCTTTAAAGCAAAGGATCTAATCCTGAATCTTGGGTTGTATTAGTTTCTTATGTCTCTTTTTCGTGTCCTTTAACACGGAACAGTTTCTCGGTGTTTTTCCCCCTTTTGTGACCTGATCTTTTAGAGGTTATAGGAAAGTTATTTTGTAGCATGTCGCTCGGGTTGGGTTGAACCCATGTATCCTTCTGATTAGGTTCAGATTTTGAAACTTTGACAGGAGTGTCACAGAAGTGATGCTCTGTTCTTCTTATCGGGTCCTGTCAGGTGGCACATGTCAATTTATTTCAGTTTCCTGTGATGTTCACTTTGATGACTTGATTAAGGTGGTGTCTTCCAGACTTCTCCACTACAAAGTTACGGATTTTCCTTTGTAATTAATGAGAATCTTGTGGGAAAGTATTTGGGTCTATGTCAATATCTCATTTCTTGCCAAACCTCTATTAGTTTATTTATATTAAAATGAACTCATTATTTCTATTTTATTTAAAAGGTTATAAATTTAACCTTTAAAGGGTTATAAATCTGTTATTGTCATTTATTTTGAAGCTTAAAATTTTTATTTTGGGTTGGGAGGGTGCCCTTCAAGCAAATTTCCTTGTTCTTTTAACATGTGCCCATAATTCTTTGAGTGCTGTCTTATTTTCTGGCAAAACAGGATATTCTGAGTGATCAGCACCACCTCAGGGCTTAATAAATATATATGTATTATCTTTGTATGCTTTTCAAAATGGGGGGATATATAGATATATAATTTCAATACAATTTAATTTTTATGGTATAAAAATTGTATACATTTTTATCATATAAAATTAAATCGTATGTAAACATTGTTTTCATAACTCGATTGGCAAGTATTGTAGTACTGAGTGTTTAGATTGTTTCTGAAATTTGCCATTCGTATATGATAGTCCATTAAGTATCCTTGTAGCAAAATCTTTGCCCTTAGTATTAGTTCTTTACACGGTATAAATTCCTAGATGCCCCCATTGACAGTAACTTTTGCTGTTACAAACTGTTATTCTGGGTGGAATCACTTTTCTTATCATAGCCATAGACTTGTATATTCTGGCCAGCTATTTGGATACTTTGCCCCCTCTCCGATTTACTCTCTTCCCTTTTTCCCTTCCCCTCACCTCTACTAATATGAATATGTATGCTCCCATTCCTTCTAAGCCATTTGGGAATTCTGATTTTAGAAACATGCACTTGCTCTTAGAAGAAAATATCTTCTGTCTCCTCCATTGGCTGTATTTGGTGGAGTCCAGCTTGGCCCGAGGCTTGGTTATAGAGGTTGTAATTCTCCTTGTCTTGAAACTTACATACTGTGAATACTCCAGCTTGGCGCAGAGGCTCTCTCCTGAAACATTCCTCAGTAAAATTTATCTGTGCTATGCTTCAGGGTATTTCCTCCCTTGGATGCAGATCCTAAATCCCATTAGTCTTTGCACTAGTGTGGATGTTCTATACAAATGACTGAGGGTCCTGGTGTGAGATAGCAAGACCAAGCGCTTAGACATTGTGGGCGTTGGGCTGTGGAAAGAAACAGGGTAGCAATAAGTCTGTCCCTTATCCAAAGAGAAATTTGTCCTACCTCTCAAGAGGATTTTCTTAGTCTTTTTAGTTGACTTTTCTTCCTTCATTTCCATCTCTTTTCTCCCTGCTCTCTCGTGATTGAACACACTCAGTTACCATTTTTCTCTAACTCTGAAGTCTGTAATTCTAGCCCATTCCTGATCCACTATTACTAAACTACCCCCCTTCCCCCATTTTCCAAGAATAGGACACAAACTAGCTTGAGTTTGAGACTATATACAGAGTATGGCCAACACATCTCTCGCCTTAGTAGTGACAATGATTCTGAGATTTTTCTGCCAATTGTGTTTTGACAATTCCTGGTTCTTTTGACACATTTCAGGATAGTGTCACTCCCAGTCAAGAACACTGTTCACAAGTGAAAACTGTATGTCACTATATAGCATTTGAAATCAGCACGGTGCGTTTTTTTAAATAATTTTGGGCCAGTCTCTTCAATCTGTAGAATACTGGACTCTGAACTGATAAGATCCATGTAAAATAGGGCGATTGTGATGCTTTTGTTTCTCCTCCTGCAGGCAGCGTGTATTCCTTCCTTGGAATGCGTCAGCTGAGTGCCATATGGAAAGAATGATAGACTTTTAGGCCAAATGTAGAATGAAAGGTCTGATTGAAAAGCTGGAGAAGCAAATGGAAAAACTGATCCTATATGTAGGAAAAGACTTCAGAACACGAAATATATTGTCTTCAGTGAATATATTGAAGCAAGATCTTGGGCCTGATACTTTGAAGAGGAGAGGAGAGTTTCTGCTGCCACAGGTAGAGATGGTATTTTAAAACAAAACATGAGGAAATGATTTGGTTTCTCAAGTGCTTTTCTGATTTCTTTGTTCTAACTCTGCATGCGAAGCAGATGGACTGAGAGTGATCACAGCTTTCTTCGTCCCAGCTGGACCATTTGCCTCACTGGTTTTATGGGAAGCAGTGGTAAGGATAGAAAGTTCAGATAAAAAACATAGCATGGCCCCATAGGCACCCTTTATAGGCTTTTTGAGGCTGAAATTCTCCTTTTATTGACTTTAGAAATAAGACAGTATTGATTGACTCTCAAAAGGTGAAGAATGTTTTCCTTTTTCTTGTGATTTTCTGGAGTTTTTTTATTATGGTTTATATGCATTTCAGTTTATATTCATTCCAGTTTATATGCATTTCAATTATGTAGCTTTTCTTTTAATAGTTTTAATAACTCCATTTTTTTTTTTTTTGGTCCTGTTATGGTCACAGGTATTCTGTGTTGACACGGACACCGCTTATGCTGACTCTCCTGAGCACATTATTTTGATGTTTCACATGATTAATTGCATTATGTCATCAAGTGGATTTTTCAGGGTGAAATAGATCCCGATTATATTGAATAAGAGTGCCTTGTTCTTGCTGTTGCAAGTAAATGACGGTTTGGGTGAACGCATGCTTTTTGAGTCATCCTATATTTCTGACAAAATCATGAAAGTTGCTACCATCTTGTCTTCTCTTGTGGCCAGGGTGGGTCACAAGAGAAGGTGAGCCACCAATGGGTGGCTACGTCCAGTCCATTTGTTTCCCCCTGTGATTTGATTCTTTTTCATCAATTGGATTTTTTTTTTTTTAAATGGGAATTCTTTTAACTCTTGCAGTCTACTAACTTAACAAACTTGTGTTTTGATTGTAGGTAATGCACTTCATATCTTTCCTGGAATGTGGTGAGCTCTTCCCCCCCCCCCCCTTTTTAATTGTGGTCACCTGTATATATAACATAAAATTTACTATCTTAACCATTTTCAAGTTTAGGTAGTGTTTAAGTATATTCACATTGTTGACAGATCTCCAGAACTCTTTTCATCTTGCAAAACTGAAACTCAGTACCCGTTAAACAACAAGTCCCATTCCCTCCTCTCCTAGACCCTGGTAACCACCCTTCCCTCTATGAATTTGACTACTCTAGGTGTCTCATATAAGTGGAATCACAAAGTACTTGTCTTTTTGTTACTGGCTTATTTCACTTAGCATAATGCCCTTAAGGTTTATCCATGTTGTAATATGTGTCAGAATTTTCTTCTTTTTTTTTTTTTAAATTTTTTTTTTTTTTCAACGTTTATTTATTTTGGGGACAGAGAGAGACACAGCATGAACGGGGGAGGGGCAGAGAGAGAGGGAGACACAGAATCGGAAACAGGCTCCAGGCTCTGAGCCATCAGCCCAGAGCCCGACGCGGGGCTCGAACTCACGGACCGCGAGATCGTGACCTGGCTGAAGTCGGACGCTTAACCGACTGCGCCACCCAGGCGCCCCATGAATTTTCTTCTTTTTTAAGGCTGAATACTATTCCATGGTATTTCTATACTACACTGTTCATCCATTCACTTGTTGATGGATCCTTGAGTTGCTTCCACTTTTTGGCTATTGTGAATAATGTTGCTACGAACATGGGTGAACCAGTATCTCTTTAAGAACCTGTTTTCAATTCTTTTTTTTTATTTAAAAAAAATTTTTTTTTTTTAATGTTTTTATTTACTTTTGAGACAGAGAGAGACAAAGCATGAGCAGGGGAGGGGCAGAGATAGAGGGAGACACAGAATCCGAAGCAGGCTCCAGGCTCTGAGCTGTCAGCACAGAGCCCAACGTGGGGCTCAAACTCACAGACTGCGAGATCATGACCTGAGCCAAAGTCGGATGCCCAACCGACTGAGCCACCCAGGTGCCCTGATTTTTTAAATGTTTATTTATTTTTGAGAAAGAGAGAGACAGTGCATGAGCAGGAAAGGGGCAGAGAGAGAGACACACACACAGAATCCAAAGCAGGCGCCAGACTCTGAGCTGTCAGCACAGAGCCTGATGCGGGGCTTGAACTCACAGACCACGAGATCATGACCTATGCTAAAGTTGGACACTTAACTGACCGAGCCACCCAGGTGCCCTGATTCCTTTTTTTTTTTTTAATGTTCTATTGATTTTTGAGAGAGCACCAGTGGGGAAGGGGCAGAGAGAGAGGGACAGAGGATCTGAAGAGGGCTCTGCACTAACAGCAGCAAGCCCAATGGGGGGCTTGAACTCACAAACTGCATGATCAAGACCTGAGCTGGAGTCGGACACTCAAATGACTGAGCTTCCTGGACGCCCTCAACTTTTGGTTATATATCCAGAAGTGGAATTGCTGGGTCATATGAGAATTCCATGTTTAACTTTTTGAGGAACCACCATCCTGAGCTGAGCCATTTTGCCAGCAGCACATACAGTATCATCAGCAGTAAAATAAAGGCTCCAATTTCTTCACATCCCTGCTAATACTTATTTTCTGCTGTTTTGGTAGCAGTCATTCTAACGGATGTGAGGTGGTATCTTGTAGTTTTGATTTGCTTTCCCTCATTATTCAGATGTTGACTGTATTGGCCTGTGTCTTTTGGCCATTTGTATATGGAGAAATGTTCAAGTTTTTTATTCATGTTTTAATTGGGTTGTTGGATTTTTTTTGTTGAGTTGTAGGAGTTCTTTATGTATTCTGGATATTAACTCCCTTTTAGATTTAGGATTTGCAATATTTTCTCCCATTCCGTGGATTGTATTTTTACTTTTTTTTTTTTAATGTTTATTTTTGAGAGAGTGTTAGTGGGGGAGGGGCAGAGAGCGAAGGAGACAGCAGATCTGAAGCAGGCTCTGTGATGTTAGCACAGAGACCAACGCGGGGCTCGAACTCACAAACCGTGAGATCATGACCTGGGCCAAAGTCAGAAGCTTAACCAACTGAGCCACCCAGGCGTCCCTGTATTGTCACTTTTTGTTTGTGTCCTTTGCACAGAAGTTTTTTTTTTTTTTAATTTTTTTTTTTTCAACGTTTATTTATTTTTGGGACAGAGAGAGACAGAGCATGAACGGGGGAGGGGCAGAGAGAGAGGGAGACACAGAATTGGAAACAGGCTCCAGACTCTGAGCCATCAGCCCAGAGCCTGATGCGGGGCTCGAACTCACAGACCGTGAGATCGTGACCTGGCTGAAGTCGGACGCTTAACCGACTGCGCCACCCAGGCGCCCCTGCACAGAAGTTTTAAATTTTGATTTAGCCCGTCTCATCTGTTTTTTTGTGGTGAGCTCTTTAAGTCTACGAATTTAACATCTTTTAAGCAAAGTTTGCTTTTATTGTGAAATCACTGTTGTGCCATTTGTCCTTCTCAGATATACCAGTTATCCTTAAATTGAATCTCTACTTTCGGTGCTCCCTAGCCATAACATCTAAGGAGTCTAGTAAATTCTATTATTATAAGTGCGTGTGATTTTTCTCAAGCTCATCTTCCATGGCGTCAACTTGATTTTCTGTAGTGGCATTTCTGCCTGCTGTAGTTTTAAACTTACAGTGTCAGCGGTGATATTATTTTTCTTCTTCTTATTTTTTTTGCTTTTATTTTTTAAAGTTACACATGGTTGCGTTTTTTTTTTTTTTTTAATGTTTATTTATTTTGAGAAACACAGAGAATAAGTGGGGCAGGGGCAGAGAGAGAAAGAGGGAGAGAGAGAATCCCAAGCAGGCTCTGTGCTATCAGTGCAGAGCCTGACGCGGGGCTTGATCCCATGACTGTGAGATCATGACCTGAGCCGAAATCAAGAGTTGGACACTTAACTGACCAAGCCACCCAGGTGCCCCTAAAGTTTTACATGTTTGTGATGTAAAGTGTCAAGCAGCTGTATGAGGCTTGCTCAAGAAAAGGAACTCCTTTCTCCCTACCATTGTACCCTTGCCATAGCTAGCATTTTTAATTGTTTTAGTTACTTTGTTCAGTATTTGCATTGCACCTCCGAGATTTTTTACTTCTACTTTTTGACATATTAGTTTTAAATACTTATATATATCCCACGTGGAAGATGTGCCTTACACATATTCCCATCTATACCTCTCCATCCTAATATAGTTAGGTTGTGATTTTGATTAGGCCACTACTCCATGTTAATGCCATCATGACCTTGTTAATGTTAATAGTCGAGCCATCTAGAATTTTAGAAAAAGAGTCCTTTTTCCTCTTCTGCAAATTCTTACAAGAGGAAAAAAGTTTTAATCATTCTTTTTATATTTACTTAGTCTTCTGTGTGCTTAGCATTCTGTGTACTCATTCAGTCCTAAACTCTGTCAGTTCTAGAAGTCTCCTCTCAATAGATCCGGGTGGACAGTTATTCCATCAAGGCTGCTTTTTGAGTCCTATTACCTGTCATCCATTTATGCCAGAAATTCCTTTTGTTTTACACTCCTATTCCTGTATTACTTGCCTTTCTTTTTCTCATTTTCCTCCCTGTTTTGCCAAAGAACATCCTCCAATAGAATTGGAGGTTGTAAATCACTTGCCTCATTGTCTTCTAGCTTCCTGGTTGCTGTTGAGAAGTCCAAAGACTTTCTGATCCCTAATTCTTTGTTTATGAGCCTCCCTCACCAACCCTCCCCCTCACCACCCCCCCCCCCCCAATTTCTAATTGGTCACAGGATTTTTTTTCTATACCTACTGTTTAAAAAGTTTCCATGATGGTGTGCTTCATGTGGGCATATTAAAATCAGGTGGGCAGATAGGCAGGCACTCAGTAGACCCTAACAGTCAACAAACTTAAGACTTTCTACTTTAGGTAATGTTTCCAGGTATGTAACCCTCCCCTCCCCCACCCCTCCCCACCCTGTTTCCTTTATTCTTTCATTCTGGAATTGCTTTCGATTTAGCCTTTGGATCTCCTGGGCTGCTCCTCTACCATTTTCCTTCTTACTGTTCTCTTTTCCTTTGTTTTTTGCTCTACATTTTGGGCAAGTTTCTTAACTTGATATTCCAATCCTTCCACTACTGCATTTTGAATTAGCAGTTTCTAAGTATCCTGCTTTTGTTTCAGTGGGTGCAATGTCATCTTTCTGATGTTATTAGTGCTAAATGTTTTCATCTGCTCAGATTCGAGAGCAGAGTCTTAGTCCTTAGGTGATACAAGCCTGGCTTCAGATGGTCGTTAGCTTTGGTAGGGGGAATAAATACTAAGACAAGCTATAGCTCTGACCTCCCTATATCACATCTTCTTGTTCCTCCAGGTTTGAGGTTCAGAGTTTTTTTCTGCTTGGTTTCTGCCAGACTGTAGAGCTCTCTGCAGAAGGATACCACAAATTTCAAGCCTGAAAAAATTTCCTACTTCATCTAAAAGCTTCTATTTATGTGTAACACTTTTCTAAAACTTTGAGGATAAATTTATTCTTTCCTGGTTTTAGCATTGATGACTTCTTTCCCCCTTTAGTACTTTTTGTTCATCTGATATGTTTTGGGGATGACAACTTTGAAATCTTTACCCCTGTAAGCCGCCCTGCCCCCACCGCCCCAGCTTCATTTTCTGCTTCACAAAAACTATTTTTTGCTTTATTTTTATTCTGTTTTCTGATTTATTGACTGCCTTCATTTAAGTTCATAATTCAGAATTTTTTCTTTTTTCTTTTTTTTTTTTGGTTAATGCAGGCTCATTCTGATCACATAATTTTTAAAGTTTTTTTTTTAATGTAGTACACTTATTATTAAGTAAATATTTGCTCTATCCTAGAATCTTCCCTTCTCTTGAAGCATAATATTTTTCATTTGCCTGGTGGGTTTGGATTTTTCTCTGTTGCTTATCCGTGGAGAGGGAGGTCTATGCATATGCAGTATCGGGTATTGCCCTGTGTTCTTTCAAGAGACTGAAATGAGTCACTGTTTGACTCAAGTCCAGATGGAGGAAAATGGTCAGATTTATAGTAGATTAATTTACCAATTAGAAATTCATCTTCCTTTGAGGCCGAGGGAGCCAGCATCGGCTACAGAAGTAAACAAAGGGGAGTTCGCCTCAGAACCAGACTTTCTTTTAGGTATTTGGTGTGGCACTCAGCAGTTAGTAATAAGGTCATTGTCACTTAGCAACGTTGGCCATGTCAGAAGCCAGCTGGTAGAGGTTTCCCCCTGACATGTTTTCTGGGGGCAGTCCTCATGGCCACATGTAAATCAGAAGTAAATACAGCCAGAGATAACTTGTTCAGCTGAAGCCAGGAACCCCTTTTAAGGAGTGAGTGTAATTTAAATGTACTCCAATGCTTCCTGGCTTCATTCCATCCAACTCTCATTCCTCTGAACTAGGAGCGTCATTATGAGTCTGTTAGGGTCTCTTTTGCTTATTTTCTGTCCATTCAGTGTAGTTTTGCATGAAGGGGATGTTGTAGCTTCGTCCATCCGTCAGCTTCCCATATTGATTCTTTCTAGTCTATTTTTCTGAAAATTTAAGCCAGGGGTTCCATCTATGGCTTCTAGGGCTGATTTCAGGATAGTCCTATTTTTGTTGGTTATTGGTTATTTCTCTCTCTCTTTTTTTTTTTTTATAAATGTATTTTTTTTTAATTCTTTTTTTTTTTTTGTAACGTTTATTTATTTATTTATTTATTTATTTTTTTTTAATTTTTTTTTCAACGTTTATTTATTTTTGGGACAGAGAGAGACAGAGCATGAACAGGGGAGGGGCAGAGAGAGGGAGACACAGAATCGGAAACAGGCTCCAGGCTCTGAGCCATCAGCCCAGAGCCTGACGCGGGGCTCGAACTCACGGACCGCGAGATCGTGACCTGGCTGAAGTCGGACGCTTAACCGACTGCGCCACCCAGGCGCCCCACGTTTATTTATTTTTGAGACAGAGAGGGACAGAGCATGAATGGGGGAGGGTCAGAGAGAGGGAGACACAGAATCTGAAACAGGCTCCAGGCTCTGAGCTGTCAGCACAGAGCCTGACGCGGGGCTCGAACTCACGGACCGCGAGATCATGACCTGAGCCGAAGTCGGCCCCTCAACCGACTGAGCCACCCAGGCGCCCCTGGTTATTTCTCTAATAATCTGGCGCAGGAAGAATGAGCCGATGTAGCTCTCTTATTTGTGGATTTTGTTTTGTACATCTGTTTTGAATTGTAGGGAGGGATAATGAGGTAATTCATACCCAATGACTACAGGGGAATAGATGAATGGACCAGTAAATAAGTAAGTGACAGCTGATTTTGTGCAAGTGAGGGGCATGAGAGGTGGTTTGTGGTTTTGTGAAGAATGGCACAGATCAGAAGAGATGCCTAGGACGGAGAATGAAGAGGAGAGGAGGGGCAACAGTAATGACCCAAGAGTAGCTGGGTTCAATGGGGCCAACCCCCATCACTCTGTGGCTGGAGCACAGTCTTCCAGCTCAAGCAAAGGAAGCAGAGAGCTGGGTTGATGGCAGATTGGAAGAACTACAGGACAGGCATCCAAATGCTTGGGAGAGTTTGGAGAGAGATGAATTTCTATAGAAACCCAGTTAGTGCTGTGGTTGCCATTGTGAGGCTCTGGGAGAGCAGGGGACCAACGTGTCTAAGTGAGCTGGCTTACTTGCTTAGGGACTGAAGGGAATTATTCAAGATGTCTTGTCATCTTGTCTAGCTCCCCCCCATGATTTGTGCAGTTTGGTAAATAAGCTGGGAGGTAAGTCTTATAAATGTCATTTTAGGACTTTACTCCCACGAGACAGCTGATTGATATCCTTTGAGGTAGTATTGCTTAGCCCTTGTTTTTTTAGAGTTAAGTCACCATATGCCATTTCATAAAGGGCTCCTATCATGTGAGAATAGGTTCGACAAAAGCCTCCCAACTAGACAGGTCTGAAATGCTTTAGGAGAAGGCAGTTAATTTTCTGCTTTATTTTCTTTCTTTCTTCTTCAATAGATGAAGCTACCAGTCTGGGCTATCTATTAGACAGCTCAAGGACATGTAATGTACATGTAATGTGCATCAGAACTAGGAACACATCATTACAGTTTTCTTTTTTTTTTTTTTTTTTTTAATTTTTTTTCCAACGTTTTTATTTATTTTTTGGGGGACAGAGAGAGACAGAGCATGAACGGGGGAGGGGCAGAGAGAGAGGGAGACACAGAATCGGAAACAGGCTCCAGGCTCTGAGCCATCAGCCCAGAGCCTGATGGGGGCTCGAACCCACGGACCGCGAGATCGTGACCTGGCTGAAGCTGGACGCTTAACCGACTGCGCCACCCAGGCGCCCCATCATTACAGTTTTCTACAGAGGAGAGCGGGTGGTGCAGGATTCTCTGTTTCAGAGTTTGGGGAAATTAGTTACCCTGTAGGACCTCTGACTTCCATGCTGCTGTCTTCAGGACTGTCTGAAACTTTTGCTTAAGAAAACTCTAAGCCCTTTCTCTCCTTACTTTGTGTTCACGCAGGGGGCTAGTCTGCAGAAAGAGCACGGCCTGGCGCGGGGCCTGGTTCAGGTGTCAGCTCCCTTATTTCTGGGCTGTGAGGCTTTGGGTGTGTGCATGCTGCACAACCTTTCAAAGCCCCAGGGTTTCTGTCCATGAAATGAGTTAACAGTGTCTGTCTCAAACTGTATGTGAAACGAGTTCCTCAGTGCTCAGCCTCTCTTTGGCTTTCATTAAAACCCAGTCTTCTACCTTTCCTCCTTTGCTTTTTTTTTAATGTTTTATTTATTTTATTTTTTTGAGAGGGAGAGAGAGAGCGCGTGTGCACGTGAGCAGGGGTGGGGCAGAGAGAGAGGGGGACAGAGGATCCAAAGTGGGCTCTGCGCTGACAGGCTGATAGCAGCAAGCCCGATGCAAGGCTTGAACTCACAAACTGTGAGATCATGACCTGAGCCAAAGTCAGATGCTCAACCCACTGAGCCACCCAGATGCCCCTCCCACTTTGGTTTTTAGCAGGGATGCCATCTGGCATATTCATCATATGTACTTCTATATCCTTTTCTGCACTGCAGGCTAGCTGCCCACTATTCACCTTTCAGGCAGTTCTCTGTACTCTGAATATTGAAAATATTTAAGGAGGTATTGGTTAACGACTTAGCTTGGCAGAAATGATAAGGCCTGAGCACAGAGCATGAGTCTTTAAGAATAGAATCTCACTTGCCTGCTTCTTTTCGGCGTTTTGGTTATCATGCTCTTGATACATTCATCCGACCACACAAAATATGATAGGGCAAGACAACGTGAATTAGAAATACATGAAAAGGATAAAAGAAATATAAAAAGATAGGGGTGATAAAGATAAAATGATATGAGGACAAAACAGCACACCATAGGGGTCCCGTAATTTCCTCAGTGTAGGCTTGGCACTCGAGCAGAAAGGCACTCCCACGTACATATACCTTTCTCCCAGGCTGCTCACTTAAATTCACAGTATGGTAAACAACGCCCCCCGCCCCCAGCCCAAAGCTACGACTAAGAACATCAGTGTTATCTCAGGGCACCTAAGGAATTTTGTGTTGAATGTTATACCAAAGTAGTTTGACAGCTTTACTTGTTAAGAACTATAGTCTCTCTAACAGAGGGAAGAAAATAGGAAGGGGCCGCAGTTCTAAACAAAAGCTTAAAGCAATTGAAACTATAGTATGAAGGATAATGTGCAGTCAGAATAAAAATCACAATTTAAAGTTCATAGAAGTTGCTGCCAAACCTAGATTATTTATTAGGAAGCAGTTGCGAGGTTTTGCGACTTACCCAGCATCATCAGCTAATACAGAGCAGTGCCAGAGGGTTTGGGGTTCAGAAGACTTGGGTTAAGTATGCAGCTCAAGACTTAAATCTTTACTTTTACTGTAATGAAAAGTATCATTTTCCAGGAGTTAAAAGTGTTCAGGTATCGTCTTGCATGCTAGTGAAACTAGAAAGTACATTTCCAGACAAAAGCATCCTGAGGTCAGGGCAGGCTCAGTTTTATTCTTTATGCTCCTGGTTCATGGTAGATGTTCAATAAATATGTTGTCGATAAAAGAAAGGATATTGTTAGGTGCTATGAAACCTAAAAATGAGAAATTTTCTTCAGATGGAAGAATTGTCTTAAATTCTTTTTCTAAAATTTTTTTAATGTTTTTATTTTTGAGAGACAGAGCGAGTGGGAAAGGGGCAGAGAAAGAGAGGGAGACACAGAATCCAAAGCAGGCTCCAGGTTGTCAGCCCAGAGCCCGACACAGGGCTCAAACTCACGAGCCATGAGATCATGACCTGAGCTGAAGTCGGATGCTCAACCGACTGAGCCACCCAGGTGCCCCACAGTTATCTTAAATTCTTAAAAAAATTTCCCTCTGGACTGAATTGCAGTGTGGAAACAGTCACATCAGTCTTGTGACAGAAATTGGGCCACGCTTTCCTGCAGAGAACTCAGCATCTTTTTGAATTTTCTTAATGAACATATTAATAACAGTAGGCGTGTTTATATTTTGTGCATATCGAGCGTCCTCTCTCCGAGGATGTCACAAAGACTGTAGAGGTGCACTTTTCCCCCACTCCTGTGCGAGACTGACTAACGAAGCCCTCCCACCTCCTTCCACCCCCACCACCCTTTGGAGTACTCGATTCATTCTCGTAACTGACTCCTATAACATTAGGATGTCTTGCCTTTTTAAAAAAATCTTAGTGGTGACTACGTTTCCTGAGGAAACGTAAACATGGAACGTACTCAATTGTCTTATGTTCCATGCTAGACTGGGACTTGATTGTGCCTCTAGTCCTGGTTCTGTCATGAATGAAATGTGTGGCTAGTTTCTTTTCTTCTCCACACCTCAGTTTTTTCATCTGCAAGCGGGTATGCTTGGACTGGGTGATCTTTGAGACACTTGATGGTATTATTCTCTTTGCCCTTTCTGTTTAAACTGTCAGTTATCAATCGTGGGTCACCTGCTTATTGTTGAATGAAGAACGGGCTCTCCCCTTGGCCCACTACCCCCAGCTTTATCGCTTGAAACTGCCTCCCCGAAACATGTAGCCAGCAAGGAGACCTGGATTCAGACTTCTGACTATGCATCAGTGTAACACGATTTGGATGAATGGTACAGAAGTGCTGGCTCTGAGATGTTAGATGCTGTCTACTGGATTCTTTTCTTTTAGTGTTTTTCTTAATGTTTTTTTCTTTTTTGAGAGAGAGAGAGTGCGAGTAGGGGTGGGGGAGCAGCAGAGAGGGAGAGGGAGACACCGAATCCGAAGTAGGCTCTAGGCTCTGAGCTGTCAGCAGGGAGCCCGACACGGGTTTTGAACTCATGAACTGCGAGATCATGACCTGAGCCAAAGTCGGATGCTTGACTGACTGAGCCACCCAGGTGCCCCCCTCCGCCCCACAACTGGATTCTTCTTTTCATTAAGCCAGTAGTTGGCATATGCAACGGGGGATTTTTGCTTCCTCTGGCCAGGAAGGAAGTGCTCGTCCTTTCAGGCTAAATGTGGGTTTTCCTCTCTTTTTCCAGGTACACAGTTTCTCCTAGCATGACCGTGATCTGATCAGCAGCTAACATAACTTGACTCCTGTGTCTGGTGCCACTGTGCTGGGGCCTGGTCACTGCCCACAACTACAGAGCTGCCATGGTGACCACCTTTACTTCCACCCCCACAAATTCACAGCCCCAGGTAAGTGATTCAACCTGGTATAAGTTTGGGCTTATTAATCTTAATTTTGTCAAATATTTACACTGAGTTTCCGAAAGTACGTTTCACTCTAGGGATGGCGTGTAACCTTCTAATTGTCATTTGGTGGGCATTTGGCTAATAGTGCTTTTATGAAGGAGGTTCTCTTTAGTTCAAGAAGCAGCTGGGACAGTGAGCAAGTGATTATAGCAAGCCAGCCTCTGTTGGTACGAATCTGGGTTTTCAGTGGTTAGAATGTCTGGCTATTCCTATAGGCATCAAACTCCCAGTCAAGATGGTCAGTCGTAAATCCTGCTGCTCTCCCTCTCTTGGCTTTTTGTAGGGTTTTAATGAATATCTCAGGACAGAGCTAATCTTACACCAAGTTTTCTGAATGTGGTCTCTAGGTCTTCTTCCGGTAATTATTTTGCCTTTACCTGTTCTAGGAACTTTGAAAGGAAGATGTAAGTCCAGAAACTTCTGAACAGTAGTCATGGGTTACTTTCTCTGTCCAGCGAAGAAGAACAGTTGCATGGCAAGAATATTTTCTTCAGATTATTTTACAGTCTGATCTGTTAGCGTATTAACCAGATTCTTTCAGTTTTAGCAGACAGTGTGGTACAGTCGGGGAAAAGAGCCTTTGGAATCGGTAGGCTTGAATTCACATCCTGATTGTTGGATAGCCTTAGACATGGTAACCTCACTCCGCTTCAATTTCTTCTCACGTCACCATACTTCGCAGGATGGTTGTATGGATTAAACGATAGGATATATACAGAGCTCATAGTAGGTACTCAACAATTATAGTTTTCCATCTGCACTTCCTTCACCTTCTCCCCCTCCTTTTAGAGTGTAACCCCCCCCATCTCATTCATGACAATCATTTTTAAGCCATGGTTAAAGAAAAAAACTATACCTTTGAAAAAGAGCCGTATTGATTGAACTTTAAATCTTGATGCAGAATATTTTTTCACCCTTCTTTTGTCCTGCATCATTTTTCAGGCTACTAAATTCTGTATGCATTTCAAGTAGGGGTATTTGGAGGAGGGTGGAAGGAGGAAGGGGTAGGGAAAAGGGAACATTTTTACTTCATTTACTATAAATGCTTTTTGTCTCTTTTAAAAAATTTAAAAAAAGACCTTGGAATTTTATGATATGGATAAAGTCCTCCTTTATTTACCATTTTAAAGTGTTTGGTATTTTCCAGAAAGCTTAGTGTTACCATCACCATGTGTGTTTCTCTTTCTGGTAAATGGATCTTGTGTTTTCAGCATTTTCATTGACCTTGGCTATTTGGTTTCTATTCCCCTCGATAGGTTTTTTGGTGCTGCAGAGACTTTGTGAATGGGTAACGAGATTTAGTGCCCACTGACTAGGGTCACCATGTCAGAGTCTGCTGCAGCTGCCTCCAGGCTATAGCCCTTCTTAGTTAGGCCCTAGCACAGCTTTTCTGGGCAAGGATTTTAACACCTCAGTCTTGGTGTCACCATTTGTCCAAATCTCCAGTGGGAGCCTCTTATCCACACATCTCTTTCCTCTCATACAAACTACTATCAGCTGGTGAGTAACAGAAATATTTCTCAATGACTCATTTAATGAAAATGTTTAACATTGCCCAAGGTAGAAAGAGGTTGTATTTAATATAAACACTTGGGAAAATATGTACTCTTCTAAATCCTCTGTGGGAAGGTAAATTGGTTCAGTCTCTCTGGAGGGCAATTTGACAGTATCTATTCAAATGATATCCCTTTGCACATACCCTCTTCTCGTCTTGGTAACTACATTAGAAAAACACTTGTACATGAGTCCAAGGAGACATGCATAAAGATATTCATTGAAGCGTTAGTTGAGGGCCAAGAAGTACAAAACATTCTGAATATACAATAGTGGAATGACAATAAATTCAGGCATGTTGAGATTTAAGTACCATGCAGCAGTTAAAAAAAAAATACATATCTCAACACAACTCTATTTCCCTAAGATAGCTGACGGAAAAAGAAAGTAAAATGCAGACTAATTCAGGAAGACATCATTCAAACTGTAGAACCATATGTATTTAGGGATAAACATATGGTACATTAATGTAAACACATAGTGAAAGGTCTAGAACATACATTACCAACGTGAATGATGTTTTCCCCAAGAGGGCAAAACTTGGATCTTGGGAGATTAAAAAAAAAAAAAAAAATCCCTTCAAATTTAAACCTACCTGACAATATCTTATTTTTTAATATTTAATTTCTCTCATTAGGGAGAATTTAAGTAAAGTTTTCTCACTGAGAATCACCAGTGGGAAAAAATAAGTCAAGCACTGGGCTGGATGTACAAGGATCCCCGTAGTCACACTGCCCGGGTTTAAATCCTGGCTCCAACATTTATTGACTGAGCACTTGAGGGTGGAGAAAAGGTATCCACCCTCTTAGTCCCTGCATTTCCTCATCTGCAAAATGAACATAATAATTACAGAGCCAATTTCATAGGATTATTTTAAGGATGAAATGAGATATGTATAACACTTAGAACAAAATCTAGTACAGAGTGCTCAAAACATCTTAGTTAATACTGTTCAGCAAGCTCAGAGTGGCTGGCCTGGGGATCCAGGAATAAATAAGATACACAAGGGTTTTGCCTGCGGGGTTTAGAAAATGGAGTGGGACACAGAAAGATGAACAAGAAATTCCAGTGCCGTGTCACAACTGCTATGATGGGAGTATGGCTACTCTAGGAGTGGAAGGGAAGCCTCCAGGAAAGACTTGGAGGACCAGGGGAGGCTTCTGGAAGGAAGACCACCAGGCTAGGAGCGAATGTATCCTGACTTTGACAAGGGAGAAGAAACAGCGTGTGTGAATGTCGAATGTCCCGAGGGAAGAGAGAGAGCGCGCACAGCATTTGGAAGTTAGTTTGGGATAGTTGCACTCTGCTGGGGTGTGAGGTTGTAAGCAGAGATGTGCTAGAGCCTGCTCTGCCGGCGCAGAAGATCTGATTGTTCAATTTTCAGGAATTGTGTGAACCAGTTGACTTCATGCTTGTAACTTGAAATCAGCCAGGGTGGAGTATTTAACCATGGAAATTGGCAAACACAGTCCCTTACTCTTAAGAGCCCATTGTTAGATATTCATCAGCATACTTCTGGTGGTAGAGGAGGTAGATGGGTTAGGTTACAAGGTTGGAGAAGATTCTGCAGGGCCTTGCAAGCTACACGGAGGAATTTGACGTTAATCTTGAAGCCTGTGTAGCTTTGGAGTTTTGGGTCTGGCTTCAAACCCTGACTTTTGACAATTTTGGTGAGTAAGTTTATTATTTAGTCTGAAGCAGGGTAGTGAGTCTCATTATTCTTAATATATGTTGGGAACAGTAGCCTCTGATAGTTGGAGGCACCCAAGCCCACTGGGAAGGAGTCAGCTGTCAACCAATAGGTCCCAAGGAGAGGGAGTTTCCTCTTTTGGAGAGATACAGACCATTGTTGGGTCACTTAGTTCCCAAGATCCTCTGGCGAATGACGGGCCTCCTAATTTACCTATATGTCAATTCTTCGCATGTAATTTGTGCTGTCAGATTTTCATCCAAGGCTGACTTGCCCTAGCCCCCAAGTCTGTATTGATGTCTACTCTTCCAACATCAAGGTTTCTCCAGGTTCAGAGAAGATAAAAGTAATTTAAATATGGCATCTCTTCAGGCAAGGCGTAATAAGCATTGCACTCCATCAGCTTAGCCTGGTATTGTCTGGCACATCAACTTGCATTCTTTCAGAGTGAATTCAGGGACCTGTGTAAAGATACACCCACATTCAAGTGTGAAAGGCCTGACAATCCTTTTCTAAGGCAAAAACAACAATTAAAAAAAAAAACCCTTTGGTTTTGTTTTCCTCTATTCATTTGGTAACAAAGAGAATTTTTCTAATCAAGGCTGCCTAATACTAGATATAAGCTAATTAATATGGACAGATAGCCTGTGATTGTTTCAGACAATAATAGAGAAGAAAGCTTCCATTGTCACCCCCGCTGGGGTTGCTGCTTAGCGAGTGAAAGATAGGCCTTGTGCTTTGAAGTGGGACAAGTTTGTATTCCCTGCTTTCCTCCCGACTAGACGGTAAGGCGGATTTTTGTTTTCTTCTGTTGAGAAAGCACCTTGTTCTTATGTAGTTAGATAAATACAGAGGCGAAACTGGACTAGCGGCAGCAGGGAGGCCGTGCGTAGCTGATTTATAGCTGTGTTAGTCCAGGCACCGTTAAAGAGTTCCTTACCCAAGGAAAGCTTCAGGGATGAACAGGAACATGTCATCATTAGGTTGAATTAACATGTTCATGTCCTGCAGATATGGGCGTGGGGTGGAGGTGGGATAGGAAATAAAACAACTTGCCACTGTAAATGGTCATTTTCTGTTTCTAGAACTCTGTTTAGCATTACTTTAATTGTGCTTCATCCAATTACTGTGGGTAGAGGATGGATGAAAGTTTTATTTTCCTTTTGAATGGAAGGGTCAGTAGTTCAATACATGCATGAATGGTTTGGCCTCTCTCAAAGCCAGGACCAGTATTGAGAATTTCAAAGGTATTCAGATCCTACACCTGGGATTCCAGTAAGGGAGGACTGTATGGTATCAGTTATTTATAAGGTATTTCATTCTGCTCTCAATTGTGAAGTGACCTTCTTGGTTTTAAGCCCAGGAAACAAAAGCTGTTTTCGAACGTCCATGTGATTTCCTGTAGCTGTCATGTCAAAGGCATGAATTTGGGTAGATACTCAGTGTCTTAACAGAGTGCTCCTCTAGTTCTGATCCAGCCTTTAGATGTGACACAATGAGGTCTCTACTTAAGGAGGTCTCTATTTGTCATCTGGTGGAAGACCAGCATTTTTGAACATCATTACCAATAGATTCCTCTGACAAAATCCATCATATTTCCAAAGTTTGGTTTTAGAGGTTTACTTCTGGTGTCAGAGACTAGATACTTTTGGATTAAAGCAATTCCATATTTAATGGGTTGCATTTTGTCTTTTTTTGTTTTGTTTTTTAGACCTTTTTATGATGGCAGTTTTCAAACATTCACAAACATAAAAAAGAATAATGTAACAAATACCAATATAGCCATCACCTAGATTCAACAGTTGTTAGTATTTTGCCATACCTGTTTCACTTCCTCCCATTTTGGGGGGAGGAGGAACCGCTGTAAAGCCAATGCATGGCATCGTGTCCTCTCACCTCAACCCTTGTACATCAATATGCATCTCTAAAAATAGTTCATTTATATAGCCATAATACTGTTATCACACTTGACAAAATTTAATTGTTTTCTTAATGTTTATTTTTGAGAGAGCGAGACAGAGCGTGAGCAGGGGAGGGGCAGAGAGAGAGGGAGACACAGAAACAGAAGCAGGCTCCAGGCTCTGAGTTATCAGCACAGAGTCCGACAAGGGGCCCGAACCCATGAACTGTGAGATCACGACCTGAGCTGAAGTCCGTCCGGTGCTTAACCGACTGAGCCACCTAGGACCCCACACACTTAACAAAATTTAAAACAACTCCTTAATATCATTTTATACTCCTCCATATTCAGATTTCCCCAACTGCTTTTCTAAGAAGTAGTTTTGCAGTTATGTTATCTTCTAAAAACATTGGTCAGATCAGTTTTCTTCTCCACAAAACCATTTGATGACTTTTTAAGATTTAAAAGGCAAGCCCATATCCCCCCTTTATTCTCTAAGTCGGAAATAGATTGACCTAGCAACCAGAATGTTTCACCACTCAAGGATAGAAAAATTAGACCCATACCGAAGGTTCCAAAGTAAGAGAATGATTATAATTGTTAAATTATTAGCCACAAACGTAAGGAATTGCAGATACCTTGACAGTGCTTTCAGACAAAAGTGTGACCAATTTGAGTATGAAGTATGTTTCCAGGGCCACAAAACAAAGACATAGTGTGGTCCGGCTTCATCGAACATGGAACTGAGGAAAGAGAATGGGCTTAGATGTAGGTGAATTTTGGCTCAAGTCCCATGCCTAGGGCGTGTTTCAATATAGGTATCTTTTCCAGTTTTATTTCTTTTAATCTCTAGAATTCAAACTATACTGTGCTCCCAAATGTAAATGGCAAAATATCCATTCGGCATAAGATGGCGCCTTAGATACCTGACATGAAATCATTTCCTTTCTCTCCCTCCCACCCCCCCCCCCCCCATAATTGTTCTAAGACTACTTTACAGGGAGAAGGTGGTTACCTCTGCATATGGTGTGCGTAGATGATGTGCTTATGTTGTATGCCAGAAGATCCATCAAAGGAAAGCCAAGTTAGATAAACAGTCTAAGGAAAACTCCAATGCATTGCCAGGAATAAATGCATGTGTAGATAAACACTGAGATTTCTGACTTACTCTATCTTGAACCATGTTTCTATTAGAGGTAAAATTTGTTCTCATATTGCAATTTAAATTCATCTATGCTCCCTTTTGTGTTTATAAGCTCAGATAAAGCTTGAGAGGATATTTTATTTCAGAACATGAGGGCACATTGTTTTGGTTTTTTTCAAACTAAGTAAAATAAAGGTGGGGGAAGAGAGATCTAGAGTTAATTAGCTCACATGAGAAGAGGTCATGTGATTTTTATTTAGACTGAGTCCAGGCGGTGGTGATTGGGAAATGTTTAACAATATACTCATTAAGTTTTTTTTAGATTTTAATTCCAGTATAGTCAACATACAGCGTTATATTAGTTTCAGGTGTACAATGCAGTGATTTGTCCGTGCTCATCATGACAAATTCTCTCCCTAATCCTCACCACCTATCTCACCCAGCCCCCACCCACCTCCCCTCTGGTAACCATCTGTTTGTTCTCTATAGTTAAGAATCTGTTCCTTGGTCTCTCTTTCTCTCTCTCTTTTTTCTTTGCTCATTTGTTTCTTAAATTCCACATGTTACTGAAATCATGTGGTATTTGTCTTTCTCTGACAGCTTTCCTTTAGCATTATACCCTCTAGGTCCATCCATGTCGTTGTGAATGGCAAGGTTTCATTTCTTTTTATGGCTGGGTAAAATTTCATTGTATATACTCATCACACCTTCTTTATTCATTCATCTATATGAGGGCACATTTTGAGTTTTCTACTCATAGAAGAAAATTGTGCAAAGATACCTGGGGTAAACCACAAAGGAGACCTTTCACGTTTGCTTCTTTTTCTTTCTAATAAATTCTTTCTAATTAGTTTAGTCTTTAGTGATTAAAGCTGTCCCTTTATCCTTCAAAAGGGACATGGTTTTCCCCCTCTTACTGCCCATTATGGTGCCATTTGCCCATTTTCCTTTTCATGTGCCTAGCTTCTCCAGCTACGTTTCTTTGAACTGTCACTGCAGCTTTTCCATGAATAAACACTAAGATGAGGGCAATGCTCTGGTGTGTTTCCTAGCAGAGGAGAGCATAATCATAGAGTCCAGGAGATTTCTGTCTTTGGAGAACTGTACCTTGCTATATAATGAGACTGTCATTTAAAAAATCAGCCTTCATTTGCTGTGGGTGATGATATTGCCATTTCATAATTGCATAGCAGCACTTAAGAACTGCCCTTAAGTTAAACTTATTTCATAAATGATAATTCCAGGCAGGCACAGGCTGGGAGAAAGTGAAAGTGGATTGTTACTTTTTCTTTAGCATCAGACAAAATGTTTATGAAAGGGTCATGGAGTAGATTAGTTCTAGAAAGGCTAGGTTGGCAATATAGTAACTTTCAGAGATTCAGACCCCCTTTGGGAGCAAGAACCTCCACTTTTGCAGGAAGAGAATAGGATATGGTTGAACTAAATAGCTGCCTGATCTCAGAATATGTGCACTTAGATGAACCCCCATCAGCCAGCTTTGGGTGGTTTTGGAGCCTTGAGACCTCAAAAGAAGGTGCATTCATCTGGATTCATCTTTGGGCCCCAACGCTAGGGACTTTGCATACTCCCAAACTCCGTTTAGCATGACTTTAATTGTAGTTGATCAGGTTACTAAAGAAACCTGGCAAAAACAATGGAGGGGAGGACCCAGAAGAATCCCAGCCCTATGGCTTATGTTCAGGACTTCTCTCTGACATGCTGGATTATATATGAGTGACCAGTGGGAACTCAGGACTCAGCAGTCATGGTCAGGCAAAGATCGTACCTCTGTGAGCCACGTCAGGATGGAGACTCAGCTCATCAGCCTACTGTCTCTTTCAGGATCAGCTTGGCAAACTAGGGCTACACAGCTTGCAGATGGGGCTTCAATTCGGTGACAGTGGAGAAAGAAAAGGTGAAAGAAACAAGGTGGCATGATAGGAAATCTGTGAGGATTATAGTTGTAGTTACGCCATGATGTTTAGCTTTCTCAGATGATGTATCTGGAGCATGCGTTTGTTCTTTTGAGAACTTTTTTTGCATATTTTCCTTAAAATTAAAAAAAATATATCAATACAGTATTAAATGCTGCTGCTTTTTTTGGTTAGACATTTTATTGCTTTTTCTGAACTCGTCACAGAAAAAGAAAGCAGACAAACTCTTTATAAGAGTAAAAGAGTACCTAAGTGTAGGTAGTAGAGTACAGCAAAGACTTAAATAGGTATGCAGTCCTGTCTTTTAAAAATTAAACACCTGAGGGTCTCCTGGGTGGCTCAGTTGGTTAAGTGTCTGACTCCTGGTTTTGGCTCAGGTCATGATCCCACGGTTCGTGAGTTCAAGCCCCGCATCAGCCTCTGCCCTGACAGTGTGGAGCCAGCTTGGAATTCTCTCTTTCACCCTCTCTTTCTCTGCCTCTCTCTCTCTCTCTCTCAAAATAAATAAATAAACTTTACAAAATTGAACATCTGATATACATCCATTATATCTCAGTAATGAGAAACAGCTGTTAGATGGAATATTATCCAGAAAAGCTGTATATAAGTGTGTGAAAAGTTATCAAGCACCTAGGAATAATAAGAAAATAGGTGTAAGAGTTCTTTGGGATTGTTTATCAAACTTTAATAAACATTAGAGATGACTTGGGACACCTGGGTGGCTCAGTCGGTTGAGCGTCTGACTCTTGGTTTTGGCTCAGGTCATGATCTCATAGTTCCTGAGTTTGAGCCCTGCATCGGGCTCTGTGCTGACAGTGAGGAGCCTGCTTAGGATTCCTTCTCTCCCCCTCTCTCTGCCCCTTCCCTGCTCATGCTCTCTCTCACTCAAAAATAAATAAATAAAAACAAAACAAAAGAGATGACTTAAATAGATAACTATCAGTAGATTGTAAGATTCATTGATTTGATGTGAGTTCCCTGCAAATGCATCTTATAGATTGAGTGTGATCACAATAAAAATCCTATTTTTTTTTGGAAGCCTCACAGGCCAGTTGTAACACTTATATAAAAATACAAAACATAAAAAAAAACCTCAAAAAACAATATAATCTTAAAGGAGAAGAGCGAGGTGGGAAAAGCTGCACTTCCAGGTATCAGAATTTATTATAAAGTTATAATGAATAAGGCAGTGGGGTGTTTGTGTAAGGATAGATAAACCGTCAGAAGAAATAGACACTAATCTACACACATATCATTATAAAAAAATTGGAACATGATAATAAGGAAGCATTCTGCTATTAGACAATTTCGATGGGCTAATGGGAAATAATTTTTCATTTCTTTCATGGATGAATTACTTACTATTTTCATCTGTGAGTTCAAGAAAGGTGTGTTTAAAGGTGGTGGTTGCTTTATGAACGTCAAGCTCTCTGGGTTACTGAATTTGAAAGTTTCAAGAGAACAGATATTACAAAAACTCAGTAAGAAGTACTCAATCCTTACAAGTAGGTGATATGTTTCTCTCCCTTTTATAGATGAGGAAACGAAGTCCTGGGAGGGGGGTGTTAGATAACCAGCATTTCAACTCAGGTCTCACAGATTCTAAGGCTTCAGCTCACCTCCTCTGCAAATCTATGATGGTGCTTCCCATACCCCTTGCTGTCTCCCAGGAAACAGGAGTCGCAAGTGAAACACGCTCCCATATTCAGGTTATTCAATGATCACTCCTTGGGCCTGGTGTAACCTGGAAGGGTGTTGCTACCCTTCCCTCTCCTTCCTTCCCCTCCCTCTTTTACTGACATCACAGCCAATTGGCTGTGACTCAGAATGAATTAGCCGTTTTGTTGTTGTGGTTGGTTTTTTGTTTTTGTTTTTGTTTTATGTTAAGTAGACGTGCATAGAGTGGTGTAACACAGTCATGTATCTGTTACCTGGCTTTGTGAAATTTGAACACTTTGATGTCATTGCTTCCAAATCTTTTGGTCTTTAATAAATGAAACAAATAATCACAGATAAAGCTGAAGCCCCTTGTAGTCTGCCAAAATATGACTCATTAGCCCTCTTGGCTCAGATCATAAGTTGATATTTGTCATCTCCTTGCATATGTTTGTGGGTATATATACGTATGTGGGAAAATATAAACAATATATAGTATTTTTGCAAGTTTTAGGTTTACTTATTTTGAGAGAGAGAGAGAGAGAGAGAGAGAGCGAGCTTGTGTGCATGCATGCACGCACACGAGGCCAGGGGAGGGACAGAGAGAGAGGGAGAGAGAATCCCAAGCAGGCTCCACACTCAGCACCGAGCCCAGCAGGGGGCTCGATCTCACAACTGTGAGATCATGGCCGGAGCTAAAATCAAGAGTCACAACTTAACCAACTGAGTCACCCAGGGGCCCCTATTTCTGCAGAGTTTTAACATTCTTAAAAATGGTGTACTGCATTGTACTGAATAAAATGCTTGAGTCCTCAGCATATAGAAAACTCTACTTTGTTCATTCTCACTGCTGTATAGCATACCTTTCTGTTTATATTGCAATTTACCCGTTTTCCAGTTGACAAATAATTATGTTGCTTCTGACATTTCGGTCATAAGAAATACTCTCTTATAGAAGAGTAGCGATGAAAAGTCTTGGGCATGACTCCTTAGCACATGGGTGAGTTTTTCTAGGCTTAGACTTTCTCAGTCATGTGTATGAATGTGTCCAACTTTAGTGGTTTTTGCCAAATAGTTTTTCAAAGCAGACGTGCTAAATTTTACTCCCACCAACACCAAATGACCATCCTCACCAACTCTTGATGTTTTCAGACGTGTTAATTTTTGCCAAGCCAGTGGAGATAAGTTGTATCTGACTGCAGTTTGTGTTTAACTCTCTCTTACTCCCTGGAAGAGTAATCTTTTCATGTGATTATTGGCCATTAAGTTTCCTCTTCTGTGAATTGCCTATGCTTATCTTTGTCTATTCTGTTACTGCATTGTTTGGCTTTTCCCTTTTGATTTGTAGGAAGTTTTTACATTTCACTGTAACTCTGTTTTGTGTGCATTGCCAAAATTTCTCCTAGTCTCCAGCTTCTCTTTTCACTAATTATAAAGTTCTGTTGCACAGAAGTCTTAAATTTCTAATTAGTCATTTTGTCAGTGTTTTGACCTTGTTTAGAAAAATCTATTTATGGGTTACAAATAGATGCCTTATTTTCCTTTCAAAGTCTTAGAGACTTATTTTTTCACATATTATATTTTTTCACATATTTATATTACCTGAAATTAATTTCTGTGTATATGGCATAGATAGTTTATTTTATTTTTTCATACAGATGAACAGTTATGCCATTTTCTCCATTGATGGGTAAAGCAAGTCTCTAATACCGAGTTTCTGGCGCTCTGTTCCTTTGGTCATTCATGTATTCTGGGGACAACATCACAATGTCTTAACTACTGTCACTTTCAATAAAATGTAGTATTCTATAGGGCAAAGAACTTCCAAGTTTTCCTGGATATTCAGATTCTTTTATAGCTCCATATCAACATTTAGGAAACTTGTCAGGCACCATGAAGAACCCTTTGGGATTTTTTTCATTTTATCGCCCTGAATTAATATATTTATAGTGGGAATATTGGCATCTTAATGTCTTTCTTTACCCATAAAATATTGTCTCTGTCTATAGGAACATAGTTGATTCATGTGGCTTGATGTTAACCCAGCAAACTTGCTAAATTCTATTCATACAGTTATCTTTGTATTTTCTGTGTAACGGATTATCTCATTTGTGAAAAACAATAAGGTTTTTCTTTTTCAATTCTTTTTGTTTTTTGTTTTTGTTTTGTTTTTCTTACAGTTTGGCTATGACCACGAGTACATGCTAAAAAGCAGGTGGTAATTTGTTTCATTTGTTTTAAAAAGGAGTACTTCCATCAACTATGACAATTGCCACAGATCTTTTATCAAGTTAAGGAAGCTCCCTTCTAATTCTAGATTGCCAAATTATCACAAAAGGGCACTAAAACTTACCAAACACACTTATTCATGTCTATTGAGATGATCATTGGCTTTTTTTTTTTACCTTGAATTTGTGTGGTTGAACTATATTATTAGATATTTAAATGCTAGATCATGTTTGCATTCTGGAATAAACCCTGTTTAGTCTTGATATATAAAGCTATATTTGTATATTTTATATTTGTATATAATTATGTTATATAATTAGATATTTTAATATAATTACATATAAACACGTATAAATATATAACATGTAATATATTATATAACATGTTTAGGAGCTCTCATGTATGTTCCTTAAAAATATTGGCTAATAGCTTTTACTCCTTTTTAAAAATGTTTATTTATTTTGAGAGAGAGAGCGTGAGTGGGGGAAGGGCAGAGAGAGAGGGAGAGCCCAATGTAGCGGTCGAATCCACGAACCGTGACCTGAGCCGAAATCAAGAGCCAGACGCTTAATTGACCGAGCTACCCAGGTGCCCCATTAATTTCTTTTATTCTTAATCTCCTTGTTTGTTCTCATAGTTATGGTGACTTCATACAAAGGTAACCAAATAAACTTTGAAAATATAGAACCAAAACAATAATATCAAGTAATTTTTGGTAGGTTTGATAAATGGAAGCACAATGCTGAGTGGCGGTAACACGATACATGGGAGCAGAGGCACTGGAGGGAAGGCTTGCATCAAGGAAAGAGGGTCACCTTTAGACTTAATCAAGACTGCATGTTCAAATATTAAGAATAAGCATTAAAGAACAGAAATAGAAAGTATGGCTGTTGAAATCTTTGAAGTGGAAAGAGGGAAATACAGAAGCTCCATCTGTTCAGTTCGGTCTTCCATCTGATGTTCTTGGGTCTAATCCTGCTGTGGACTTTGTCCTGGTTCTCACATGTTATTCCTCCTGTGCCCTTATTCTTCTGGATGACGAGTTTGTCTTGGGTGGGGGCTGCTCTGAGAGAGTGCGACCTGTCTGGCGGCACTGAGGTCCAGCCCTCCGGGCTGCTGGCTAGTGCCAGACAATGTGGAGCAGGAAGGGGGAGGGGATATCTCAAGCTCAGGACCATGGTTTCTGGTAATTTCTCCTTCTGTGGCTTTGCAGACTTGACAGGTAGTTGAATTTCAAATCGCAACTGTATGTGATTTATAGGCTTGGGGTCATGACTCCTTTTATCTGTTTCCTAGCCTGGAGCCTAAGCTAAGACAGACAAACTTCCTTGTTTTCCCCAGAGCAATTGGGTAATTTTTTTTTGTTTTTTCCTGGTCTACTCTTTTACTGATGTGGAGATCTTAAAGACTTCTAGCTTAGTGATTGTTCTCAATTCTAGCTCACTGCCTCCTACAAGGCTGAGGGCTCATCTTCTTTGGCCCGGTAATATTTAATGCCCAGTCTCCATAATCTGTCAATGTATTGCCAGGGGGACCTATTGCCTTGGCTTGTGGTTCCCTTTTAACTCAATAATGCATTGAGAAGACTATTACATTTTCTCCATAACCTCTTAATGTTTTAATGATTTTTGTTTTCATCCCCTCCTCTTAGACCAACTCAAATTTTTCTCTGGAATTTTGGTAAGTAAAATGTTTCTCACTTTATCTCTGCCCATTACGAGGGGCTGTAACAGATATAAAGTATTTTCACGGAAGTACAATCTGCTTTCCCTAGTTTCTCTTTATATATGGACACATCTTATTCACATACGTTGTTACTTTATAAGAAGTAGTAGTATCTTGTGTACCTTTTCAGGTAAACTCAAAAACTCTTGTAGTTGCCATTCTTCAGCTACTCTAAGAATTCTAGCTTTCAAACATTTTCAGCTTCTATCAGCATTGTTTTGTGGCCCATTTTCTATCTCTAGTGGCAGATCATCTCACTTTTTTGTTTGTTTCTAATTTGAGGCTCTAAAAGCGGGTGAGAACAATTTTGCTTAATAGAGACTTAATGGCATTTAATTCTGTGCTCTCTCTCTCTCTCTCTCTTTTTTCTTTTTGGAAGGGGGAAGAAATGTGTAGAAGGTCTGATTATTTTAGATTGAAGAACTTGAATTGCAGGGGTCTAAGAGAGCATCCACACCTTACTTTACGAATAAGAAAACCAACATTCAGAGCAGTTATGGGATTTACTGGAGACCAATTAGCTGGGGAGCATCAGAATCGGGAAGAAGTGTTCACTCCATTGTTGTACTTTAGCAGGAGTGAGAAACCAACTCGGCTTGATTTATATCTTATTACTGGTCATTTATCCAGCATAGATTAAAATCTCTCTTTTAGCATGTCGGTTGCATACATACTCACATTCTTATCTAAATAGTTACTAAATCACATAGGTTTAATCACCAGTTAGCTTGTGCCAAGTGTTCCCTTTTTCACTTGGTCAATGAATATATTGTGTTTCAGGAGATGAGAAATCACACTGGGTGGACTGTGAGAGGCTCTACAGTGGGGGCACCAGGGGTCTGGTACCCTTGTCAGGTGTAGTATAGCCCAGTGCCCCACCCATACCTGGCCTTCCAGGAATGTCTGTGACTGTGCAAATAATAAATGAAGTGCACAGTGAAAATGAACACCGTATGCACCTCTCTTCAGTGCGGGCTCGGCAGAATTGTTATGACTTCTTTTGAGATCACATGCTAGGGTGAGGTCAACTTCTGAGATTTGGAACATCTGCTCTGCAGAGCTCCAGGAGGCTCCTCCCTCCGCCCCATCATCCTGAGATGTGATTGGTGGATGTGAAAAAGGCATGGATGTGGGCTTCTCTTTTTAGCAGTGAGGACAGTATTTTTGGAATAATCCTGTTTCATTTACATCTTTGTTCCTTGGGCAGTGCAGAATTCTGTAACTTCTCTCGTTACAGAGAGATTTCTAATTATGCTGATGGGGAGTTTAGCAGAATAAAGTTTAAAAAAGTCCTGAGTTTTGCCTGATCATATTTTTGTTTCCTCTAAATTTCTTACTATAAGTAGGATAATGATTCAACGAGGTGGTTTTTTCAAAATTTTGAAAATTATTGTTACAACTGTAATGATGTGTCTTGATTCTTTCTTGTGTAGTAAGAGAAAATTAACACATTCTTCTCCCGCGTTTCAAGTTCTTATCCATAAAGGGATTTTACTTCCAGAGTAGGTTATTTTTATAAGTATGCTTTCCAGAATTATTGTTATTACTATTATTTTTTTAATGTTTACTTTTGAGAGAGAGAGACAGAGTGCGAGCAGAGGAAGGGCAGAGAGAGAGGGAGACACAGAATCCTTAGCAGGCTCCAGGCTCTGAGCTGTCAGCACAGAGCCCGACACGGGGTTCGAACCCATAAACTGTGAGATCATGACCTGAGCCGAAGTTGGATGCTTAACTGACTGAGCCACCCAGGCACCCCTAAAGAATTATTTTTGATATTTGCTCTAAGTTTTGGAGCCACATGAAGAGCACTTACTTAGACTCCAGTGTTTTGTAGGGTTTTGACACTTGGTGCCACTGTTTCTGCTCCTTTGTGTTTTTTATTTTTACTTTTCTCATGGCTTACTTGCCTTTGTAGTTTTGAGGAAGGAAATGTAGATGTTCTTTGGGACTGCCCACATTTTATATTATCCTCATATGGGGAACATGAATATAGTTGGCTGTAGGATTTATGGACCTCATTTTCTCCTTGTGATGGAGATTCTGGTCGCTTGCGTTCTGTCCTTTGGAATTCTATGGCAGTAGCTTGATGATACCCTGTTCTGTCTCTGTTTAGATGTTGATTTGTTTGCTTTTTGTTTATTTTTATTTTTTTGTACTTAAAGATTTTTATCTTTACCCTTGAGATTCCAAAATCTAACCAAGCTGTATCTACATTTAGTTGTTTTTAATTAGCTCTGTTTTGTAATTTATATAAATGTAAACCAGTAATCTGAGGTCTTTTCTTTTTTTTTTTTTTAACGTTTATTTATTTTTTTTTTCAACGTTTTTTTATTTATTTTTGGGACAGAGAGAGACAGAGCGTGAACGGGGGAGGTGCAGAGAGAGAGGGAGACACAGAATCGGAAACAGGCTCCAGGCTCTGAGCCATCAGCCCAGAGCCCGACGCGGGGCTCGAACTCACGGACTGCGAGATCGTGACCTGGCTGAAGTCGGATGCTCAACCGACTGCGCCACCCAGGCGCCCCTAACGTTTATTTATTTTTGAGACAGAGGGAGACAGAGCATGAACGGGGGAGGGGCAGAGAGAGAGAGAGAGACACACACACAGAATCAGAACCAGACTCCAGGCTCTGAGCCATCAGCCCAGAGCCCGACGCTGGGCTCGAACTCACGGACCGCGAGATCGTGACCTGAGCTGAAGTCGGCCGCTTAACTGACTGAGCCACCCAGGCGCCCCTGAGGTCTTTTCTTCTTAAGCAGGAACTTACGTTTCAAGCCATATTACTTCAGCTTTGTCCTAATCTTTCTTGGAGTCCTAGTATAGCCACACGTTTCCATCTGTGTGCCTCCTTTCCTTATATTCCTGCCATCCCTCACCTTCTCTGAGCGCTGATGAATTTCTTAAGTATGTCTTCAGCCTACCATTTCCGTTTTCTGGAATTTTTACACTCCATTTCACTGTTTGAATTGCTGTTTTTAATTCAGAAATTGTTTTCCATCTCTTTGGTGGGCACAATAGTGGTTTTTCAAAGATGTCCGATACTTAGTCTCTGGAACCTGTGAATATGCCTTACTTGGCAAGATGTGATTAAGTTAAGGATTTTGACGTGGGGAGATTGTCTCGGGTTATCTGGGTGGACTCAGTCTGGGTGGACCCTTGTGGAATCACAAGGGTCTCTAAATGTGGAAATGAGGTGGGGCCGGGGGAGCTGGTGTTAGAATGAGGTAATGTGAGAAAGACTTGATGAGCTATTGCTGGCTTTGAGGGTGGAAGTAGGCCATGAACCAAGGAGTGTGGACAGTCTCCACAAGTTGGAAAAGACAAGAAAAATTCACTCTAGAACCTCTGGAAAGGAACACAGCTCTGCTAACACCTTGATTTTAGCCCAGTGAAGCCCACTTTGGACTTCTGACCTCTAAGACTATAAAATAATAAATTTACATTTAAGCCATTAAACTTAATAATGGTTATTTGTTACAGTAGCAACAGGAACTATTACAATCTCTGTGTAGTTTTTACTGGTTTTTTGTTTGGTGGTTTGTTGTGTTTTTTTCATTTTGGTCTTCATGATGGCTTGTTTTATTTTCAGTGCTAGTACCCTAACAAAGTACGTTGAGAATACAAATCAGAAATATCCTGTAACTTAATCTTTTTCTTTTTAAACACCCCCCCCCCCCCCGACATAAACCTGCTTCAAGGGGAGGTGTTTTCTGTTCTTCAGAATGGTCCTCTCCTTTGCGGTTGCATTTTTGTCTTACCGTATTTGACAATTTTTTGCTGTTTGCTGTGTCATTATAGGCATGACTACCTGAATGGGTTATAGTCCAGTCATAGTTAAGTTAGATTCTCCAGAGCTTAGTGTGGGTTTCACCCTAGGTCCCTTCGGTCCTGAAGAAGTAAGAAAGCCTGTGGCCGTTACCCTATTGGTGGCTCTGCCAGGGTCTCCTTCACTTATTCTCCAGCCTGCGTCTGCTTGTAGATGAAAAGAGAGGGAATTGAATTCTTCTTTCAGTTCAATCCTGTTATACATTCCTCTTTTTCTCAGGTATATTCTGCCTTTTACTACTTTAATCCCAGGCACATTTTATACTGTCTTAGTATTTAGCTGAGAATTTTTATGACATATAAAGTTGTTATCCAGAATTTTCTTAGTGTAGAATTTTAAATCTGAGGTTAACCTTATGTAAAATTTAGCTCAATCTTCTTATTTCACAGATGATAAAATAATCATGTAAGTTATGTCGTTAAAGGTGGTATGGCTTTAACGATTCAGTTTTTAGAGGATCCAAGATGGCAGAGGATTTGGTCACGTGACATTTGCTAATGCAGCATGTGGGATACGCTAGAGAATATCTGTCAGTTTCACTCTTCTTAACACATCGTGGCTTAAAAAGACAATTTGCGCTTTTTTATATGTTTTTATCCTTAGTTTAGTTTTTCTAAGTTGGGAAAAGTGAAGAGGCTGCATGTATCACCAGTTGACTTTGTTAACAGTTGGTGTTCAGAAGTTGGAATGCTGTGAAGTACTATGTGCTTCGTATTTGGCGTAAAAATGTAGGTGTCCAGAAAAAGTAAATGGTTATAGGAGCTAAAGGAAAGAAGGCAGCCTTGCATTTATAGTTAGAATATATTTTTTGTATATTGTATATCCTTTCCAGAAAGGAAAGTTATGAAGTGTAAACATCTCTGGAATTATCTTTAACGGATTAATGCAACCTATATATTTGGCATCTAATCTGTCTAACGGTTGGATGCTATACGACAGTGAACAAGAAGGTGAGAATCTCTGTTCTGATAGGGTTTATAGCCTAGTATGAGGAAGAGTTAATTGAACAATTATTAATATACGGTGTGGTAAGTGCTGTTACGGGATAAATATAGGGAATTGTAGTAGAAAACACCTTGCCTAGACTTGGGAATGGTTAGGGAAGTTGAGTAGAAAGAATAACCTTTCAACTGCACGAAGAATGATAAAAAGGGAGCCAGGTAAAAATAGAGGGAAGATTGTTTGGGGCCAGTGGAAGTCAAGGTGTGGTCCCTGGACTGGCAACGTCAGTATCGCCTGGGGCCCCACGTCACATCTGCTGAATCAGAAATTTTCAGAATATGCCAGTAGTCTGTATTTTAAAATCCCTCCAATCTGCGTTGTCTCCAATCTGATGTAGAAAACCACTGCTCTGAGAAACGGAGATGAGAGAGAGCACAACACATTACATAGAGCTGAAGCAGAGAGTTGGAAGTCATTAATAGTTTGAGTTGAGGTTGGAGGGCAGGTGAGGCCTGATAAGGTGGTTGAAGAGTTTAGATTTTTATCTTAAGTGCACTTGTAAGCCATTGGAGCATTTTCAGTAGGAAAACAGCTTGGTCAACCTTGTCTTTTAGAAAGATCACTAGAGAGGAGATGGGCACTGGGTAGAAAGAACACTTAGTAATCCCCTGTAGTAATAATGCTGGTGGCCTTGAGGATGGAATAAAGTATGCAGGTTGAGTAGATGCTTAGGAAGGAGAATATACAGGGTTTGGTTATTAAGTGATGAGAATAAGGGGAGAAGGAATTCCCAGGGTTAGCCCTCAGGCCACTGGGGAGATAATGGTTCTCCAGGCTCTGGAATAGAGAAGATGGCAGTAGCAAGTTGGGGATCATGAGGGAAATTATGATTTTGTGTTTTATTTTGAGCACAGACACTGAGTACTGAGTGCCCTATGGGGTAGTTAGTCAGAGATACCAGTAGGCAATTTGATATTTGGCTAGAGCTTAGGAAAAAAGTATATGTTAAATTTGGGAGTATCGCTGGTATATAAGATAATTGAAATCTTGGGGGACATATTAGAAAACTCAGTGAAAATGTGTTGACTGAGTATATAACCAGTGTAGAAAGATCAATGTTGTGCAGAACGTGGGGAACCCTCAGAAATAACTAAGAAGGACCAGCAATAGAGAAGGATCAAAATCCAGGAGAGTATGATGTCATGAAAGCCAAAGAAAGAATTATCTGAAAAGGGCTTTTCAGCCATGTGTCTAATCTGAAGACAAGACTGGTGTTACTTGGGGAAGTTATATGGAACTAAAGAATTTAATGGAGTGGATTTGATGGAGGGGTTGGGGTAGAAGCCCTACTATAGTTAATTGAGATGTTAGTGAGAAATGAAGTAGTTGGCTATGAAAGAGAAAAAGGATCAAAGCTGCAAGGTCAAATGGGGTCATGACAGACCTCTCTCTTTCTTTCTCTCTTTCTCTCCTTCTCTCCTTCTGTCCTCTCCTCTCCTCTCCTCTCCTCTCCTCTCCTCTCCTCTCCTCTATTTTCCCCTCCCCTCCCCTCCCCTCCCCTCCCCTCCCCTCCCCTCTCCTCTCCTCTCCTCTCCTCTCCTCTCCTCTCCTCTCCTTTCCTTTCCTTTCCTTTCCTTTCCTTTCCTTTCCTTTCCTTTCCTTTCCTTTCCTTTCCTTTCCTTTCCTTTCCTTTCCTTTCCTTTCCTTTCCTTTCCTTTCCTTTCCTGGCAGAAACTAAACTTACTTGAATGTAGATAGGAAAGATTAAGGGGAGAGGGAGAGAAGGAGGAGTGAGGGGGAGATACAAGGAGGAGAAAGGAAACAATTTATAGAACAAAGTTCTTGAAATAGTAGGAACACATAACACTTGGATGATAAAAGGTATACTCCTTCCATTGTAACAGAAGGAGAAAGGATGGATTCTTGACTAGGTCTTTTTTTGGTGGGAGAAGGGTGAAGGAGTCCCAGTCTGATGATTTCTGTTTTCCTCCTGTGGCAATTGCTGTGAAAAGAGGGAAGATGGGACTCAAAAGAGAACAGTAGGTGAGCTTAAGTTAGTCACTATGGAGAAAGTAGAGAATAACAATTAGGGAGAAAAACAGACTTCTTGTGCTACTGAAGTCTCAGATGAGGTTAGACTTATGAATTTATGTCAGAACCAATCTGCCAGATGTGTTGATTTTCTCTAACATTGCTCAGAAGCCTTGCTGTCGGTGTGGAAGTGGCAACCAACTGCACTCATCCAAGACTGGGGTTGCTCCAAGAAATTGTTGTGGAAGTACATCCAGGCAAGTAGATTAAAAGAGAAAGGTCTCTTCTTCCTTATCCGAAGTTACAAAATTCAAGAAGGGCTGAAAACTGAAGATTTTTTCAAAAGTCACCTAGTGGCAAAGCCTGCTCAGAATGAATTTATGTGAGGCTATTTATAACCTTTATTTATCAAATTTGTATATATTCATGCATTTTGCTTTAGAAAATAATGTGTGTGATTATGGAATGATGCTCTAAATTTTGATGGGGATGTTACATCATCTAAGGGTGATCTACTATGTACCTGTTCTTAAAACCAGACAAATTTTGAGTTCTGAAGGCTATTGACCTCAGAATCTTCAAGAAGGGAATGTGTTCCTGTGTTAGCAATAAAGAGGCTGAAACATACTATGAAATCTAAGCCATAAAAAGAAAAAAGGGGAGATGGGGAGGGTAATCCATTAGGGAAAGGTAGGATGCTTAAGGAAATAGATGACTTTGAAGAACTGATGTATTTGGGATCAAATGAGAAAATTGGAAGAATGGGAAGTGTGGTCAGTAATCAAATGTATAATTTATTTCCAAAGGGAGACAGTTCTGAGTGGTCACAAAGTGCAGGGTGTGACCATGGGAATGGGCAGCTGAGTTGTAATGGAATAGAAGAAGGTCATTAGAGGTGAGGTCAAGAAACTGAGAGGCAAGAAAATTAGATGAAATAGCCAGAGTACTGGCAAGATTTGGGGTGGAATGGGACACTGCAAGCCAGGTTCTCAGATCTCCAGTGAACGAAACTTTTGGAAGGTACATCAGATACCAAAATGTGTAAGACAAGGTCTTCTTTCCTTTCTTGGGCGACAATCTCAAGAAACAGGTGATAAATAACAATACACGTGGTAAGTGTAATGACAGAAACATGATCTAAGAGCTATTAAAGTCTAAATAAGAGGCTTTAAACGTCTGGACAAGTCAGAAGACTAACCATTTAATAAGCATTTCACACTGTTCCAGAATGTTCAGCGTTCGGTAAACATTTATGCGCAAACCTGTAGATATTCAGTGGAACATTTGGTCAAAAATGGTGGTTGAAACTGTCATATTTGCTAAGTCATTTATTAAACGTACAAGATAAAAAAGAAAAAGGATGTGAGCTGTCTTAAATAATTTCTGATTCTAGGAGTCTCGGAAAAACTGAAGGCTTCAGGCAAAGTGATTTATTCTTTTTGATGTGTAGTTTTCTCATGTCTCCTTTATGCTACTTCATCTAATTGTGTTTCAGTAGTTTTATTGACTACCTATATTCTGTTATACACTTGTTCAGTCCTTTTTTGGATTCAAGTGAGTATAATTAATAAATGAATATATTCTAATTGATGTTGCAAAATAAGAAAAGACCCAATAAAACATGATCACTTCTCATTTTAGAAAAACCTGAAGCACGCTTCACTTTTTGTAGAGCAGTGTCAAAGTGTCAACTGCTCTTTGGAGGTTACATCAGGTAACATATTTCTTATGTGCTCCAAAAAGAAAAACGTCCTCCAACGTCATAGATTGGTTGACAAATGCTATTCTGGGGATAGGGAATCATGGGGGTAGACAGTGCTGACCACAGGAATGTCGAACAGCAAATGCTGGCTTTGGGCTAAGAAGCTTTGATGCAGAGTGACCTCTTTGAAATGTTGGTGCTGATGGTCTTTGTGGGGACTTGCATTTCAAAATGTTTGTTACAGATGGAACATACAATGTGAGAACAGAAATGAAGAATAATAGGGCAATAATACCCTATCTGTAAACCAACTATGTTTATAGATTCCCTAAATAACAGGTCAAAATAGGTTTCACTATGGTAAATATTCCAATTGCAATTCTCTGCAAAGTTTTCATCTGTCTCATGTATTTTAAGCAAGATTTCTGGGCCATGTGGCTTTTCTAGTAGACTTCAATGACATACAGCCACCAAGCACAGACCTTGTCATTTTTTTAACTCCAACTGTCTTTAATCTTGAGGGCAGTAATATAGTGAAAAGCCTTGGGGTTTCAACATAATAATAGAATGTTATGCAGAGTCAGATTTTCAAATTCTTTGCTTTTTTTTTTTTTTTTGCCACATTTACCATACTATACGTCTTTAAATTTGGATCTGTGGTTTCTTCTTTCTTTCTTTTTCATATTTTTTCTCCTTCTCTTTTAGTTCACAGCCATGAATGAACCACAGTGCTTCTACAATGAGTCCATTGCCTTCTTTTATAACCGGAGTGGAAAGTATCTTGCCACAGAATGGAACACAGTCAGCAAGCTGGTGATGGGACTTGGAATCACTGTTTGTATCTTCATAATGTTGGCCAACCTACTGGTCATGGTAGCAATCTATGTCAACCGCCGCTTCCATTTTCCTATTTATTACTTAATGGCTAATCTGGCTGCTGCAGACTTCTTTGCTGGGTTGGCTTACTTCTACCTAATGTTCAACACGGGACCCAATACTCGGAGACTGACTGTCAGCACGTGGCTTCTCCGCCAGGGCCTAATTGACACCAGCCTGACAGCGTCTGTGGCCAATTTACTGGCTATCGCAATTGAGAGGCACATTACGGTTTTCCGCATGCAGCTCCACACACGGATGAGCAACCGGCGGGTCGTGGTGGTGATTGTGGTCATCTGGACTATGGCCATCGTTATGGGCGCTATACCCAGTGTGGGCTGGAACTGCATCTGTGATATTGAAAATTGTTCCAACATGGCGCCCCTCTACAGTGACTCTTACTTAGTCTTCTGGGCCATTTTCAACTTGGTGACCTTTGTCGTAATGGTGGTTCTCTATGCTCATATCTTTGGTTATGTTCGCCAGAGGACTATGAGAATGTCTCGGCATAGTTCTGGACCCCGGCGGAATCGGGATACCATGATGAGTCTTCTGAAGACTGTCGTCATTGTGCTTGGTAAGTTTTGTCTCGACTGTTAAACTCACTCTGTGGATTTTCAGTGTCTTAACATAAACCATATTAATTTAGGATAATGGTAGACAACAAATGAGCATCACCAGGTGTGTGTGTATATTCAGGAATTACAAGGGGATGAGGCACTTTGTAACAAATGTCTGTGGTGAAGTCAGCACACAAGTCTTTTTATAATTACAGAATTGGTGTTAGGGAAATGTCTCAGTGGTGTGCTAAATGATGATGATGTGAAAGGGGCCATGAATGAGTTTTGCTATCAAATATTGAAAATACCAGCTTTCCAAAGGTTTCCATACAGCCCAAATTATGTTACTTTTGCCTTGTGGTCTTTTAATTATAGGTTTTCAGATAGAAAGTGCTTTTATGTAATATGCATATGCTTTCATGTGTAGTCATTTTTATGAGGCCATTTCTAAATAAGTTATCTTTCACATTCTGTAGTTGTTGCTACATACGTGGAGGTAAACGTATCAAGGTTTTATATAGGTTTGCTGCACAAAATGGATTGGAATTAATAGCATTCTATGACCATCTTTGTAAAAACTTATGTTTTATTCATTGATTTTGTTTTTAGTGGTGGAAATTAATTCATATTTCAAGGTGAAGAGCAAGATTTTATTCTTTTATATACACTCAGATAACTTTTGCCTTTATTGTTTTTCTTAGATTTAAACTCATGGTAATGATCAGAGGAGTGTATTTATTCATTTCTGTACTCAGAAAATAGTTCTGAGCACCTAATAAGTTCCAGGCCATGTGCTGACCCTGGGTACTGTACCCAAGAAGTGGACAGGCATAGGAAATTTCTTCTTCTTCTTTTTTTTTAATGTTTATTTATTTATTTTTGAGAGAGAGATTGAGAGAGAGAGAGAGAGTGCATGTGCACAAGCATGCACAAGCGGGGGAGGGGCAGAGTGAGAAGGAGACACAGAATCCAAAGAAGGCTCCAGGCTCTCAGCTGTCAGTGCAGAGCCTGATGTGGGGCTTGAATCCATGAACTGTGAGATCATGACCTGAGCCAAAGTGAGACACTTAACTGAGCCACCTGGGTGCCCCCAGAACATGTCTTTTTTTTTTTTTTAATGTTTATTTATTTTTGAGAGAGAGACAGAGAAAGACAGAGCATGAGCACAAAAGTGGCAGAGAAAGAGGGAGACACAGTATCCAAAGCAGGCTCCAGGCTCTGAGCTGTCAGCACAGAGCCTGAGGTGGGGCTTGAACCCACAAACTATGAGATCATGACCTGAGCTGAAGTCAGATGCTTAACTGACTGAGCCCCCGAGGCAGGCACCCCTCAGAACATTTCTTTTTAAGCTTAGAGTACCTGTTTTAAAAGTTCACCCAGTGAGAATTTGTTTAAATAATTACCCTATTGAATTACATTTTCTCCATAGACTACATTCAAGCTAATGTGTGATCACAATTTGAAAACCTTTTTAAAAATCTTCAGCATTTCACCTTTTCCCACGGAAATTCAGTGGAAAGTTCCTCTAATGCTCTTGCTTCAACTTGTAAAGCAGATTGAATGAATGTAACTTGGGATTGTGTGGCTTCTCTGAAACTCTGGGAGTTCTATGAATTTTAGTCACTGGAAAGAGGGCCCTAATTATGGCTAAATAAACTAGCATTCTGGTTGATGAACTAGTTCCATCTATTTTGGTGAAAGTGAACGCACCAAGGAGATCATATCTGAGTATCCTGCTTGTGACCCTTTGGTAGACCGGTAAGAACAAAAACAAAACCTTGACATTGCTGACATAATGCCCTGCAGACATGCCCCGTCTGTTTTAGTTTACCGTGGATGTTATTTTTGTGTGAAATTAAATAACATGAGATATTTTACTTCTGTCTTGGTCAAATATTTATTTACTGATGTTCTGCATGTTGGCCGAAACTTCTCATGTGGGTGCACTTTTTCTGTTATTATCTCAAGTGCTGCTTATAGGTCATAGAACCGCCAGTAACAAATGACCGCTGAACTTGGACTATGAACCTGCCAAGTTGTGTTTTAATTTTGCCCTTTGTATAATGCCTTGCCCATTCTGGTATGTAGTAAGCTTTAATGATTCATATAGAATTAACTTTTATGCCTCATTGGATTATTTTACAGGTTAAACGAGAAGTTTTTTTGAGAGTTTACGGGGCAACAATTTCAGTGTAGGTCTGCCCTAAGTGCCCCTTCTGCCCCACCATGCCAACCCCAAACATGAAAATAACAGAAACAATGTTGCCCTCTGAGGTTTAAACTAGTAGCTTCTACAAAGCTTGAATACGTGTAGTGTAACTACCTCTGAAATAAATAGCATTATTTCTATAGGTGCATGATGGAAGAAATTTTAGAACATGGAAAACTCCAGGATGATAGCTGAAGAAATTTGGTGAAGCAAGATGTGTATGTGACTGTAATACAGGAAGGAGAAATTAAATAAATGGACTGTAGCCCTTTTGAGAAAAGCAGCGAGAATGAGAATGGGTGAGCTGTAGGGGATGGGTGCTTGCAAAGCTTAGAATAGAGAATTCACAGTCCTAAACAGTCAGATGTTTGCCAGGTGACACCTGATACCATTCATACAATGTATTCCTCTGCTTGAATCCTGTGTAGTCATAGCTATTTACATGGAAGACATGGCTTGGTCTTCTAGACACAGATCTAGTCTATTGGAAACTCTTCTCTTCGTGAATTAGCTTATCGACAGTCAGGCTTTGTGGGTGCACATTTGGTTTTTAACATCTGCCCTTTCTGCCAGATTGCCAGCTTTGTGATGGGGTTGTAATGATGTGTTGTCCGTTTCCTCCACATTACCTGTCCTAGTATCTGGCACAAAGGAGGTGCTTATTAAGGTGTGTATGAATGAATGAATGAATGAATGTGGTACCAAACCAAGTTGTCGAACCTTCAGAACTGAGGACCAGAGAAGGTCAAAGGGGCTTCACTAAGTTAATGCCACTGTATTCAGCTGTGTGGCAGAAGCCAGACCTAGCTACAATCCTGTCCCGTGCCTTCAAATCAAATACCGCAGCCTGGGAAGTGACTGGCCACAGTGGATGCTTAATAAAAAATGTGTTTATTTTACTTGCATTTACTGTGGAGATGATAAAGGTTTAATGACCTGTGTTAAAAACCTTCAGTTTCCATTTCACCATGTCAGAATGACCTCTGGGTTTCAGACCCGTTCAGTTTCCATGATCAACAGAAGGATGTGTTGGTCAGTAAGTCAGACTCTTAGGAGTCAACATAAAATAAAGATCTCTTTGAGATTTGTCATAGCAATACCAGTAGCAATTTTTAAGCACCAGATTGCATATAAACCATTTTGAATGAGTACTGGATCTTACCATTTTTGTCAAATACTTATATACCATTAATCATGTACCCAACACTAGTCTACCTTAGAAATTAGTATTTGTAAAAAAGAAAAAAAAAAAAAAAGACCCTGCTGACTATAAGTACAAGTAAGTATCTGTTATATTCCAGAGGTAAAAACTGAGGTACAGAGAAGTTAGGTAATTTGCCCAAGGTCACACAGCTAGTTAAGGACAGGAGCCAGAGTACATTTCAGACACTCTGGTTCCAGAGCCTGTGTGTGTGTGTGTGTGTGTGTGTGTGTGTGTGTGTGTGTGTTTACCTCCATACCATCCTGCCTCTCTATAATAAAAACAACTACCAGCGCATGCTGTATTTTGTTATAAAGTTCCAACAGCACTGTGCTATTTAATTGAAGCATTGTGATCCTGTTTGTTGCCATTGATACTTCCTAGCTATTTGTGTCTTCTTTCCTGGGGAGAAGAAAGCTTTAAGGGAACATTCCTTTCCTCCTTTTGCTTCCTCTAATGATGCTGATGGCTGTCATTTCATTAGATCCTTTCCACTGCTTGGCGTTGGAGTATCGGTAACTGACTGCTTCTGATTGAGGAAGTGTTTTGCTCAGGGTGTCGTTAACTTAAGGGTTCACAGTCCCAGTAAGAAGTCATGTAATCCTTCCCCAGCCTTGAATTCTCCCTACTTGACATTTTACCAAGAATTCCTTTTCAGTGTGTTCCACAGTTGAATCAGACTGGCAGTCAAGAAGTTCTACCTTATTTGACCACAGTCTATCTCGAGTTAGAAGTCCTTGCCTTTCTTGCTGTATTCCTTGTGTGGACACTTGTGTGGGGGATAAGAAGAAAAGCGAAGAACCAGGATTTGGAAGGAGAATAGTGGTTATTGTGTGGAGGTTTTTGCATCTTAGTCCTGGGACAGGGTAAGGGACCAAATAGAAATATATGTAAATCCAGGTGGGGCTTGTCTCTTTGGGGAAGAAGAAGGAGTCCAGGTTTTCCTAGTTGGATCAATTCTGGCTGGAAATGATCACCACTGAAGCCAAATTACTACTCACTACCCGTGTCCACCGTGCCAGGGTCAGTGCTTGCACTGCTCTCCATCCACCTTTTAGAAAGTTGTGTTTCCCCCGTTTTACACTGAGGGAACTGAGTTAGGATGGGGCAAATAACTTGCTCAAGGTCATTCATTTTGTAAGTGGCAGAAGTGGAACTGAGCTGTGAGGTTGTTGTAGACCATGACCCATGACCCACAGGACACTGGCCCTCCACATATCGTATAAGAAGCTGTTCCTGGTGGTAATAATGGTGGTGGGCAGATGAGTTTAAGCCCGTTGTTTTTGCCCGCTCCGATGGAAGACAATGTAGCCAATATCCTGTTAGCAAATCTTTATGTACTTCTCAATTTAATGCAACAGACATGTTGAGTGCTAATAATGTGGTAAGGGATAAACAGACAAATATGGTAAGCACTGTCTTTACAGAGCTTTGGGTGGAGTAGAGGACATAAAAAGCCGTGAAACATTGGGGTCCATGTGCTAGGAGAGGTCTGAGCAGGGTATCCCAGGTGACCTCCTGGAGGAGGCAATACCGAGCTGAGGTGTTGATGCATGTGGGGGAGCCTGCCATTCTGTAGGATGGGGGTGGAGGGGAAGCTGAGCAGTAGCGGGAGCAAAGCTCCTCACCTTGAACCGAAGTAGTCAGGTGTGATTAGCATACGGTGGGTGTGCTAGATGGAGTTTGGCCTGCAGAGTCAAAGCCTTCATAACATACGAAGACATCGAGGCTTCTGCCTGTAGGTGATCCGAGTTGGTGAGATTCACCAAGATTAAGAAGGCCAGTTCCTTACAGGGGTAACCATATAATTTATTGTCCAAACTGAGATGCTTTTGGTAGTGAAAACAGGCACTAACTAGTTGGGACACAGGGACAACAGGCCTAAACCAAGTCTGGTCAATGCCAGATGTGTGTCAGTCTGTTTCATAGTTCTACTTTTTATTTGTTTATATTCTTTCTACATTTTCCTTTGGCTTTTTAAAATGCAGATTTCAATGCTGGATTTAATTCACTGCGTAGATGGTAAAGAACTTCTGTTTTTTGGTTTTTGTTTTTTGGTTTTTTTTTTTTAAAGCAAGAATCTGCCTGGATTTAGAATTTTAGAGCTGAAAGAGTCCTTGTAAATTACAAATAGTAAACAACAGAACAAAACAAGCCCTACACTATCCAACTCCCTAATCTTACAAAAAACGAGACTGAGGCTCCCAAGTTAATTGAGAAATTTAGATCTGAGTTATCTGGTGGCCCAAACCAAGATGGAGGTTTGCCGACTTCCAGAAAGGTTCTATGCTTATTGCATATGCCTCCGTCTTGTTCAGTGGTCTTTATGTTTTCTGTCATTTCCTTCCTTGTGAGCATCAGCATGTATTTATGTGGCTAGTGTTAGCATTGTGGCCATAAAGATACCTAGCACTCACAGAAAGGGTCCCCTTGAATCTGGCCTCATTATAACCACCTGGTAATCTCTCTAATGAAACTTTTGACAAAGTCACTGGAAACTAAATTACTTGCACAGTATGTAGTCTTTACACATATTAGCATCCTGTCAGCTTTCTTAATAATAGCAACTGTATTGATTTTTCATTTATCTTGGTTTTTATCAAGTTTTGTTTTTAACCTGTAGTGTGTGTGTGTGTGTGTGTGTGTGTGTGTGTGTATGTATTCCCACTTAATATTCATTGAGGTGGATGTCTCTGGGATCTACTCCTGACTCTGCCATTAAACCATCTGGGTAATTCTGGTCAAGTTACTTTCTCTGTGCATTAATTAATTTCTCTGTACCTTCATCTATAGGATTAAGTTGGCCAATTTGATTTCCAAGATTATTTACAGTTTTATTTATTGGCCTATAAATAAAACGATAGGGACATAATTATTGTGAATCAAGCATGTAGCGTTTTCTAGTAGAAAACACAGAAATAGAATTTAAATAATAGCAAGGGATTATGATTTTTCTTCATATCAGCCTCTTTAATAGTTACCTTCAGACGTATATTCCCCATTTAAAGGAGTGGCACATTTATGGAAAATAATCTCAAATGAATTGATTTTGCTTTACTCTCCCATAGAGCACTCTGTGACAGGAAGAGAAGGCTTCCCAGCTGATCCCGTTGCTGGAGGAAAGGAGTGGATACAAGAGACTCTTATTCCCTGGCCGCTGGTGACCAGCTGCACATCCTGTTGCTCTGTAGGGGAACCAGAGCTGCCCCAAGTCTCCTCAGATCCCTGTGGCATCCCTGTTAAGACCTCTTTGAGGAAGAACCTAAGAGAATATTCATGAGAGCCCTGGTTGTCTGGCCAGCCGTGAGGCTGGCTTGGCATCGTGGGTGTGGTCAGGAGGGACACCCTACAGAAGCCCCACAGTGCTGCCCAGACCCCAAATCCTGGGCCCTGGTCAGAAGCGAAAACAACTTTCAAATACCAGTTCTTTATACCCTTTTGTTGCCCAACTCCATTCAAATATTTTTACTCCGAAGAAACCTTTAAACAGAAACAAAAAACAAAAATACCACATGAACCTAACAGAGTTCCTTTTGAGGTGCGGACAGAGTAGCCAGAACATGAAGCTCTTTCTTATTTTAGGTCTGATTCAGACTTTGTATACCTGAGGCTCCTGTAAGTCCCCAGATGAACGCTGCACAGACATTTGTCCCTTTCATTAAGGATCTTAGAAGATGCAAGGATTCCTTGAACTGTGTGTGGTGACCATGGGGAATTGCTGTTACTTAGGGTTTGACAGTTTAGATCTGGAAGAAGATAGGCCAGAGTTTAGAATTCACGTTCTGACTCCTCTTTTAATAGTTTCATAACAATGAGTCGATGATTTAACCTCTCAGTTTCAGAATTAATAAAAGGATCGTAGGGCCTTTATCAAGTGATGGTGAGCACTGGATGAGCTTACTCATGTGAAGCTCATGTCGTGGCCCAGGGTCTGGCTCATGTAAAACGCTGACTAGGTGGTAGCTAATATCACCATTACTATTAGGTCTTGTCTGCACATGTACCCTCCCCTTTTGTCTCTTTCTTTCTGTCATACCCACCCTACCAGCATAGATACAATAGTAAAATTTGGTGGTTGAGCTAGTGTTTCCTGTTCATGACATGGTGTAAAAGTCGTACTGTGTTTTAGCAGCTGCTGGCTCCAATAATAGGCTGTACCTTTTATTCGCAGTGGCCTTTGCTTTTCCAAAGATACATCTGTGTTGTAGAATTGCCTCCATCTTCCTTCTTGAGCCTCAGCCCTGTGTATTGAAAGTCCTGTTAGCATCATTAGTAATGGCAAGTTTGACCTGATAACTCTGAAGATCATTAAACGGCATTAACCATTAAAATGAATTTTTAAATGGAACAGGCCACTTTGTCAGTATCTATTAGAAAGGGTCATCAGTTCCTTCAGACGGACCTTCTGTGCTTAGGGCACAGCTGGTAGCCCAGCCACCATTTAGGGCACCATTCTGTTTGCTTTTGGTCTGCAATGAAGGACCAAGTCTGGCATAAGTGGAAGAATGGCCAGGGGATGGGGTCATGACATCTTATTGCTGCTCCCCAGTCATCTCCAGCTTTAGAGAGTGACCAGCTATGATTCCTTTAGTGGGGGCCACCACCACTGTTTGCCTGGAAAGAAAAGGATAAAGGGTATTTGGCTACTTTCCTAATCTCTTAACATCTACTTCACCAATCTCCTTGGAATATCATTATGGACATTCCATGATGGCAGGACTATATCTTATTTGCCAGCACCTAGAACAGGGCCTAGAATTTAGCAAACTCTAGATATTTGTTGAATGAGTAAGTGAAATGTACCTTTTATTCCAGATAGAATTTTACCGGCTTCCCTGATAATAATAGAAATATACCTGTATACCTTAAAATCCAGTGTAATTTAATACTGAGTCTCATTCAAAGTAGCATTTATTATAAGGTAATTATAATAAGGCAGTTCCACATCCTGCCTGTCAAGGACGTTTTTTTAGGCCAAGTTTCAGCGTGAGCTTATTAATAATAGTTTATTTTGTCAGCAAACATGTATTGAGTGTCCTCTGTTAAGGAGTAGGGATGCAAAGATCAGTGAAGATATGGACCCTATTCTCAAGGAGTTCTCATTTTAGTAGATCATTTAAATAAATACAATAAAGTATTATGAATAAAATAAGCAAGGTGCTATAGGAATGCTGTCTTCTGATTGGGCAATGTCAGGAAAGACTTCATGATGGTGATTAGGAATTCTGTCTTAGATAATGTGTAGGAATTTGCCATGTGAACCCAGGCAAAGAAATAATTTCTATTAGATATTGTTGGTACTCTGTTGGATTAAATATTCAGTCACCTCCTTATATATTGCGATTAATATGTCACTTAGATATGACAATAACCCCTGTTAGGTGTGCAAATCTCCTGGGGGTGGGAAGGAAATCTTGCATAATAAGACAATATTGTGCTTATCATTTTTTGCCTACATTTTGCATTGGTACAATACATTCTTTTTTTCTTTTTTAATTGACTGCAGTTAGCAGTTTCTCATCGAATTGGTTGTAAAGGAAATGAGTTTGACTGATTACTATAAGGAAAGGGATGAATTTCTATATGTGCAAATTAACATCCTATGGGAAGTAAGAAGGGCTCTGTAGTGACATGTATGTTTCAGGACCTGAAAGATTATTGCCAGGAAATGTTGACACCTACCACTTACAATAAACACACATGTGTGCATGGGAATTACCAAATTTAGCAAATAAAAATAATTGTACAGGACATACTAACAAAAGTACTCATTGTTTATCTGAAATTCCAGTTGAACTGGGCATCATATATTTTATCCGGCAACCCCAGCACACGTCAGCGGTGGGTGGGAAATAAAGCATTTTAGATGCCTGTCAACTCTCTCTACATAGATTTTTCTCTTTGTCTTACATGTTTCCATATTATCTTGGCGATCAATTTAAGTTTACAAAGGGTTCCACTTATTCAATATTCCTGAGTTTTATTTTGAGTTGTCTAGAAATGGACATATCTGGCTTATAGGATCTTATATTTATTTCTCAGAATTTATGTATGCTTATGCACAGGCAAAGTGGTATATATATCCAGTTCAAAACTGGATCATTCTCTCCTTTTACATATGGCTTGTCATGCTCTTTGAAAAAAGTATTTTAACAAAGTTTGTTTTTCCGTATAAACAAAAGTGTTTTTTTTTTCTCTTGTGTTTGTACCTTTGATATTTTTTTCCTTTGAGGTCTAAATTACAGCCTTATGCCTCCAAGAAGCTACTTTTTATTCATGTATTTTAGCGAAGATGATAGTGTCTAGACTGAGTGCGGTCATGGCTTTACTTAAACCCTGGCAGGTCTCCTCCGCCAATAGAGGAGTCATTGTGATGATCCAAAGCAAATAAGAAGTTCTAATAGGGTGACACAGCAATAACAGGGTCTTTTTGAAGAAGTGGGATTTAATCTGGCATCGGGAGACTGGAAATTCATGGCTTCACCCATTCATCCTGCCCAAGCAGACCTCTGTTGACACAAAGGACGCTGCATTTTAAGTAGGGTTTTCCATGAGTTCATTCTAAATGGGTATTTCTGCACTTCAAAAAAGCTTCTCTTCATGCTACAGGCGTGAATTCATTCGCTCGAGTTATTTTCCTTTCTTTTGGGAGAGGGAAGATACACTTAGGAGCCCAGCCTTACAGGACCTGCCCAGGAAACTGATGAAGTGAAAAGTTGACAGGCTTTCGCTGCAGCCAGCAAGTGATTCACCATATTATGCTGGAGGGATTTGCTTTGCTAACCTTGCTGAGCACGTGGTGCCCTGGAACACTCTTTTGTATATTGCTGTCCCCACCACCCCTCCCCCCTGCCCAAAAGGAAAAGCCAGACCATAAATTGAGGAGCTGGAATCAGCGGTGAACAAAAACAGGAGTTTGTATTTTGGACATCCTACAAAGTACATATGTTATGATCAAATACACAGAACTTGTAGAGATTAGAAACACTAGCTTTGTTTAATTTGGCAAATGCTAAAGTCTTGGTGGGCGTAGGGGGCAAGAAAAGATGTTTTCATAAAAAGACATTTCCAAGGTACCATGCATATAGTCTAGCATATTTCCAAGTACCACTACATAACAGTTTATTTAAAATGCAAGAGGATGCTGTGGGAACTAAATTGGAGTAGTACATCTAACAGTAGTGTAGATTATTACATTGCTGGGCAAAGATGATAAGACTGCTATAATTCTATAATGGAATTTCTTAACGTTGTAGCCTAATCTGATTTGGTCCTGTCACTTTTCAAGTGAGAAATTTGTGGCTAACACCTACATAAATTTAAAAGACATTAGAAGCAGGAACAGAAAAAATTAGAAACAGAATTAGAAAGTACATTCATTTAGGGTGCCTGTGTGGCTCAGTCAGTTAATCGTCTGACTTCCGCTCAGGTCATGATCTCACAGTTTGTGGGTTCGAGCTGTGCTGACAGCTCAGAGCCTGGAGCCTGCTTCAGATTCTGTGTCTCGTTTGCTCTCTCCCCCTCCCCTGCTCATGCTCTGTCCGTCTCTCAAAAATAAACAAACATTAAAAAAATACACTTATATGTTGATCTGTCTATGTAATACTTTACGTAGTAAGTGATCTGTTACATTACAATATGTTACATATCCAATGTGTTGTGCCTCAGCAATCAGACTTACAGCTTTACTGATAGCGTTGCATGTAACTGTATTACTCAGTAATTTATTGAGGTGATGGGATATTTTGACCCATTGTTTTATGTAGACCTCAAAAAAATTTTTGTACTGTCTTTATAGATATTTTAATCACAATTAGAGTAACATTTAACTTTTGTTGAGAAGGTATTTTCTGGAGTATATATTACTAATCTATTTTAATTCTTTCAATGATGTAATGTTTATCATAGTTAAGACATTTCTAGTTTGCTACATTTTTGTTCAGATTTAATGTAACTGAAATTTTCATGAGAATCAAATATGTTTGTATAGATTGTAAAATGAATTTATCAGGTTTTTTTTTGGAACATCTCAGATTGTAACAAATGTTTGCCATTGTGAGTTTTCATTTTTCCTCTCATGTTGACTTTACCTTGGCCTTACTTCATAGCTAAATTTTATCAAAAGTATTTGATTCGGAGGGGTTAATTAGTAATAAGTGTTATTAGGGTTTGGGTTTAATTTTATTTTTAATCAGGCTTTTCTACCAATTTTAACATTTCCTGAGTCAGTATTTATCGTTTTGTTTCAAAGAAGAGAAAAGATGGTTAACATTTGAGAGCTTACTAGTCATCAAAACTCATTAAATCCTACTGCTTGGCCCCAAATATACATAATATAAAAATTTCAAGCAAGAATCTTTTTTTTCCCAACGTTTATTTATTTATTTATTTTTTTGGGGAGGGACAGAGAGAGACAGAGCATGAACGGGGGAGGGGCAGAGAGAGAGGGAGACACAGAATCGGAAACAGACTCCAGGCTCTGAGCCATCAGCCCAGAGCCCGACGCAGGGCTCGAACTCACGGACCGCGAGATCGTGACCTGGCTGAAGTCGGACGCTTAACCGACTGCGCCACCCAGGCGCCCCACAAGCAAGAATCTTAATCTCTCTGAACTTCAATTCCCTCATCTGGCAAATATGGATAATATATTTTTGTGAAGATCATATATGATAATGATTGTGAAAACTCTTTTTTATAGGGGCTGTCACATAAATGTAAGTGATGAATGTTTTTGCAGCTGCTGCTGATAGAGCAGTGAGCAAAAAAAGTTTGGAATGCTAGGCAAGAAATGTGATGTCGTGTGGTTGCAAAGGCGTTAACTATATTCTGACTTCGAATTTGCCACTTACTTTGGGCAGTCCACTTAACCTTTATGATAGTTTCTTCATCTGTACCCTGAAGGGCTTCGCTATGTCAGGGTCTCTCCACGTGTGGTCCAAGGACCACCCGCGTGTGAATCACGTGGGATGCTGTTGAACAGGCTGATGGCTGGGCCCCAGCCTAGACCTACTGAAGCAGCATCCCTGTGGTGGCATCCAGGCATCCAGTTTAGTTACACAGACCTGGCATTAAACCTGTCCTTGCTCATCTCCAAAATCTATTTTCCACCTTTCCTACTAAAATGGACACATTATGGGTACCACTTACACATGCGTTAGGACTGGCGATTGCCCCCACACTGTGTATTTGTACACTTGCTTTGTGAAAGATAGAACGAGAGGAAGGTAAAGGGAGTTGGACTTAGGGAGAAAACGGTGTTACTAAGATAAGATTCTTGGCCCTTGAAAAGTTTACTATAAAGAAAATTGATATTTTTGCACTAAGTAGACTGTATTCTCAAAATACGTGGAATAACCGCACTAATTATTGTCACCCAAGGAAAATATGCCACCTTTAATTTAATGACTGCAAATGCATTGTAATGGCTTATTATGAAGATCCCTTGAGAAATCATGGCACATTGAAGATTTTTTCAGGTAGGCATGTAATTTTCTATTCTAAGGAAAAACTTTTTTTCTCCCCAAAAGAGGAGGTAAGGCAACCATGTTTGTTTTTTTGGGTGGGGGGTGTTTAACCTGATGCAGTTGTGTATGTCTTCATGGAGACCTTTACAGAGAAGGACAAATCAATCACTTAGTTGTTCATGGGCAACATAAAGAGTTTTCTTCCCCCGCCCCCCCATCCCCCGGTCCTTCATTTTATTCTGGAAGTAGTATGGCATAAAGAGCTTGGGATTTGGATTGATATGTACATGAGTTAAAAATCCCAGTTCAGCTGACATATAAGCATGGACCTTGAGCAATATATTTGACCTTTCAGAGCTTTTGTTCTCTATCTATGATTGGAGAGAGCGTTACTTATCACTCTCTCCTCAAAAGGGGAGGTTATTTTGAGAATTAAATGAGATAGGTTAAGTGCTTAGAATGTTGTCTGGCACCTGTTTGAGTGAACATGAAGTTCTCATGCTTTACCTATTGTTCTGCATTCATGAAAGTTCCACCTGTGAGTGGTTGAAATTGTTTGAACTGTTTCCCCAGCATGGTCATTCCTTGGATCCATTCAGCCACTTTTATAGGTCTGTATTATCGTTGGTGGCATTTTCCCACTATCTGCCCATAGAAATGGAGCTGAGGGTGATATATGGGGATTCAACCCATTAGTTTGTGCATTCATCTATCCGTGTATCTCTTAATTATTCATTCAACCAATGAATGTAGAATCCTAGAAACTTGGTGTGGAATGAGCCTTACAAAGATCATGGTATTCACACTCTTCTTCTGAAGCTGGAAGGACGCATGGTCTTTCAGCCTCTGCTCAACCATCTTGGAATTGCAGAACACTCTGATGTCTCTAGAAACCAGACTGTGTTTGGATAAAGATGGAGAGTTACAGATATTTACCCACAGTCTGGGGTGGAACTATTTTCTAGGGTGCCACTTACTAGACCTAGTTATTTCTGTTTAGTGCTATAGAGAACACTGCAATTATTTACAAACCAATTGAGTTCAAGTGACCTATATTGCCTTTTGTTTGTTGGCATAACAAATACCAAAATGTATAATCCCCACTCATTTACCAGTATGACCCAACTACAAGGATGGGAGTAAGGCTGATAATAGATAAAGTTACGAAGCTAATAGGGCCCTACCATCCTGAAGCCTACAGTCTGCTAGGAAAGATGCCACGTGTATACAGATGATTATTGTAAAAGGCACGAGGTAACAAAAATACCTAAAAAAAAACAAAACAAAACAGTTCAGGTAATGCTATCTAAAAAATGAGGGAAGGAAGAGAATTCTATCAGTAGGATATATCAGGAAAACTTTCTGTAAAAGAGGTTTTTGAGCGTTACAGTGTAAGTGATGATGTAGGAATTTTGTATTGTTGGACTACATTTACCTCTGTAGGTACTGAATCCCTTTTTAATATTTATGACTTTTTTCTTGATCACCAAAGTAATACATATCCATTGGGAGGAAAAGAGAAGAAAAGAAAATTAAGACATTAAAATTAAGAAAATTTGGAATTCTAAACCATTTGGAGAAAACCCAAAGTATTAAAATGAAAACGCTGTTTCTTTCCAATCCTTTGTTATAATGAATACTTTACAATTGAGATTATACACTACATACAGTTTTGTTGCACAACTTAAAAAAATACCCTGTGCTCATTAATGCCATTAAGTAATCTTTGAAAAGATTATTGAAGTATAACTAACGTACAGTGTTCTATTAGTTTTTAGGTGTACAATATAGTGATTCAACTATTCATTACTCAGCACTCATCAAGATAAGTGCATTCTTTTTTTAAGTTTATTTATTTATTTTGAGAGAGAGAGCATCTGCGTGCGTGAGCAGGAGAGGGGGAGGGGCAGAGAGAGAAGGAAGCAGGCTCCACGTTGTCAGTGCAGAACCTGACTCGGTCTTGATCTCATGAACCATAAGATCATGACCTCAGCCATTATCAAAAGTTGGATGCTTAACCAACTGAGCCATCCAGGCACCCCAAGATACGTGTATTCTCTTAATCCCCCTTATTTCACCCATCCCCCACCCGTGTCCCCTCTGGCAACCACCATTCTCAGTATTTAAGAGTTTGTTTTTCTGTGTCTTTTTTTCCTTTTTCATTGTTTTATTTTTTTAATTTCAGATATGAATAAAGTCACATGGTATTTGTCTTTCTGACTTATGTCAGTTAGCATTATACCCTCTAGGTCTATCCATGTTATTGCAAATGGCAAGATTCATTCTTTTTTATGGCTGAGTAATATTTCTGTGTATGTGTGTGTGTGTGTGTGTACATTCATCTCTCAGTGGACACTTGAATTGTTTCCATGATTTGGCTATTATAAATAATGCTGCAATAAACGTAGCGGTGCATATATCTTTTCACATTAGTGTGTTCCTTGGGTAAATACCCAGTGATGAAATTAGTGGCTTATATGGTAGTTATATTTTTAATTTTTTGAGAAACCTCCAGACGGTTTTCCACAGTGGCTCCGCCAGAGTACTTCCGACCACCAGCCCATGAGGGTTTCTTTTCCTTCACACCCTCTCCAACACTTGTTATTTTTTGTAATTTTTATTTGAGTCATTCTGACAGGTTTAAGGGGATAATATCTCATTGAGGTTTTGATCTGCATCTTCCTGATGATTAGTGGTGTTGAGCATCTTTTCATGTGTCTTGTGGGTCATTTGTATGAAAACATGAGTTATCTACACAGACTTCAGACATCCCAAATGATAGATCACCCACAGTCATTTAGGGGGCATTTAGGGGCATTAGGGGGCATTTAGGTTTTCTCTCCCTCTTTCTCTTTGCTATGGTAAATAACACTGAGATAAATATTATCTAATGTGAATCTTAACTCTCCTCGCTGAGACTTTCTGAATCTTGATTATTTAATGTTCTCCATGAAGTATGTACCAATTTACACTCTTAAACAAAGGAATGAGAATACTTTGTTACATTCGTGCCAGGATTTGGATGGCTTTTTTTCTTTTTCTCTCAATGGTGCCATGTTGCAACCATTTACATTATTTTTATTCATAAGGACAGACATGAGCAAGCCTCGAAAAGCGATGGGTGCTTTTCCAGGACTGAGAAACTAAGAGTAAACAAAAATAGCAATGCATTTAATAGTTAAATATCTGTACTGCTTTAAAGCACTTTGTTCCATGTAAAGGTCTAATGTGTATTTATTTCTTTAGAAACCGAAAGGCCTAACAACTGAACAGTATAGCGCAGGGATAATAGTGTTACCTCTGAAGTGCCAACTGCCTGGATTCTAACCCTAGTCCTACCCCATAGCATTGTCAACTTGGGCCGCGTATTCAGTTGCCCCATGCTTTTGTTTCCTTGTCTGTATAACAAGAGGTAGGGCGGAAACAGAAAAGCCTCAGAAGATTAAGATGATTATATAAGATGCCAGGATTGTAAGTACTTGGTAGATACTATTATAAAATACGTAACTTGGTGTTTGTATAGAATGATCATACTGCTGTGTCGAAACTGAAAGTCCCTGGATTAATCCTTATTGTGGTGCCTCTTCATTCATTACATTGTGAAGAGGAGGACGAGAAGGATCGGGACCTATTGTGCATCCAGGACTCAGTGGGACAGGTTTTCCTTGGACTGGGTGTGGCCTTCCTCACAAGGGATCCGGAACGTCTCTGAAAACAGCTTAATTCTGAGATCCCCCACTTTTCTGTCTTCCTGAGATAACTTTAGTCCCTAATGCGGAGGTTCCCATAAATTCTCAGTGTCCTTATTTCCATTTTTTCGGTGCCAAATAAATACATAACAGTTTAATTGATGAAGTAGTTAAGTCAACTTAATAAGTGCGCAGTTCCTAATAATCTAGCAGACATTTTGTAAAACAGCAACAAAAAAATAAATTGAAAGAAAGGTCATCTAATTCCTAACCGCAACTACTAAGGGCTGTGTTTGCCTTTTGGGCACTGTACAACTTAGAACTTGGACTCAGATCAAATATTGCCATCCTCATTTCCTGTTTCACAGTGAGTTTTAGGCAGTATTTGATTTTTATCATAGACAATATCGCAAAAGCGTGTCACAGAAAGGAATTTAATGCCATCTAATGTTGAAACGGTGAACTACTTCGAGTTGGCAGTTTTCACATAGTTTCTCACAGATGCTGAATGTCACTGATGCCCTCGAACTTAAAATAGCCGGCAGCGCTCTTTTTAAATTAAGCATGGAACCCTAAGGTGCCTTGGGGGCACAGTTTGGGAACCAGGGCCCTACTGTATTTCTGTTTTTTGGTTTCACTTTACTTTTGTTTTCTTCTGGGTAGTTGCCTCCTCTTGTTCCCTAGTTCCTGTTTTTATTTATTTCTTGGTTCTACCTGCCTCATTTCCTTCCCCTTTGCATGGGGCCATTCTCCGTCTAGTCTCCATCAAGCAGCGGCAGTCTCTGTGGCTGCTCCAGGACCTTCGCAGCCCTAGACGCAGCCCTGGAGGTCCCATTATGGTTTTGTAGCTTGCTGTAGGTCAGCTCTAAATCTTACAGGACTTTTTCAGTTCACAACTCCAGGGAGCGTCCTTTCCACTATAGACTGCCTAAATGGTATGCCAGCGATGTGTTATCTTTAAGTGTCCCTCTGTGGCACTCTCCCATGGATAGGCCCCCACACCAGACCTCCCAGCTCATCAGGGGCAGTCTCTGCTTCATACCGACAAAGAACTGCTCACACCACATCTCCCTGCTGCTGTTCTGGGCCTGAAAATGTATTGGAAGATGTATTTGAAACATTCGAGTGGTTAACTGCGGGCTCTGAATTAGACTGCTTGCTTTTGTGTCCTGGGTTTACCGCTTACTGCTCAATTTCCTGAAACTCCGTATTCCTCATCTATAAAATGGAGATAATAATAGGTCTTAATTCATGTGAGAACCAAATGAGGAAATGCATTAGTGCTCTTAGTGCGGTGCCTCACGTTAACGAATGTTATTAAAGCACTTACTAAATGTTAACTGTTAACTTGTTTTTTTCTGTCAGTTACTAGAAATTCACTCAAATATTTTAATTTTTGTTAGGAATAAAGTAACAAACCACTCATTTTTTAATGTTTGATTGATTGATTGATTTTTTGAGAGAGAGACACTGCATGAGCAGGGGAGGGCCAGAGAGAGAGAGGCAGGGAGTCCCAGAATCTGATGCAGGCTCCAGGCTCCGAGCTGTCAGCACAGAGCCCAACGCGGGGCTCGAACTCACGAACTGTGAGATCATGACCTGAACTGAAGTCAGATGCTTAACCCACTGAGCGACCCAGGTACCCCAAACCACTTATTTTTTTAAATGTGATGTCTGTCTCTGCCAGTTTATGAGAGAAAGCATCAATTATTAAAATGAAGAAGACTTGACGTTCTTATAACATTTGGTTTAAATCAACTAACGTGTCTTCATAAACCTATATAATCTCTTAAGATTCTCATGACATTATACATGTATGCCTCATGTATACTAATATCATTCCCATTTTAGAGGTGATAAAACTGAGTCTCAAGAGACTATGGGAATTGCTGAAGGCAACTCACTGTTTGCCTGGAGTCTACACCCTCACGCAGGATTCGTAATTTCAGAATTAGCACCCCATACTTGCTATGTGGCTGCCTTTTAAATTTTTTTTTTCAACGTTTATTTATTTTTGGGACAGAGAGAGACAGAGCATGAACGGGGGAGGGGCAGAGAGAGAGGGAGACACAGAATCGGAAACAGGCTCCAGGCTCTGAGCCATCAGCCCAGAGCCCGACGCGGGGCTTGAACTCACGGACCGCGAGATCGTGACCTGGCTGAAGTCGGACGCTCAACCGACTGCGCCACCCAGGCGCCCCTGTGGCTGCCTTTTAATATTTCAAAAGTTAAAAATGAAAAAGGAAGGAAGGGAAAAAAAGGGAAGGAAGAAAGGAAAGGAAAAGTGGCTGTTACTCTGATTTTTGTAAACAGTGAAAATTTGCCATTTCTGTGTCCAGTACACCTCAGTGTGGAAGTGGTTTCAATTGGCGTATAAGAATCACAACAGTTTGAAAGAACGTTGTCAGTACTTTGTTGCCAGAAATAATTCCAAAAGAGAAAATGCTTGGCCTTTGAACTGCATACCAAAAACTTGTATTCACCACACAAAAAATATATAATACTAGAATTTTTAAGTTCAGTTTCTGATCATCAGAAAAATGCTTCCGAAAAAGAGACAAACATCGTCCTCCCCCCTTTTTTTTTCCCCAAATGTTCATAAGCCTAACCCTTTAACCCATACTACAGCCACTGCTGCCTAACTGCTTTTTGGACAAAGTGGCATGGAAATACATCACTGGGGTATAATTTTGCACGGAGCAGAGAGAACATGGTATTTATGGAACTGAGCCTTGGCTGGGTAGCCTGGTGGAAGGCTGTGTTTTGATTTCAGTGTTCACATAGAAGTGAAACCTAGGCTCCTCCTTTCCGGTCTGTAGGAAGCTTTCTGGTTCCATGTTTGTTTGGTAGTTTTCATGTCCCAGTGGCAGGTGAGGGAGAAGAAATGGTCTTCTAGCTCCAGGCTTGAAGTCCTTGACCTGAATGTGCTGAATCACTGTAACAATCTGAAAATGCAGCTTGATTCTCTGCTGGCTGACTAGAAAATTGTGGAGGCCGCAGGCTGGCCAGGCTAAACATTTCCGGGCCCTACTGGAGGCAGATTTCTTTAGGCAAGTAAGCGCTGAATCCTCCCAAGGACACCATGCGGTGGTCTTCCAGCCAAGCATCACGGGCATGGTGGCAGCAGCTTTAATTTAAGTATCTGAAACATTTAATGTGGGAGAGGTTGGCTAAGGATGCTGTGGACAGTTAAGAGTCTTGATGCTTTTTTTAAAAGCATCATTATATTAAAATACAATAATGCTTATTTTTTAAAACAAGCATCAAGGCTATAAAAAAAGAATATAAGTGATATATATCTAGCAACTCTTGAGGAAAAAAGAGTCTGAAGTCTCCATTCCACTTTTTTTTTGTTTAGTTAATACTATAAACAATTCCCATACAAACTATCTTTTTTAACAAATAGTTTTAAAGGCTTGTTTATTTATTTTGAGAGAGCGAGCAGGGGATGGGCAGAGAGAGAGAGAGAGAGAGAGAGAAAGAAAGAGAGAGAGAGAGAGAGAGAGAGAGAGAGAGACTCACATGCAGGCTCTGTGCTGTCGGCACAGAGCCCAACATTGGGCTTAAATGCATGAACCGTGAGATCATGACCTGAGCTGAAACCAAGAGTCGGACACTTAACCTACTGGGCTACCCAGGCAGCCCCCAGACTGACTATCTTTAGATGTTGGATTTGTTTTCTGTGCTGCATAACAGATTGCCACAAACTTGGTGGTAAAACACCCATTTATTATCTCCGTTTCTGCAGGTCAGAATTCCAGGCACGCCTTAGTGGGTTCTGTGCTCAGGGTCCCACCAGGCTGAAATCAGCATGTTGGCTGGGCCCTGTTCTCATGGCAGGGCTAGACTAGGGCAGGATCTGCTTGCAAAAGCCCTCAGGTGGTTGGCAGCACGCATTTCTTTGTGTCTGCAGATTTCACAGCAGCTTGCTTCTTTCAAGTCAGCAAGGAAGAGAGAGAGAGAGAGCGTCTCCGTTGCTTCTATTCTAGTCTCTGGCCTCTAGATTCTTTTTTAAAAGAGCTTACTTGATTAGGTCCAACGGACCCGGGATAATCTCCTTTTTGATCAACTTAAAGTCAGTTTAATCACATCTGAAAATCCCTTCACCTTTGTCATATAATAGAACCTGCTCAACTTCTATAACCATTGCCATATTCTGTTTGTTAGAAGCAAGTTACAGGTTCTTCCCACACACAGGGGGAGGGCACTATAGGAGGGTATGACTCATTGGGGGTCACTTAGGGAGTGTATCCACCATGGATGTGCATGTGTTTTAATACGATTACAGCAGAAGAAAAAAGGAATCATTGTTGGGGTGCCTGGGTAGCTCAGTCGGTTAAGCATCCCACTTCAGCTCAGGTCATGATCGTGAGGTCTGTGAGTTCAAGCCCTGCTTTGGGCTCTGAGCTGTCATAAGAGCTCAGAGCCTGGAGTCTGCTTCAGATTCTGCGTCTCCCTCCCTCTCTGCCCCTCACCCGCTTGCACTCTGTCTTTTTCTCTCTCAAAAAAAATAAGCATTAAAGAAATTTTTTAAAACAATCAGTGTTATTGAATGAAAGACTAGAGGATGTTATGTATTTAAGTCTACATTTGAAAAAAAAAATATTTACACCAGAACTATATGCCTTTCCTTAAAGAATGCGTCCATAAACACTTCCATCTTGAAGTTTTCTTTGCCTCTGGCTGCTGAGACATTACTCTTAACTGGTTCTCTTGCCTCTTGCTGCTTTCCTTCACATGAACATCTTCCACTCTGTTTGTTTGATTTTGAAATGCCACACCTCTAACCTGACAATTGCCTTTACCCACCTACCTCCAGGGGACCTAGAAGTCTTACACCCCAACCACTCACTTCCTGAGCACAGGGGCACGGAAACAGCTAATCACAGTGTAACTGCACGACTCTGTTGGGGTCCGGTTGTAATCTGAGTGTCAGATGAAAGGCCTGTGGGGTGACAGACCTGAGGCTCATTTGGACCTCGCTGTTTAAAAGAGAAATGAAAATTTATTTTCTCCCTTTTGGTCTCTAGGAGACATGCTGGTTCCATTCATGCCGGGTGGTTTTTATGTTCTAATAGCAGGATTCTATAAACAGTCTTACAGACGTGTGCAAAGTGTGTGCCTGTATTTGTTTACACTTTGTGGGGAGAAAAAAGAATTTAAGACAGCTTAAAAAGATGCGTACCATTCAGAGGACAAAGTTTAAAAATAAGCAAGAAAAAGAGAAAGGGAAGACTATATGCCAGAAAGTGACACGGAGTCAGATAAGGACATGCTTTCTGGCAGTTCATGCAGACATAAACACAAAAAGATTCATGATTTGGTGGCCATAAGGTAAAATCAGAAGAAATAGCTTCTCTGAGTGCTGAGCCCAAAGAGACGTTTCTCCTATGGGTCTTCATTTGGACACGTTGGCCATGATGTGGCACATTGGACAACTTAGTGTTCACGTGCAGCTCTATGTTGCCTAGATCATTTCTTAGAACATTCCTCCAGGAAGGCTAGTGGCCCGCTGTCACAGTGCGGTTCAGCAAAAGCCTTCTGTGGGCCCGGACTTTCCCATCTATTGGTTGGCTCAATTTAGAATGAAAGGTGGCACAGTAGTTCTTAGTCTCTTTAAAACTTACTGCCTTGCACCCAAAAGTTTAGGAAATTTTTACGGTTTTGCTTTCCATCCCTTGGATTATGTTTTGAAGTGAATTTGGTTTATCTTCGAACCATAAAGTCTTTACTATTGAAAATGAACACACAGCCTGAAGAATTCTAGATCTTTTTCCAGCTGCCATTAAGAATCTTTTAGCTCATGGGGAGAATGAGTTATGTGGTTCACTGTGCATATTATATCATAGCCCTTTTTAAAGTTTTGTTTTTTTACGGATAATACTTCTTGATAACTTCTGGACACTTTTTTACACCTAATTAAGTATAGATTGAAGTCAGTGGAATTTTTTGTTTTATTTATTTTTTGGTGAGTTGTGTGTGTGTTTGGGGGTGGGGGGAGTGGTAATTAACATTCTCTAGAGAAACCTGAGGAGCTTAAAAGGACATCTGCCTCATTAGAAGACTGTTCCACATCAGTTACAAGGAAAGGAAAGGGAGAGCCCATGGCCAAGCGAAGGATCTCTGTGTAATTATGAAGGGTATTTTGCAGAGCAAGGGACTGAGCAATCTAAACCTCATGGAGCTGAATCACAAAGATTGCATGTGATATTATTAACTAATCACTAATTTGTTCCTGATTTTCAAAGTAAATCCCATCCAGTGTCATTATTTTGTCATATATGTAAATATTTGAGAAGAATACAAAACTCATCCTGAATTTGACCACCACCATTTTGACATATTTCTATCTCGTGTTGTTTTTCTCTATGGCAATGTAGCTTTGTGGCTCTGAGTGAGGGCCTCTGGAGGCATTGAGATCCCCAGACCCCACCATTTGTTAGCTGAATTGCCCAGAGAGGTTTCTTGAGCTCTCTGAACCTCAATTTTCAACCTCAATTGTAAAAATAGAGATAGTGAGAGTTCCCTGCTCATAAAATGGAAACCATGAGTTATTCTCACAGACAAGATTGTTCTTAAATTTTGGTAGAAACTCATTTATGAAAGTCATTATAAACACAATAATAAAACAGTTGAAAAGCCAGGGAGATATCTACCTAAGAAAACAAAGGGAAACATGATTAGAATCTATCAAGGACTAAGGGACTGTAAATTCTTGGGTGTGGGACTTGCTTTCCCCTGGGAAGAGGCAACTTTTGAAATGATGGCATTTTCTGTGGGCAGGAACAATGGAAAAAAGCAATAGGGGAACTTCTTTTAGTCCTTCATCTCCTGCCAAAGATAAAGGACTTGTTATTGTTAAGTTTGGACATGTCTCGTTAATACAGTTTAATAACAGCCAGCCTTCCCGTGGAGGAGTATAGCAGGTGCCCAACTGAACTTCGTAGCTACTCTTTCCACCTACAGCATCTTCCCTTTCCTCTCCATCCTGCAAAATAGTCACAGTGATCTTCCCAAACAATAATTCAAATGGATCCCCACTGCCTAAGAAGGAAAGCTGAAATCTCTTGCCCTAATATTTTCATTCTTCCAGAATCATGGAAGCCTGTTCTCGAGACTTGTGTCTCCTAATTCCCCTTTGCTTTCTGTGTCCCATCCAAAATGGGCTATTGTTCCTTGGGGATATTCTGCAGTTCCCTAATGGTCTAGTCTGCTTATTACATGGGCTTGTTTATCTAAAGCTAAAAATGGATATACTTACTCAAAATATATTTAAAAACACCTTTCACCACTACTTTTGCAAAACTTGGACTTAAAGACTTTTAGAGTCAAAGTGTGTGTGCGTGCGTGTGTGTGTGTGTGTGTGTGTGTGATGACAAGTTGGTGCTGATTTTCACTTCTCTTAGGAGGAACCTTTCCGATTTGGCCCTATGGTAAATGCTACTTTGGCAAACGTGTGCTTAATGTAGCGGCTGCTCTGTCTGTATTTTCTGTGTGATGTGGTCTGGGGAGAAAATGTCTTTGAGTCAGATAGGGCTACACATTATTTCTAGATAGATAGATAGATAGATAGATAGATGTCACCTTTTATATGCCAGATGAATTTCTGGGTCTGAGAATACAGTGGTGTACCTGGATTTGAACACAGACTTCAGTTTGAGTGGTAGCTTGACAAGTTAATGGCAATCAACTTTAGGTTCCTCATGTGAGAAATAGGAAGACTGATCCTACACTGTGTTGAAGAATAAAAGCAATGTGTCTGCCATGAAGTCTTCGTTCAGCGCTTGTCAACATCCTTGCCTCATTTCTGTGCTAGACCTTCTGGAGGCTGAAAATCTGACCTTGCAATCCCCAGAGAGGCGAGATTAGCACCCTGTGAACTAAAAGCAGCCCTCTCTCTTCAGGAGTGTGAAGAAGGAAGGAAAGAGTGTTTGGGTGACATTTAGAGTGGAATCTTTAGCCCTCCTCTCTGGGTAGTTTCTGAGTAGTGAGAAAACTATGATGCTGAGACATTGTCTTCAGCAAGAGACATTATGGCTCTGTGTTAATAATTGGTTCACATTTAGACTATGCTAGTTTCTATCGTTGCTGAAAACCTGAGTATCTAAACATTAGCTCCATTAATAAGATTTCAGTGCTCCCTGACTGAGGAATGTCTGAAAATGGTTTTATTGTGAAGGGAGAAGCTCATTTAATTTGGCCTCTTCTCTCTTTGCTTGTAGAAGTAAAAACAATTAAATGAGAACTCTGCTGTCAGCAAAAAGGCCTTTGACCTCTATTAATTCTCTTTTTTTTTTGTAAACTATCATTAAAAGACTAGAGTTTTCTTTTTCAAGGTTTTATGTTCTGTCCCTGGGTCTGGGATCAGACGTTTGCGTCTGTAAAGATGTCAAGAATTGCCTTTGAAGGAGGGAGATTCTTGGCAATACCCCGGCTTCCAAGTTCCAAGGTTCTGTGATAGAAAGTTCTTCTGCTCACCTCCATGAGGGAGAGGGTCACAGCAAATAAGCCTAGCCTTATGGGTGGTCAAAAGTAGGGTGTGTTTGGAAAGAAGTTGTGTTTCTTTCCACACAACTATTAAGTATTTAAAACCTGTGTTTTAACTATTTCATTTTTGCATTGCTTTTATGTTTTTCTCTCTCCCTTCCATGGTCCACAGGGACCCAGATTACTTTTCATCTGTCCACCTCCTCTCTCACTCCAGGTTTTCTACCGTTGATCTTCTTTAGACTGATACAGTGTCTCCCCAGCCTTTCTGCTTTCCTGCCATCCCTGATACAAGCACCTAGGCCTTTGTTTCTTACTGAGGAACAGGAAGTAATAGGAGTAAAACGGAGGTCCAAAATGGGCTCCACCACTCTGGTGTCTGGTCTTTAGTTCTCCTGTCCCTTCTGAAATGGAACCTAAAAGTCCCACTGAACTTTTCCTGTTTATGGAGCACACCGCCTCTCCTTAAAGGATGCTGGGCATGCCCGGCCTATCCTTCAGCATGGTTCTTCCAGTTCCATGGGCTTCCCCGCTGCCTTAGCAGCCATCTCTGAATTTTTGAGGCTTTCTGGGAAATTGTATCCAGGTGAGGGAGTTGCTGGTCCACAGAGGAGAAGGCATTTCTTCATAGTGTCTGGTTAACCAGTCTACCTAATGAGTCTCTCTGGCAGACTTGAGTGTTCTATTCAACGCAGTTACTAAAATGTATGTATCCACTTAATTTATTATTCTACTCTATTTCCCTCTGGGTTTCTTTCAAAGACATTATGTGATAAGGCATTAATTTATATAGGGGTATCCTATTTTAAAACATTAATAATTGAAATTAAGCACTTATAATTAAGATATTTTAATAGTAATTTTTAATAGTAAAAATAGTTTATCAATATTTTAAGTATTGATAAATCATTGTATCATTTAAAATAATGTCTTAAAATATTTTAAAATAATAAAAATTGATTTTAAAATAGCCTACTGTTTCTTAAATATTTAAATACTAAATATTTAAAATTAATGGTACTTTAATTCCTAGTTTAAATGGAAAATGTTCTTAAAATATGCTTAAGGAGAAAAATGTGAAAAACCCACTGATTTGTTATTTCCAAAAACAAATAAATAAGGAACCATTGATGGGAGGCTGAATTACTCAGAACAGGAAAGAGTTTAGCCTTTGTTCACTATAGTATAATTTTCTTAAGAATCCACTTTAGCTTTTCCCTGAAATCTGAACAGTGATGTGTGTGTGTGTGTGGTGGGGGTGGGGTGGTTTAAGGATAAGTCTTTCTCTTTTTTTTTGGTATGAAAATTTTAGAACAATTAAGCAGATACATGTAAATTGAAAATCTCAAATATCCTTTGAATAGCGAGCCATTCTTCCCCTCTCTATAGTTCCTGTTCTGCTCTAATCTCCAAATTATTATAATGTTGATTTCCTTCCATTGTAAAGGTAACATATGATCAGTACAGAACATGAACAAATCAGGAAATACTGAAAAAGAAAGAAAATAGTCACCATCACACAGACATTAATGTTCCCTATATCTGAGAAGGTCTTTCTGTCGTCCTGACATATGAACGGCAGAGGAGAATAAAGAATTAATGGATCAAGACATTCCCTGCAAACGCTTATAGATGTGGCCTGACTGGTCCCTGATGTAGAAGAGTCTGAGGTCAGTCTGACTATTCTCCCCTTACAGATAATCTGTTTATTTTGGCCTCGGTGGTTGTATGATTCTTTCTTTACGTTCCTTTCTCTGTACTCTCTTCCACCAAAGAGCTTATGCCATCGGAGGCCTGAACATGACCCCTCACCTTTTTACAGTGTGAAGGGGGTTAGAACCATTAGTGCCTTGAAGCCTGCCAGGTCTCTAATGAATCATTCTAGATTGTTTTCCACCCATGTCTGTTAGTCTTAGTTTCTCTCTACCCTTCCCTTGATAGTTCTGTGATGTTACTCACTGGACAGCATATTATCAGGAACATTTGTTGTCTGTGACATCATTGCCATCAAATTCTTCAGTAAGATTATAATCGCTTAGATTTGGTGCTATCCTTTCCTCCCCATTGTCAGAGTGATACCCATACATTTTTAATATTTTCAGGCGCATATTAGCTGTTATGACTAGGTATCTATATTACAATAACACAGACTATATAGATATTTGTAGGAGTTTTACTAATGTTAATTTCTTTAAATTACAAAATTATGAAATATTAATCTAAATTCATTCTGCATCAATGATGGATTTCCTCATAATTTTTAGAAACTTAATTTATCCTTGAGTTGGCCCTTAAAGTGATTCCAATGTCACTGTAGACACTTCAGTCTTACATATATAATTGATATATTTTATATCACATATCTATTATATTTGCTGAATAGATTTATATGTTATATATAGAAACGCATTTTAATTTAAAAAGTGTTGTCCTAGAAGAGGCCTAGAAGAAAACTTTTTAAAGTACTTTGATAATAGGTTAACAACTCTAACAGTTGTGAAAGTCAAATCCAAGAACAATATTTAAATATGAAAAAAAAATTTTATTGCAGCATGACTGGAATGCATGCTTTTATTAGATAATTTTCTGAGGTGACCATTTTGGCATCTACTGGGTTGGTATTAGGGAAAGAGAAGATAAATTGGCATTTCTACTATAGGCTAAAATTATGAAGATGATATTCTTAATGGTTGCTTGTCTTTATTCAGAAGTTTTCTCTCAAAGAAAAGAACACATGGCTTGAAATAAGCTTTAAAAAAAAAATCACCAGTGTCAGAGTCCTATTACACAAGTGAAGTAGGATTTATTTTATGGAAACCCTATTTTATGGAACACATTACACCGAGTGTGGAAGAGGTTACCACCGTCCTAATGTAGGAGACAGAGGATGACTCAGCATTGTAGTCATGTGGTAAGTAATCTCTGAGTCCCAAATAACACAGGAGAATTTTGGCTTCAGAAATAACCACTCTGTTGACTGTAGAACTTGATGTGTTTTTGTGCCGTAATCCTAACTAATCTGACCTCTTGAAATGCTTCACATTGTTGTCGAAATTATGTTTACCTCTGACAACTAAGTTTCTGCTGTAGAATGCTTCCATGCCAAGTGTTTCACATATGGGTTCCTACAGCAATCCCGTAAAGTAGGTATTGCCGTATATCCTTTTTACAAATGGAGAAACTGAGGCCCAGGGTATGAAACCAGGCCACTCAGCTGGCAAGTACACAAACCAGGGTGTTTGATCCCAGGTACATAGAACATCAAAGCTCAAACTCTTCACCTGTAAGCTTTCACTGCCTTGTTGAATGACTGCACCTGATTCTGTTTAGGAAAAATAATTCATTGTGGTCACAGAACATAAGAGATGGAGGGAAATTTATAGTCTTTTTAATCCTTACATATTACTGATAGGAAAACGGAGGCCTTTTTTACCTTTATGGTAAAACTGTGGTGTTTATGCTCATTTATAAAACAGAGTGAAGGCATATTTTTGTTTTAAATGCATTTCTTTGTCTCGTGTACCAAACTATCCATACGTTGCCTAGCACTTCCCAAAGGTAAATTGCCTTGGGGCCATTTATACAAACAGAATATGGTAGCATGATGAGCTGAGGAAGAAGTGAAAGTATGTTGAGTTGATGTACTGTGATAGGTATTGGCCAATTTTCACATAATTTACCTAGTTTCGGAGATTTGATGTAGATTGATCTCAGAGGAATGCTAAATGAACAGCAGTATATAGTTGACTCTGCCTTGCTTACTTCTCTTCCCTCCCAGTGATGGCAAAGGAATGAATCATTCCACTAAGTGGAAATGGTCCGTGCTCCGATAGCATGTGTGACATTTGAAATCTGTCTCCTCTCTGCTTTGCGATCTGCGAGAGCCCTGAGTATGTCATACAAATACCTTTTTGGTTTGTAGACTTTCTCATAGTTTTTAGAGCACTTTTAGAGATAGCTGAATCATAAAGAATAATTTAGGATGGGTGAGAAGAATGGAGATTCGTAACTTCTAGAATAACCAACTTTTATCCCTGCAAATGGCCCAGTTTGTCTTTTGGATGTACCTCTCCAGCCACTTCTCTTTCAAAAATGTGGAAACTGAGGCCTAGTAAGTTCTGGTGATTTACATTCCCAGGTAGATTCAGATATACATCTATCCCAGAGTGAGGTGGTGCCTAGTTCTGGACTTTTCCGTGAATGACTTTATACTTTTATATACATTTAGGTATCTGGTGTGCAGAATCCCAAATAGATATTGGGGCTTTTAAGATTGCATCTCAATTTATTTACTCTGTGTGTGTGTGTGTGTGTGTGTGTGTGTGTGTGTGTGTGTGTGTTTGAGAGAGAGAGTGTGTGTGTGTATGTACTCACACGAGTGGGGAAGGGGCAGAAGGAGAGAGAGAAAGACAAAGAGAGAGAAAATCTTAAGCAGGCTCCATGCTCAGCTGGAGCCCAACACAGGGCTCAATCCCATGACCTGAACCTAACCAAGAGGCGGACGTTCAGCAGACTGAGCCACCCAGGCACCCCTCATTTACAGTGTTTTAGAGTGTATCTCTTTGTATTTTTTTTTAATGGTTGCTCTGGCTATGACAGTATATATATGTGACTTAATATAGTGTAGTGATACCAATATTTTACCACTTTGAAGTGTGGCAGCCCTACTTCCTTTTAGGTTCCTTTACCTTCCCCACTTTTAAATATCGTTGTTTTGAGTATCAGGTGGTAGTATAGTGTTTCTTTCAAATATCTGATATGTTTTATAAAAATCCATGAGGAAGATTGTCTATTGTAGGTAGGCATATTTCGTTCCTTTTGTTCTTTTCATGTTCCAGGATTCCTTCTTTTACCATTTTCTTTCTGTTTGAATTCTTTTTTCAGCCATTCTTTAAAAGTAGGTCTGCTAGGGGTGCCTGCGTGGCTCAGTCTGTTGAGTGTCTGACTTCGGCTCAGGTCGCGATCTCACAGTTTGTGGGTTCGAGCCCCACATCAGGCTCTGTGCTGACAGCTCAGAGCCTGGAGCCTGCTTCAGATGCTGTGTCTTCCTCTCTCTCTCTGCCCCTTCCCTGCTCACACTCTGTCAATCTCCCTCTCAAAAAATAAACATTAAAAAAAATTTTTTTAAGTAGGTCTGCTAGCAATGAATTCTTTTAGTTTTCCTTCATCTGAGGATGATGTCTTTTTTTCCCTTCATCCTAAAGATAGTTCTGCTGGATATAGAATTTGAAGATGACAGAGTTTTGGTTTTTGTGTTTTATTTTTTTTCCAGTAGTTGGAAAATGTGAGATTTCTTCTGGCTTCCATAGTTTTCAATAGGAAATTTGCTCTTATGTGAATTGATGTTCCCTTGTGGATAATGTGTCATCTGTCTCTGGATACTGGCAACATTTTTTTTTTTTTTGCTTCAGTTCTCAAAATTTAATCATGAAATGTCTTCGTGTGTTTCTTAGGGTTTTTTCTCTTTTAGTTTCATGCAGTTTGGAAAGTTTAAACCATTTATTCTTCTAATATTCTTTTAAACTCGCTCTCTTGTCCTGTTCTTCTGGGACTCATGATATATATGAAGTTGTACCTTACTGTCCCAACCCCTGCCATTGGTTTTGTTTGGTCTTTTTTCTCTCTGTTGTTCAAATTCACTAGATTCTATTGATTATCAGATTCATTGATCTCTGTTCTCTGTCATTTCTACTATTGGACCTACTAAGTTTATTCTTATTATCACATATTTATAACTTCAATTAGGTCCTTTTTTATAACTTCTAATTTTTGCTGAGATGTTTCTCTATTTTTTTTATTTGTTCAAAGAATTTGCAATTGTATATTGAAGCAATGTTTGATGACTGCTTTAAAATCCTTGTCAATAATTCTAACATCTGATTCATCTCAGAGTTGCCATCTGTGGATTCTTTTCTCAATCAAGTAGTGATTCCTAGTTTTGGGTGTGATGGGTGATTTTTCATTATATCCTGGACATTTTGGCTGTTATATTAGTAGGTTGAGATCTTATGTCAATCTTTACTCTTACCAGGCAGTCATCCTAGTTAGGTTTAGCATGCAGATCCCGTCCTAATTTTGTAGGCTGTTGCTTCCAATGATGATTACATTTCAGAGACTTTGTGGTACTGTTTTGATTGGCCTGGTTTATCTGGGGTTGCTAGGGATCCCACTGGTCCCTGTTGATTTCACCTGAGGGGATGGAGGAGGGGTTTCCCTGGGTTGGGCCTCCCAGTGCCTCTGGTGAGGGTGAGGAGAGGAATTCTTTGGCCACTGAAGACAAACAAGCTTCCTGGCACTTGTGTTGGTCCTGTCTCTTCCTCCCCACCCCCCTCCAGATTTCAGGGAAGGACAGCACTTCCCAGGTGAGGCCTCTTTTGGGGGAGTCTCCCCTTCGCTGGGGCTGCCAGCTGCCTGTTGCCTCTCATTGTGGGAAGGAGTCTTAGGCCTAGTGAGTAAGGAGAGTGCTCTCCCTGACCACTTCTTTTCCGGGGAGCTCCTGATTCATCCCCCTTGTCAGTGCTGCTGGCTAGCCCAGTGGTGTTGATGTGACTCTGTGTGAGCCTCACTGGGCTGCCTCCTGTTGCTAGGTTCAGGGCGTGGAAAACCTGGGGTTGGTTGGCCTTCTCTTGTTAGGTTGGAGACCGCAAGACCATTCAATCATAGAGTCTCTACTGCGAACCTTCCTTTTTCTGCATTTCAGAGGGTGGTGTGTGTGTGGTTTTTTTTTTTTTGTGGGGGGGGGGTTGCTTCTTCTGTTTTTCCCACCAGGGTTTGTATTTTACTTAGCTGGGAGCCTCAGGGAGAAAGTAGTCTACGCCATCTTGTCTGGACCAGAAATCTTATTAGGGGACTTTGCAGCATTCTGAGGGACCCCTGAAGACTACCTGTAATAGAAAAAATGAATTTGGTCAGTGGCTTCCTTTCAGCAGAAAGTATTCTGTTTCTTTACGCTTCTGCCTCTTATAGTTGCCTGTAAACGAAACCAGAACCCAAAACTATCCTCTCCCCACCAACCCCCCCCCCCCCAACGTCCACTTCTGTAATCATGCTGCCACCACAGGCTTCTATGAATGGAAGTTCTTGTACTTTGGAGAATGTGGAAGAAGAGTTAAATTGAAGCCTCAATTTTGGTTTGCCACTCTTTGTGGTGGGAAAGTGAGTCAGCAGATGCTCTATTCTCGGGCTACCACTTCTCCCTCTACCTTCCTCCTCATCGCCTCTTGTCGACCTCACCAAGCTTAACTTCCCAAGCCCGGGAGAATCGGCTTTTAAAGACAATCAAATCTTGCACATCAAACTCAAAAGGGGAAAGAAACTTCAAGTGTAGATGCCATCTGGCTTTATTAGTCACCACTCTTCTCTTTCAGAAACTGATGAGCAGATATAGGCTTTCACTCTAAAGAGCAGTTTCTAGGAACAGACTGAAGAAAGTATTTGTTTAAAATTCTTTTGGGGAGGGTCGCCTGGGTGGCGCAGTCGGTTAAGCGTCCGACTTCAGCCAGGTCACGATCTCGCGGTCCGGGAGTTCGAGCCCCGCGTCGGGCTCTGGGCTGATGGCTCAGAGCCTGGAGCCTGTTTCCGATTCTGTGTCTCCCTCTCTCTCTCTGCCCCTCCCCCGTTCATGCTCTGTCTCTCTCTGTCCCAAAAATAAATAAACGTTGAAAAAAAAAATTAAAAAAAAAATTCTTTTGGGGATACCTGGGTGGCTCAGTTCGTTAAGCATCTGATTCTTTTTTTTTCTTTAATGTTTATTTGTTTTTGACAGAGAGAGACAGAGCATGCGTGGAGGAGGGGCAGAGAGAGAGTCACACACACAGAATCTGAAGCAGGCTTCAGGCTCTGAGCTGTCAGCACAGAGCTGGATGCAGGGCTCAAACTCCCAGACCGCGAGATCATGACCTGAGCTGAAGTCGGACACTCGACCGACTGAACCACCCAGGTGCCCCAAGCATCTGATTCTTGATTTCAACTCAGGTCATGATCTCAAAGTTTGTGAGTTCAAGCCCCGTGTTGGGTTCTGTGTGGACAGTACAGAGCCTGCTTCGGATTCTCTCTCTCCCTCTCTCTGCTTCCCTGCTTATGTTCTCTCTGTCTCTCCCTCTCTAAATAAATAAATAAACTTAAATTAAAAAATAAAAAAAATTTTTGAATGATAATTATTTTAGCCACTCATTGTTCTATAACTGAAAATGCCCCAGCCCTTGGCACATATGAGCTAAAAATCTAGAAATTACAGAAAAGGTCGCTGGTGGAGATTTTGGATAAGGGTTCACATAACCAAATACTTCTTTTCCTTTTGAAAGAAATAGAAAGTTGAGGGGAATCTAAAGAAGTAGGAAATATAACTGCTATAATTTGAATGTGTCCCTCTCCAATTCATATGTTGACACCTACTCCCCCCCACCTCCCAGAGGTGGGTTCTTTGGGAGGTGCTTGGGTCATGAGAGTGGAACCCCCATGGGTGTCACTAGTGTCCTTATAGAAGAGACCTCACTGAGCTCTCTAGTCTCTCCCGCCATATGAGGATACAGTGAGGAATTGGCCGTCTACACCCTGAATGAAGGCTCTCACCAAAACTTGATCCTGCTGGGGACTTCCAGCTTCTAGAACCGTGAGAAATACATTTTTGTTGTTTACAGCCTGCCTAGTTTGTGGTGTTTTGTCATAGCTGCGTCAATGGACTAAGACAGTCACTGTGTACATACACAAATGGAATTCTGAACTTCTGGAAATCATGCAAAGAGTTAGCAGTGAATGATATTTTCTCACTTGGGTGTTAAAAATGTAATTTTATACTAGTGATCTCAACAGCGTTGGGGAGGCATGAGGCAGTGCCTGAGAACTATAACATCAAAAGTGGGAAAATGTGACATACAAATTTACGTGTAAATGGAAAATGTTATTTCTAGGTATGAAAGTGTTTGCAGCACAGAATACAATCACAGTTTTGCAGGACTTTAGAGGAAGATTTCATCTTAAGTTATTTTAGGTATGAAATTATTTACTGTTTTAAGTTTTCATTTTCGTATTATGGTAGTGAGAAAAATGGCCCACCAAAAGCATCCATGTCTTTCTTCCTGGAACCCGTTAACATGTCCCTTTCACATGGCAAAAGGGACTTTGCAGTTGTGATTAAGTTAAGGACCTTGAGATGGGGCAATTATGCTGGATTTTTGGCTTGGAGATGTAAGAAAGTTCCATGAGCCAAGGAACACAGGTGGCTTTTGAAAGGTGGGAGAGTCAAGGAGAAACGGGTTTTCCCCTAGAGCTATCCAGAAAGAAAATTCAGCTCTGCCAACCCTTTGATTTTAGCCCATCTCAGACTTCTGACCTCTAGACCTATAATATTATAAATCTGTGTTGTTTTGCACCACTAAGTTTGCCTTAATTTGTCACGGCGACAATAGAAAACTAATACAAATACCTGGTTACTGTTAAGAATGTTGCTGTTGACTTCATACACCTTTCTGTCTAAAAGTATTATCTAGACCACTGATTTTGTCTCCTCCCCCGACCCCCCTGCCACCGAGGACATTTGACAATGTCTAGATATGTTTTATTTTCATGACCGGCGTGTACTACGGGCATCTAGTGGGTAGAGGCTAGGAATGCTGCTAAACATCTTACAACAGAAGACCACCCTCCACTCCCCCAAACCCTGCCCAAGAAAGCATTATCCAGTCCACAATGTCATTAGTGCCCAGGTTGAGAAATCCTGAACTAGGTTGATTTACCTACTCAAAGCATGCAGGAAGTTGAGGCTCCCTGTGCAGCTTGCTCTGAATTAACTGCCTAGTCTAGACCTGCCTGTCCAATTGGGTGGATATTAGACATGTGGCTATTTAAGTGCATTACAATTAAATAGCTTTTAAATAGTTTCTCAGTCACACTTGCCATATTTCAGTGGCTACCATATTGGATAGCTCTGATACAGAACATTTCTATCACCATGGAAAGTTCTATTGGGCATAAAGATCTTCTAGACCCTTGCTACCCAAAGAGTTACATATGGACAAATAAAAGCAGCATGACCTGGGAGCTTGTTAGAAGAGCAGACTCCCAGGTTTCACCCCAGACCTATTAAACTAGAGTCTGTATTTTCATAAGATTCCTATGCACATTTAAGTCTGAAAAACACTGGCCTATGTGACTTTCTCTTGCCTTCTTGTTTCCTTTCTTCCCTCCTCTGTTGGTCCCCCTGTACTGTTTACCTTTTAGTCATGTAAACGCCTTTCTTTCCAACCTCAGCTTCTAGGCTCTTTCAGCCAGAACTTGGTCTTATCTCATCTCTACATTCCACCCGCAAAGATACTTAACACATCGTCTTGCACAAAATAGCTGCTTGGGGGGTGCCTGGGTGGCTCAGTCATTAAGCATCTGACTCTTGATCTCAGCTCAGGTCTTGATGTTAGGGTCGTGGGTTCAAGCCCCGTGTTGGGCTCCACGCTGGGCGTGCAGCCTACTTTAAAAAAAAATAGCTGCTTGGTATTATTGTTTCTGGATTGAATTTTGTTGAACTAACTTCTGAACAGTCTTAGTGTAGGTTGTTTTCCTTTTAACCAAAAGAATGGATGTTTTCATCTTTTACTTTATAATTTAATTTGGGCATTTCCTAGAGTTTCAACTATGAAAAAATACATAACCTTTACAAATACCTGGAAATTTCATAGTGAGTTTAAGGTTACTACTGATGTTATGATGTGAAGAAGAAAATGCAGCCTAAGTATGCTGTATTTAGATTTTTCTCTGTAACAAAATGTACCAGACCTTTCCATTCTTAATATTAATTGCAAACATCTTCAGAATCATCATTTGTTCTGATGGAATAAGGCTTATTGCATTTTAAAAAATTGCCTAATGTTCGTCTGAGTCATCTGAGGGTTGTCAGGTTTTTTGGTATAGATCAAAATCTGTTACTTTATATGACAGCTAAAACTACAAGGAATTGTTCTTTCTTTGCACTTATACAATGAAAACATTCATAGATTGTTTTGGAGGTGAGGAGACATACACTACATGAAAGGCGTGATTTTGAGTATTGTAGCTAATAGCATAAATAAGAATTAACTTTTTTTTTTAATTTTTTTTTCAACGTTTATTTATTTTTGGGACAGAGAGAGACAGAGCATGAACGGGGGAGGGGCAGAGGGAGAGGGAGACACAGAATCGGAAACAGGCTCCAGGCTCTGAGCCATCAGCCCAGAGCCCGACGCGGGGCTCGAACTCACGGACCGCGAGATCATGACCTGGCTGAAGTCGGACGCTTAACCGACTGCGCCACCCAGGCGCCCCAATAAGAATTAACTTCTATAGAAAAAGGGGAACATTAAACTTCCAGTTTAATGGAAAATTTTTCAGGCTGTAAATGACCTTTTTCCTTTTGTAAGTAAGGAAACCGAGGCTCAGAGAAGTAAGAGTGGGGCAAAGGATGGAAAAGGCAAGGTTGAAGACCTTTCTTCTAGACTTCATTATCTTTATCTCAGAAATGTGTGCCGTAAACCAGATGATCCTTGAGTGCCTCGTAATTTAAAAAAAAAATTTTTAAACTTTATTTTTGAGAGAGAGAAAGAGTGAGCGGGGGAGGGGTGGAGAGAGAGGACAAAGGAGGGCAGGGAGACACAGAATTTGAAGCAGGTTCCAGGCTCTGAGCTGTCAGCACAGAGCCTGATGTGGGGCTTGAACTCATGAACCATGAGATCATGACCTGAGCTGAAGTCAGTCGCTCAACCGACTGAGCCACCCAGGTGCCCCAAGGGCCTTGTAATTTTTAACACATTTTAAATCCAGCTGTCTTCATTTTAAATGTAGTGTTGTTTTTATAGCCTCATACTGCCTCTCTCGTGGACTGTTTCTGTGGAGGGGCAGGACGAGGGAATCAGTGAGTAAAGAGGGGGAGGGGAGGAAGCCCTCACTACAATACTAGCACTGAAGTGAGATTTAAACCTATGTTTTTTTAATTTCTGAGAGAGAGAGAGAGTGAGAGCGAGAGTGAGAGCTCACACACGCACAAAGGGGAGGGGTAGAGAGAGGGGACAGAAGATCTGAAGGATCATCTGCCCTGACAGCGGTGAGCCTGATGTAGGGTTTGAACTCACGAATTGTAAGATCATGATCCCAGGCAAAGTCAGACGCTTAAGTGAGCCACCCAGGTGCCCCTAAACCCCTGTTTTTTTGTGTGTGCATGTATCAACCTACAAGAAAGAATTTTTACTCCCCATGTGGATGAATAAGTGTCAAATTATATTAATTCTCTGAGGTCATCATTCTGCAATTCCACAACTACTAGACAAAATTAAACATTTTGTTAAATTCCTGAAAGCATAACCAGCACTGGAAAGAATTATTCGGTCCAGAAGTTTGGGTATGGATTGCTGAGAATTGTAAGTAAAATGTTGTTTTAGGACATATTGCCTCTGAGGATAGGGCTATGGTTTTCCTTGGACTCCTGAGGGGTTGATGTCACAGAAATTATTAAGAACCACCAGTCTGTTCAGCTCCTGAACTATGTCTGGAGGCCAGTGAGAAGTGCCTTGAACAAGACTGCAAGTCTAATTAGTAGGATTTCTTGAACTCCTTGTTTCCCCCATCCTTCCTTCAAAAATTCTGCGATTGAGGATTTTATGTAATCTTTATGAAATAATCCCAAAGTTTTCAAATTCAACAATAAGTTGTATAGAAACAACAATCACTGGTAAGCGTAGTGTGGCTATCTGCTTCGTTAAAAAAAAATATAGCTAATTTTAGTGAATACCCAGTTTCTTTTTCTTTCCACATACCCCCAAGTTTCTATCTTTCTAGAATTAATTCTCCAGTTGTCTTTTTTGTTCTACCTCAGCTCTTTGAAGAAAGTGCAGTGGAGGTGTTCTCAGTTGAAGGTGCCTAAAACATGCACAAGAAAGCTAAGTGACATTCCATTCTCAAATGACGTAAATGTAGAGTTTTCTCCCTGTGTGATCTGTTTGCAATTCCAGTCCATCTGAGCTTTGCAAGTATACTAAAGGTGTTGAAGGATAAGAGGACAGGATGCAGGAAAAAATGTTTCTGCCTGATTAAAAAGTGGCATCTTCATATACAGCTTACTGAACCCAACCCCCAACTTTTAAGCCATGTTTAAATGTATTATGTATTTGTTAAATGTGCTTATAGTACTTGACTCTAGAAGTCTTCAAACTCCCAGCCTCACTCTTATTTTACTATTATAATAATAATAATTTCATCTTATGGAACTTTCTGGTCCTATAGTATTCCATCCTACTGTGCAATTAATTCTTGCTGGTCCTTTGCTTTCTTTTTCTTACCTACTTAAATGTAAGGCTACTTTCCACATCGTACCTCAGAACACGATGGGGAATTTTTTAAAAATCAGATACGCGCAAACCACAAAACTAAATTTCACTTTTATGAGATGCCTTTAAATGTTCCACGCATGGGTTGCCCTGATAAGTGCAACCAGGCGTTATAAGAGATACTGCGTAAAAATGCATTTAAAGGATGTAATTGCACCTCAACACTTTACATGGTTAAGATAAAAAGACTACAAAAGACTGGAAGATACAGCAAGTGTCTGAAAAATAAAGGTTATTTAACAGGAAACGATGGGTAATATTTATGAAAAATGAGAACCCTAGAGAGTATCAGCAGAGTTTTAAAATCTCCAGTGGTAACAAGACTGATTACAAATTAGACTTGAGGGTCTTCAGTAGCATCCTGTCCCTGGATTAAATTGAGAAAGCCCAATTCTCTCTCCAGTGTAAATGGAAGCAGACATTTCACTAACCCTTTGGAGCTAAAGGTAGGCCAGTGAATTGCCACAGCTTATATCTTCCCCAACATTATTCTCCCTGTGAGCCTGATCTGATTAAGATCGTTGATTAAGAAAGGTCTATGAAGTGATGGGTAACTGGTGAGAAGAGCAAGAGAGATGTCCAGGTGGTTCAAGGGTCCCCTTCCTAACAAAGCAAAAGCGGAGCCCCTCTGGGCTACATTTGGTTCCTTGCTGTTGCTGCTCTATTTTTTAGGAAAATTATTTTTTATCTGTTTTTTCTTCCCCTGTAGCCAAGACTAGGCTGCGATGGGAATTCTCTCAGCCCTGGCCCTCTCCCAGCAGCCCAACTGTTTCAGGAGGGTGGGGTCCAGTCCCACAGAGGCTGGAGCCCCTCCAATGCTGAGCACCGCACACTCACTGCTTATATTGCCTGATGAATCCCCACCATCCCCTCCTAAACTGTAACCTGTGAAAAACAGAAAGCTGAGGCCTGTGTCTACTCCCTAAAGAAGTTCCCTCCCTGCCTTATCTGTTTTCCTCAAACAGCTTAGCTGGGCCAGACCCTGTCATTAAAAAACAAGTCCATTTCATCCAGTTCCCCAGCTAGGAATCTGGCCTCTGCCTTAGGCCTCGACTGGGGGGGGGGGGGTGGGGGGGGTGGGGCAGGGGTGGGTCTTAGTCCTGCCTTTCCTGACTGTGGGCCTACATTACAAAGTAGCTGGGCCCCAGCGTCTGCCCAGAAACTCCCCTGGCTCTGGCTGGGCTGTGGGCAGCTGCCCCTGCATCACAGCTCTGAGCATGCTCAGAGTCACTTTTGTCACTTTTTTTTTTTACCGTGTTCCCAGGCTCTTTCTACAACACTGGAAGGGCATAGCGGGCCGAGGGAGCCCATTACTGTTTAGCAACTTATTCTCCTCTGTCTGAAGCACAGTAAAAGCAAGGATCCTTTGAACTTGTTACTAATTTGTCTCTTAGCTCGAATCCTTTTCCAACTTAAAGTAGAAAGAGGGCCGACCCTGAAATTTGAGAGCTCATCAAGAAATCCTGATGAATGCTCTCAGAAGTTTCTTAAACAGGAAGAGGACATTCTAGTGGTCACTGTGTGGCTAGAGTGACCTTTAGGCCTGGAGAACCAATAATAGTTCACTCCACATATCTGTATTTCTTGTAGACTTATTCCATGGGTTTCTCTGAAGGAAGAGGAAAGAGGAAAAGAACGAAGGGAGCCTGTCAGGTGGTCCGTTAGCCCACAGGGGGGTCTCCTTCAGTCCTCACAGCAGTGCTGAAAGTGGTTTCCGCATTTGACAAAGAAGGAAATTAAGGCTCAGCAAAATTGTAGGAGCTGTTGGATATCTTGCCAGTAGTCAGGGAAAGAAACAGCGTGTGTGACCTCAGGCCTATCTCTTTTGTCTACTGAAGTGTGAATATTAAGACCCTTATCACCTTCCAAATCACACAGTCTGGGAGATTGAAAAAAATTTTATCCCTGGGAAACCTCAGTCTGTCTTCCTCCCCACCGCTAGCTTGTTGAGTTCCCCAGGGGAATAATGCCTGCGTATTGTCACCTGTTTCCTTACTTATTAAATATACTCTTTATTAAAAAGAAAAACCCTGAAAGTTACAAAAATACAAAAAATACAAAAATTTTAAAAAATGAATTACAATAAAATTTAAAGTCTATACACCACTACCGTGAGCCTTCGAGCTTCACTACTGCTAACAGTGTGATGTGTATCTTTCTAGACTTGGTGTAGTGTGTGGAGAGAATATATGTGTGTAAATACCGGTAGCAATCTTATAACGAATGGTGGGTGGTATAAGTTTACAGGTGTATATTTCACATATCTTCCCGTGTGGATAAATACCTACATGGAGCAGGGCCGATAGATACAAGATTGTTAAGTTTAGAAATTTCACCATATTGCCCTTCAGAAAGACTGTCAAATGACTTTTTTGTCAACAGCATATGGATGTGTCCATTTATTTATTACTCATCCCGTCGTTAGTAGGATTTTAAATCTTCCCCAAACTGCTGGCTATTCTTTTCAAGATAAGAATGTCATATTTAACATTTAAGAGCTTTAGTTCTGAAGTCAGAAGGGCTTGCTAACATTGCATTCCTGGATCAAAAGACTCAGCCGCCGACCCACAGACAGTACCCACAGACCCTCAACCGTGGGCCTCCCCAGCACGAAGTCTGCACCACTAAGGTTACTGCTGCATGGTTTTGAGTGGGCCTGACTATGCTTCCTACCAAGAGACGGGAAGAAGAAACTAAAGATGGTCCGTGCTAGTCTTGGTCAGTCTCTTTCTTAATCTCAATCACTTTCTCCCCTCCCATCCATCTTTCTCCCCTTTCTCCTTTATTGAAGTATAATTAGCAGTAACAAACTGTACATATTTAAAGCATACAGTTTACATATAATTGACAATTTTTGGTGTAGCATTCTAAAAGTGCTCTGTACAGGGGCACCTGGGTGGCTCAGTCAGTTGAGTGTCTGACTCATGCCCCAGGTCATGATCACACGCTTTGTGGGTTTGAGTCCTGCATCGGGCTCTGTGCTGACAGCTTAGAGCCTGGAGCCTGCTTCGGATTCTGTGTCTCCCTCTCTATCTGCCCCTCCCCCGCTCATGCTCTGTCTCTCTGTCAAAAATAAAACATTAAAAAATTTATTTAAAAGTGCTCTGTACGTACATGAGCATATATATGTGGGGGTGGGTATGCACCTATGTATACATGCATAGTGTGGACCTGTTAACTTTCTCTTCACCAACATGATTGTTAACAAAACTTGGTAAAACATCACAATTAAATGCCAATAGTCGCTTTTCTCCTATCCACAGCAAAACTGCCTAAAAGCAATGTCTATCCTTGCAGTATCCAACTTCTCCTGTTCACTCTTGAATCTACTCCAGTCATGCTTCCATTCTCAAGACCCACTGAACTCTCATCGGTGAACTCCTTGGCTCTAAATCCTTTATTTTAGTTGTTTGCAGGCTTCCTGACTTGTCCCTCTGCCTCTCTCTGTCTCCAACATCTATTCTATTAGCAAATTAGATAAGCTTTACTATCAGCATATATCTGTGATCACCTTCCCTTGTTGAAAGCCATCATTATCTCTTTTCTGGACTTCTGCATGTGCCTCTAACTGCTCTCCTTGCTTCCACACTTGCTCTCCCAGTCCCCAAATGCTATCCCCCTCTACAAGAGATTTAAGTTATTTTGTTGTCTTTCAATCCCTTCTAGGACCTAAGATCAAAGAGAGAAGAGATTTTTTTTCCTTTTTGATTCGCTGTGGTATCCTCAGTACCTAGAATAGTACCTAACACATAGTACATAGTACACATATATATTTAGACAGATAAAAAAGGAAGTTAGTAGACTATAGCCTTAAAGCCAAGTAATTCAGCTCCTGACAGTTACCAAGAATCGATTTATTTTTGCGCCCCAAACTGTTTATGTTGTATAATTAATTAAATATTACAGTATTGATATTTAAAAATGAGAACAAAAATATGTTTCTGGGAAAACTAAGGTGGATGTTTTGTTAATACTTAAAGCAAGTTGCAAAAAGAAATTGCTTTAGATTTGCTGATGAGAACAACTAAGTTTGAAGAAAACCATAAAAAATCTGCAATATTTTTGTACTCAAACTGCTTTACCAGAATTTTAAAGTTCTGACTCCACTCTGAAGGAGCCAATTTGGAAGTAACATGTGATACTTTATTGGTGTGGCTTTGCGTGGAAGCTGATGCCGAGCTCCAATTAGCAGACCCAATTCAAATATAAAGTCTTGGCTCTGTATTAAAGGATTGGCAACTTAATACAAATTGGTATTTTAAGTTCAAATAAAACATTTAAGTATTTTTATAATTTCATGTTCTAAACATTTTTTAAATTTATTGATAGCTTCAATTGGGGCTTATTATAGACATCTGTGTGTTTGCCCATGCCTTTTTTGGTTGCTGTAGTTAAAGCATAGTAGCATATTGTACATATTTTTCTAGATCTTTTTTGCAGTGTATCTTGGAGATCATTTGGTATCTGTCAGGATAGAATTTCTGAAGAAATGTAAGAAGTTGAATAGGATTCCACTTTATGAATACAATGTAACTTATTTTGCTTTTCTACCAGTGACCATTCTCTACCTAGACTATTTACTTCTCTATTCTCTACCTAGACTCTTTCTTATTTTTAAAAATAAACAATACTGAGAAACAAGTGTTGGCAGAGATGTGAAGAAAAAGAAACTCCTGTGCACTGTTGGTAGAAATGCAAACTGGCATAGCCAATGAGGAAAGTTGTATGGAGGCTCCTCAAAAAAGTAAAAATACAACTATCATATAATCCAGTAATTCCACTACTGGGTATTTACCCAAAGAGTAGGAAAACACTAATTTGAAAAGGTATATGCACCCGTATGGTTATTGCAGCATTATTTACAATAGCCAAATTATGGAAGCAGCCCAAGTGACCATCAGTTGATGAATGGATAAAGAAAATGTTGTGTGTGTGTATATACAATGGAATATTATTCAGCCATAAAAGAGAATGAGGGGCGCCTGGGTGGCTCAGTTGGTTAAGCGTCCGACTTCGGCTCAGGTCATGATCTTGCGGTCCGTCAGTTTGAGCCCCGCATCAGGCTCTGTGCTGACAGCTCAGAGCCTGGAGCCTGCTTCAGATTCTGTGTCTCCCTCTCTCTCTGCCCCTTCCCCACTCACACTCTGTCTCTGTCTCTGTCTCTCTCTCTCTCTCAAAAATAAGTACACATTAAAAAAAGAATGAAATTGGGGCGCCTGGGTGGCTCAGTCGGTTGAGCGTCCGACTTCGGCCCAGGTCATGATCTCGCGGTCCGTGGGTTCGAGCCCTGCGTCGGGCTCTGTGCTGACAGCTCAGAGCCTGGAGCCTGTTTCAGATTCTGTGTCTCCCTCTCTCTCAGACCCTCTCCCGTTCATGCTCTGCCTCTCTCTGTCTCAAAAATAAATAAACGTTAAAAAAAAAAAAAATAAAATAGCTTGCTTCTAACCTCTAAAAAAAAAAAAAAAAAGAATGAAATCTTGTCATTTGTAACAACACAGATGGGATCTAGAGAGTATAATGCTAAATGAAATAAGTCCGTCAAAGAAAGACAAATACCATATGATTCCAGTCACATGTAGAGGTTAAGAAATAAAACAAATGAACAAAGGAAACAACAAAGACAAACCAAGAAACAGAGTCTTAACTCTAGAAAACAAACTGATGGTTACCAGAAAGGAGGTGGGTGGGGGGTTGGGTGAAATATGTGCTGGGGCTTAAGCATATACTCACCATGATCAGCACTCAGTAATATATAGAATTTTTGAATTACTATATTGTACACCTAATCACTTCTTGGCCTTTGGCTAAGGTCAAGTGTACTCTATTGTACACCTGAAACTAATAATATAACACTGTATGTTAACCGTACTGGAATTGAAATAAAATAATGCAAAGAATTCCTTGCACATGTGCAATTGTGTGTAACTGTATTTATAGGATAAATTCCTAGAAGTGATATTGTTGCAGTTCATTTTGAAGGCTGTACAACTGATAGACTTTTGTTCAGGATTTATGTTTGAATTTGCTTTGTAATTTTTAATCTTAGGTTTGAACAACCAATATTTTACTCTGAACTTGTAGTTACATAATTGAAATTCATATAGAAAAATTTGTTTATGATTTTCAATCTGGAATTCTTTAGCCTAAATACTCACTTCCCAATGGAATGATTGCTTGTATACTTTTTTTTTTTAACTTAAAAGGTTTTGATAATGAGAGATATCTTAGGCACACAGCTATCATATTCTAGCAGTTTGTACATCCCTCCTATTCTGCCAAGAATCTGTGCTTTGTAAATATCAATCCAAGACATTTAGCAACCGTAGGAGGCATAGCCGATATTGAAAAGAATGATTTATATTTAGCATTTCTGCTGTTCTTCTTTTCATGTCATTTGGATAAATACATGTGTAGGCATGTTTTACAAAAAACTAATAATTTTTAGGTTGGAAGAATATTTCACAGAATTTTCTGAATTTGCTTTTGGGTTAAATTTTTCCCCATTTTGTTAATAAAAAAAATGAATTAGAAATGAAACTTTCTTTACATTTCTTTGTCCTTGAAGTTGGTCTCTTGATTAGTACATATCTTGCTGATCCGTGCAAGTAGTTCATGAACTGTAAAGAATAAAATCCATAGGATTCTGTCATCAGCTACATTCTGTGAATATTTTCAACCAGATTTTAGTACTCATTTTTCAGACTTAATGTCATTTGGGGAGAATCTTAATTCATAGCTGAAAAACTAAATATGTTGCAAAGCCAGTGATAAATTCCTTGTTTGTGTTGCAAAACTAATTATAAATTCCTTGTTTATGTTGAACTTTTGCTAGGGAAAGATTCTGGGGGGGTGGATTTTATTTATCTTTTTAAAGGAATAAATATTATGCAAATCACCTTGGTAACAGCTGGACCACAGTCATGCAATATGTTTAGTATCACTTTCTGAGTTAGTTGACGTTGGTCTGGAGTTGACAACACTGATTTTCAGTGAGATAGAAGATTTATCATTTTTAAAATAAGAGGTGAAATTTACTTTTTAAGAAAATTGCAATCACTAGGTTTAGAAGGCAAAACAGATTTCACCATTCTGAGAATGGTGAATTATTTTCTATGTGAAGAATATGTTAAGTGGCAGCCTTTTTGGTTGGGTCTCAGAGTCTACCACATGTGAAAGAAAATAAATCCCATTGTTTTTTTTAAAGACACTAAAATGTGATGACTGTTCTCAATGTATGTATGAATATCCGTGCACATACAGATATGTGTTATGTATACACTCATACAGTGTGTGTGTGCATATATAAAAATTGTATAGGGGCGCCTGGGTGGCGCAGTCGGTTAAGCGTCCGACTTCAGCCAGGTCACGATCTCGCGGTCCGGGAGTTCGAGCCCCGCGTCGGGTCTGGGCTGATGGCTCAGAGCCTGGAGCCTGTTTCCGATTCTGTGTCTCCCTCTCTCTCTGCCCCTCCCCCGTTCATGCTCTGTCTCTCTCTGTCCCAAAAATAAATAAAAACGTGGAAAAAAAATTAAAAAAAAATTGTATATATTTTTATAAGTGTAGAAACTGTCATTTGAAAACAGTAAGGACTTGCAAGAAAATCTTTTGGTAGGCATTGGGAGGAGCACAGTTTTATGGTTATTGGTGGGTGGTAATGCTCTGGTGAGCCAGTCTTCCCCTCAGCTATTTCACACCAAGACAGAGCTGGGTAGAAATCACACAACCTATTTAGGGAGGAAGGGGTGAGATGGTGACCCATTTTAACATAGTTTAATATGTAATGGTTTTGTCGAACGTAAAGTCAAGCATTTCCTGTTTCGTATGCTTATAGAGTCCTTAGTGGTCATATATTTCTCTGGGAGGATGTTAGCTACCGCTGAAAGTATGGCCGAGGATGTTTAAGGACATACAACTTAGTGCGTCTTTGTTTGGTAGCTGTCTCTTGACTTTTTTCGAATTTGGAGCTGAAAGATGGCCATGCTGTTTCTGTATTATTTGAGCATTATTGCAACTTCGTTTTCACCATTCATAGATAAGAACTTCCAGAGGAGTCTACTTCTCTCTATGTGATTGTCTAATGGAACTTTTCGCCCACCCATTAGATGGCATCACTGGATATTGTAAGTATAGGAAAATGCTGGCTTTGATGGCAATTCATTTCCCAGGGGGTCCCCTATTCTGGAAAGTCTCCTGCATAATGAACACACATTCCCTGAAGCATGGTGTCCCTGCAGTGGATTTGTGAGTATTACAGCATCTAACATTGAAACAGAAGCACTCTAGGAAACACAAAACAGCCTCAAATAAATTACAGTTAATATTCTCACAGATTCAAGAGGATGTTGTATTGAACAAATTAGGATACATTACTACATAAAACACCAATTGGATAACAAAATAATGTTCCTAGAGATAAAAAATCTACTTCCCTACCCTTCCCCATCACTAATAAACATTCAACATTAATTTCATATGCAATCAGAAAAAAGGCACACATTTAGAATTCAAAGCAACATTTCAAAAGTGCAAAATCATATACTAAAGTATCTCTAGACTGCAGGACTCTAAGTAATTTTTAAAATTTCCTATTTATACTTTTATGCATTTTCCAAACTTTCTATAAGAATAAAGATAATTCAAGGACTTAGCTTTATACTATTATTTAGACATCAGTTACTGAAAGGAAAACAGCTGATATGCTAGGAAGGAAAATTAGATTAATGAGAATTATCCTTATCCTCTCATAAATTATGAGTCTTCCTTGAGTTAAGTAAGCTATTATAAATTATGGGGACATAAATATATGAAAACAGTACACCAATTTGAGCGCCTATAAAAAAGGCAGGTATGACACTTGAAAAAGACTTGTGAATATTCACATTTAATATTATGCCTGGACACTGATTATGGTGATAAGTGATTAGAAGTATACTTTATATTCTAAAAAAAGGTAAGACAGTATATGCCAAAGGGTAGGATATATTCTTTCGATACTCCCTGATAACTAGGGCATGGGTATGAGACCTAATCATGGCCAAATTCCCCTGCATGGAACTTTGGATCCTGAGGGATTAACACAAAGGTGTGTTGGGTCAATAAGTGATTTTTTCTAGGTAGCTATTGCAGAATCCAGGGTCTGATGAAGCATCATCATCCTATTGAACCATTCCTGTAGCAGGAACTTGGGTAATGCCATGTCTCCCTTCATTACTGAGCCAACATGGTTTTCCAGAACTCAGGAGATTCTATAGATAATCTGATACCCATCCAGATTGTTAGCAGTAGATGTATTTATGCTCCAGTAACAAATGCAGATATGGTGAGACTTTTGCATATACGACCCACCTCATGCCCTCTGAGTGCCTTGTAGCGCCCATTCAAAGGGTGCTACCCTTGTTTTGGATATGTCTATTGGGCAGTTACCTGTGACTGATATGTGACAGATATATTGAATGCCCACTGTATGCCAGCTACTGTTCTAGCTGCTGGAGATACAGACATGAAAGAGACCACATTTACTTCTTTCACAAAGCTTACATTCTCATTGAAGGAAGATAGAAAATAAACATGTTAAACCAGTGAGATAGTTTTGGGTATAGTCACGAGATATGAAGATGATAAAACGGGAGAGTGTAGTGAGGAGAGTGTGCAACATTAGGTAGGATAACCAAGGATGGCTTTTGAGGAAGTGATATTTAATTGTGACTAAGCAGATGGGAAGGTCTACAGAAGGAGTATTCCTAGGTAATAGGACTATAAATGCAAAGGTCCTGAGACAGAAATGACCTTGGCGCACGTGATTAGAATCTAGTGAATGAGTGATGAGTGGAAAGAGATGAGGTTGAAGAGATTGACAGGCCAGTCATATGGGGCAAATCCCAGTAAGAAGCAGGAAAGTGATGTAATATGAATTGATTTATGCGTATGAAAGATCATTCTGGCTATTCTGTGCAAGCTTTAGGGAAGAAGCATGGAGGAAGAGGAATTGGTTAGGATCCTGTTGCAATAGGCAGATAAAAGGTATTGCTTACTTGGCTAGGGCTGTAGCCATGGAGAAGTGGTTTCTACCGGCTGTTCTCAAGCACAGATGTTCTATGAGAGATGATGCTGGCACGCTAGCCACTTCGGCATGTGCTTTCCAATGTACAGTTGCAGGTGAGATTTAGAGTCTGTTGTAGGGTATGGAGCAGGGGTGTGTGTGATACTCAGTGTTTAACGTGAAGGAGAGTATAAAATGCCAGAAGCAAAGCAGTGTTGGCATTCTCCTTTGTGTGGGAAAGCCAGCATTGTGTTGCTAAAAGACAGGATTAGCTAAAACTTTCATCCAGGAATATTCAAAAGAGAACTGAATGAGTATTCTGTTCTGCTTTGAGATCTTATGCTTTTTTGTTTATTTTTAAGATTTTATTTTTATGTAACCTCTACACCGAGCGTGGGGCTCAAACTCACAACCCCGAGATCAAGAGTCGCACGCTTCACCGACTGAGCCAGCCAGGCACCCCGAGATGTGTACGTTGTTAATGTCCTTTAAAGGATGAACGTTGGGGCACGTGGGCGATTCAGTCTGTTAAGTGCCCGACTTCGGCTCAGGTCATGATCTCGCGGTTCATGAGTTCGAGCCCCACGTCCGGCTCGGTGCTGACAGCTCAGAGCCCGGAGCCTGCTTCGGATTCTGTGACTCCCTCTCACTCTGCCCCTCCTCTATTTGTGCTCTGTTTCTCTCTTTCAAAAATAAATATTTAAAAAATTTAAAGGATAAATGTTGCCCTCAGGGGTGAAGGAAACGTTAGAGTACGTCACACAATGAATGAGATCATGCAACTATAAACATACGAAGCGTTTACTATGACCATGAAGAAGTGGAATTGCATTGATTTTATCTTTTCAGTGTTCTAGGAAATGGATTTTATAAATAATCTAGGTTGCTCTTTTAGAGAAAAACTTTAATTTCAAAAAGCCATTTACGTCTTCATTGCAGCGATCCCTCAACTGCTAGACCTAGGCATAAGCCTTTCACCTGCGGCCTGTTATCTAACACAGCCTCTTTTAAGACATGTAATTTCGAAGGGTTTCCTCGCTGGCTGAATCATTTCTGTGTACCTTAGTAGCAGAAATCATAATACAGCTACAAAAATTGGGCTGAATTCTGGGATACCAAGCTGCTCCTTCTCTGAGGAAATTCCAATTCAGTGGCCGTGGAGGTAGTGTATGTTTTTGAACACCTATATCCCCCCTCAGCCTCTACCACAGGCCTCTGAGATTGGACTATCTCGTAGATCCTTTGAGAAACAAGAAATGCAGGGCCAAAGGAGAGGTTGACTGGAACACAGCACTGGTGTGGAATTGCGTTACCTTGACTTGTCTTGGATCTGTGGGTTGTCTGGGTGTGTATTTTTGTTTTTGTTTTTGTTTTACCTGTTTTGTTGTTTTGTTTGTTTGTTTGGTAAAAACACAAATTTGCTAGCCAGACTGGAAATGTTTTCTGGTTTTTCTTCATCAAAGGGCGCTCTCCCTAGCGGTCTTCTCTGTCAAGGACTTTCTCTCTTTAACTTTGGTTAAAGCTTGGTTATGTTCCGTACGTAAGCAGAGTTCAACTGATGAGGGAAAAGTCACTCTAGAGAAAAGACTCTAATTGTGAGACCAGATGGTAAGCATTATTCCGCTGATGGGGTTGTGTAGATTTGAGGGAAGGTGTGGTAATACGATCTCATTCTGCAGCTGTGACCTGTTGTTCCAAAACAGCCTCCTTCCTCCCTGCTTTTTACGTCTACATTCCAGCACCTCTCCTTCCATCTTTGTGGGCATCGGGGCCTCACAGATTGATTTGACAGATGCGTAAGACAGGAATGAAGCTTGCTCTAAGAAGAGCAACTTCCGCTATTCATTCTAACCCATGGATACTTTTTGAATATCTGCCTCCCCCTGTTACATGTAACATGGCAGATTGTGCAGAACGTAGCCACTCTTGTTCAGCACGCTGAGAGACAGTTGCCTGGGACTCAAATTGCCATGAGCCTATCCTGTCTTTAAGGCGTCTGCAGCTGAAGTCTCGCAGGTGCCTCAAAGTTAAGATCAGTAAACTCGAGAGCATTATCTCTGTTCGCCTCCTCTCCCCTCAGAAAACACCAACCAACCCTTTCTCCTGTGTTTCCTCCTTCAGTGAAAGGTAGCGACTTTCTTCCTTCACCACCCCCTCCAACCCCCACCGTGGAAAATCTAGAGGCACATCTAGACTCTTTCCATCTTCCCCATTTCATGCAGTCCATTTCCTAATATTGGCATTGCTCTAATTCAGGCTTTCCGTAGTTCTCTGGAATTTGGAAACATCTGATGTTTTTGTCTTTATTTTTATCCAAATTATTTTCTTCCTTCCACTGTATTAGAGCATTCCAGGTTCAGTGAGACACAGACCAGTGAGGCCAATGACATTAGACTCTCACAGAGGGAAGTGTAAGTGAAAATCTTTCTTACAAGCTCTGTGGGTTTATTGTAATATGTGGCAAGGCCTGAGAACCAGTGCTGTGCTGGAGAAATTTCAAATGTCTTAGCCAGGTGCACAAGGCCTTCATGACCTTGGCCATCTTATCTTCTGCCACTTCTGCTTCTGACTTTAAAATCAATAACCATAAAATACTTATGATTCCTTTTTATTTCCCTACTGTTGCATACCATTCCTTGTGGGAATACATCCATCAGAAATGTCCTGGAAATATACAAACTACATAAAGCACTGTCCCTATCAAGTACTACATCCAGTAGCGTGCCATCTTGGTATAGGTGTTGAGCTGACCCATGAGAACCTCCAAAATAATGTGGGGCTCCTGTGCTTCCCTGTGTTCCCTCTCTTTTCCTTCTTCTTATCTTCCTTGGACTCAACAGCAAGTCCTTGGACTCTCTTATAATCAGGGTGGTATCATCTCAGAGCTTCCTGAAATGCCAGGTCTTCTCCAGTCCAAAACGTGCTTCCACATTGTGCCCTTGCAGGAAATCTGCTCTGGTTCTGTGCTACACCGGCCTTCACTTATTACGCCACTGACACTGGCAATAGGTAGTATAGTCCAGTAGATGTACAGGGTATAGAGAGCTTTTACATGTTGTATCTCAGCGTGATCCTCAGCACTCCCTTTGGAGTAGGCAAGGAGCTGTTACTTTTCCACTTTACTGATGTGGAGATGAGCTTCTTTTTACTCTTATTAACCTGCTCTCGGCATGTACTCGAGTCTCTGCAGATTAGGTGTCGATAGGGTCCATGATGCACATCTCAAGTCCCATCACCCAATTGAATTATGGTTGGCTACTTATTACTAAAGGGGCCTGGGTGTAGTTTTTGTTTTTAAAAGCTTGAGGGTAGGGGCACCTGGGTGGCTCAGTTAAGCATCCGACTTCAGCTCAGGTCATGATCTCACAGCTTGTGAGTTCGAGCCCCATGTTGGGCTCTGTGCTGACAGCTCAGAGCCTGGAGCCTGCTTTGGATTCTATGTCTGTCTGTCTGTCTGTCTCTCTCTCTCTCTCTCTCTCTCTTTCTCTGCCCCTCCCCCACTTGTGTTCGTTTTCTCTCTCTCAAAAATAAACATTAAAAAAAATTTCATTAAAGAAGCTTGGGGGTAAATTCATAGTTGGAGCAAACTTGATTTCATAACATTCACTCACTATTGTTTATTTTATCTTTTTTTTTTTTAATTTTTTTTTTAACCTTTATTTATTTTTGAGACAGAGAGAGACAGAGCATGAACGGGGAAGGGTCAGAGAGAGGGAGACACAGAATCTGAAACAGGCTCCAGGCTCTGAGCTGTCAGCACAGAGCCCGACACGGGGCTCGAACCCACGGACTGCAAGATCATGACCTGAGCCAAAGTCGGCCGCCCAACCGACTGAGCCACCCAGGCGCCCCATGTTTATTTTATCTTTTAAAGATTTTATTTTTAAGTAATCTCTACACTCAATGTGGGGCTCAAACTCATAACCCTGAGATCAAGAGTAGCATGTTCTACTGACCGAGCCAGGCAGGCGCCCCACTCACTATTGTTTAGAAGCCTCATCACCTTGGAATGTTCCAGGCCCCCATTTTCCACTTCTGTGGTCCATCTTCACTTTTGGTCAGTGTGGTCCTTGGCACCTCTGTGAAAGAGGAGGGAAGGGAGAAGAAGGGAAAATGGTATGATTGGTTTTAGATGTTGATTTTTGAGGCCTGTACTATGAGTCCCTCGAATTACTTAAGTCTTAAAGAACCAAACACAGAGTATTGGGACTGTGTGATTGGGCCTGTGATCCTAGTACTGAAAACAGTTCCTTTCAGTGAAGAAGGGAGAGGACTCCAAGTTCCTCAATGAAGCATCCACATATATTAGCTCCTGTGTCAGGATGGTGTTTCCCACTTCCTGTCTCTAATCTAGCAAGTCTCCTTGCCTGTTTTTTTTGTTTTTTTTTTTTTTTTTCAGTCTAAAAGTAAGGCCTATGGGCTAGTTTCTGAGACTATGGCTTTTATTAAAAAGATCTTGCTCTTTTTGAATTTTAAAAGTTGGAAGAAATTATAAGCGACAAATGACTATAGTTGAATTCTGTCACTTAAAGTCCTGTGGGAATAAGAATGTTCCCTTCTTCTGCCCAGGAGGAGAAAAAGATCATTTTATTTAAAATAAATCTGTTGAGCTGCATGTTGCTGGTATCTAATCAAGCTCTGAATTTGAGTTCAATTAGAGCTTTGATAAAAGAAAGGGAAAGGAAACTTACAAGAATGCTCTCCCATTCATGAAGGGCCTGCATGTTTTTAGTTTCCAAGTAAATGGAATAATGGGACCATGCATTTTCCATCCAAGCATTTTCCACCCTGAGAATAATTCCCTTCCTGGCTTCTCAATGAATAATGCATTATTTCTGAAACCCAAGAGGCAATTCCTTTGATTTCCCTTTATGTTTAGCTTTCTGAGTGATTTTCAAGCAAGGAAATTCAAGGACTTGGAATGAATGCTTTATTAACATTTTTACTTGAAGTTCAAATAGCTCCTTGGCTATTATCTCCTGATATTTGAAATTTTTTTTTTTCTCTCTAAGGAGAATCTAAGGTATTGTATTTATTAGAAAATGAAGCACCTTGGACAGTCTTCAAAGTGAATAGCAGTTGAAAGCCAATACACATTTGCGTTTTAGAACAAAGAGCTTTATGGGGGTACTTTTCTTCTTTATTTTCATTTCCCTGCTGAACAGGCTCAAAAAAGAAACCTCACATTCAAAACAGGGCTGTTTGGATACTAAATCTCATGTGTTTATGTTTTACAAAACTCAACCCTTGAGGCTAGTACAAATCCACAACCCCAGTCCAAGCCACTTAGGCCAGTGCCATTTAAATCTGAAGATGCTTCAGTGGTCATCCTGTTCCCTGTCTGTTCACCGCGTGGCCTGATTGCACATACGGGGTGAGCGATGATGGGACGGGGTGGTGCCCACCGGTTGTGTTAGCCCGTGTCCTCTTGGCCAAGGATCCCCTGCAGATCCTGGAGTGCCACGGTGGTAGATTTCAGTACTATTTCACAACCTCTACTTTCCCTGGGAGTCAAATGAGTGATTTCAGGAACACAATCAACTGGAATTAAGAATTTCCATTCTTTTTATACTTAGAGTAAAAGCCCAAACAATTCAGAATACTTGGGGAAGAAATGCAAGTTGATCTAAATTAGTAAAACGCCTCAACCATAAAATTTGGTTTAAATTATTTAATTTTCTTAAGTTCAGGAAGCAGGAATATAACATAGCATTTTCCTAGTTCCTTCACCTATATGATGGGATCATGGTTTCTCTCCCCTATGGCTATTAAATTGCTGCTAAAATTAGTATTTGTAAGGCCTATAGAAAAACACCTTTTAAGTGATTGTTGAATAGAAAATAAACATCCATCTTCCTGTTGGAAATTTCTCTTTCCAAGTAGGCCCGTGATACTGAGCAGATCATAACAGTACTATTGTTGATACTGATAAAATATACTTAATGATTATTTACTCAGCACCCATTTACTCCTTACAATAAACCTGATGAGGTAAATGTAATCATTTGTATTTTTCACATTAGAAAACTGAGGTAAGAAAGTAATTGCCTAAATTCACTCAGTTTTCTAAATAGCAAAGCAAGGATTTGAGTTCATTCAGCCTGAATTCAGAAATTATGCCTCAATCAAACATTAAAGGACATTTGTCACAGGTTTCCCTTCTGCTCCAAAACAACGTCATACTGCTAAAAACCCTATCTTTGTAAGGGTTGAGGGGTGTATCCCCAAGTGTCTCAGTTTCTTAGCAAACTGAATGTTTTGCTCAAAGTAGTCATCATCTTTATCTCATAAATACCCAATTTCAGTAGGGTTTGAATCAATGAGATTTTATTAAATTATTTTCTCACTAAATTTTTTTTTATTTTTAAAGAAAATGAACATTTCATTTCAGATGATGATCTGTGGCTTTGAATCTTAGTACTTTTATGTTGAACCAATATCAAATTCACATGACGGTTGCTTGCTTCATAATTATATATATATATATTTTGTTCTTCCATTGTAAAATCCTCTTGATCCCTGTCCTTGTAGGTGCCTTTATTATCTGCTGGACTCCTGGATTGGTCTTGTTACTTCTTGATGTGTGCTGTCCACAATGTGACGTCTTGGCCTATGAGAAATTTTTCCTTCTGCTTGCTGAGTTCAACTCCGCCATGAACCCCATCATCTACTCCTACCGTGACAAGGAGATGAGCGCCACCTTCAGACAGATCCTCTGCTGCCAGCGCAGTGACAACACCAGTGGCCCCACAGAAGGCTCGGACCGCTCGGCTTCCTCCCTCAACCATACCATCTTGGCCGGAGTTCACAGCAATGACCACTCTGTGGTTTAGAAAGGAAACTAAGATGAGCAGCCAGCCATCATCGATTGAGGGATGAACGGCCTCCCCCTCCCCAAATGCCAGGGCAAGGTGGGGTGTGAGAGAGAGAGGAAAAATAAACTCACGTACTTAAACACTAACCAATGGCAGTATTTGTTCCTAGACCCCACAAGACTTGAGATACGTGGAAAATTAGCTTACGTGACAACCCTCATCCTGATCCCCGTTCCTTTTGACAGTAGAAAGTGGAGATCATGCCATGGAATCCATAATAGACTCCAGGGTGTCCATTTAGACTACACTAACTAGACTTCAAAAGATTTTGTGTGGTTTGGTGCAAGTCAGAATAAATTCTGACTAATTGAATCCACAACTTCATCTACATACAGGCTTCCCTCTTTTTATTTCTAAAGGATACATTTCATTTAATAAACATGTTTATGCCTATCAGCATGCTTGTGATGGATAAGACTGTAGGCTGTTGTTAAACTATTGTAACTCCATTTTTTTCCTTATGTAGGAAAATTGTGAATTAGAATTTTTTAGAGAGCATGCATGTAATGTATGTATGCAGTATGCCTTACTTAAAAAGATAAAAGGGTATCGATTTTAAATCTTCTAGGAAATAGAAGAACCTAGATGTCAAAGCCAGTATTTAGGTTGTGAAACAATGTTCTAATCATAATATTACCTTCTTGTCAAAGTGTTATAACACATCTAAAACAGGGAATGTAAGTTTATTACCAAAAGAATACGTAGTCTAAAAGAAGTCATAGAAGATGAAGCACATATTTATCATACCCAAGTGCATTCTAATTATCAGTACATCAGAAGAATTTTTAATAGCCTGTGTTTTTCTGTATTATAAAATAATACATAGTCATTGTAGAAAACTTGAAAAATGCAGAACTGTGTAAAACAGAAAAAATAATTACTGGTAATATCGTGACCCAGAAGTAACCACCGTTAACCACCGTAACCACAGCTTTTCCCCCGTGTATGCCTCTATGTATATCACATGCCTTTTTATATAATTGGGATCATACGTAAACAATTTTATAACCGTTTTTTTTTCCACTGCAGAGTTGCCACATTTTCCTATGGCGTTAAAAATTTTACAAAAACATAATTTTAGTGGCTATATAATATTCCATTTAATGGATGCAATTCCGTTTATTTAACCATTCCCACGTTGTTGACTACTTAGGTCATTTCTGATTTTTGCTATTATAAATAATGTTGCAAAATTTTGTGTACATAAAACTTTGTCCATATAATTGATGATTTACTTAGGACATATTCCCATGAAGGATTTTTTTTTTTTAAATGTGAAATGTCTTTTTATGCTCTTACCTTTTATAAAAAGGGATTTCCTGCTTTGCACCACATGGGTGGCAATTGTGAGGAAAGCCAGTGAAGTTACCTTTTTACAAAGGAAATGCAGTGGTCACTTTAGTTGAGAGTGACTTTTTCTCTATAACAAGATGGACTAGAAGCAGTCAATTGTCACAAATAACCAGGACCCCCTAATTAACATGTCTAGCAATCCCAAATTTTGTTTGAGGAACCGATTTCCGGCTCTTGGTCGCCACGGCTGTAATGTAGAAGTGAAGACAATGCGAATAAATCAAACATGCCAAGAGAATAAAGGATCTTCGTATTAAGTAGCTTGGGACCCTCGTGTAGCAAATGGGTTGAGTGTGTCAGTATGTGACTGGATACTGTGTATTCTCGGGGAATCACCTCTAATAGATTCCCACCATAATGGGTGATACCTGTTTAATGAATTGTCCAGATGAACTAGTAATTGCACCAGTTTGTTATAAGCAACCAGTAAAGTCACAGTCATGAAGCAGGTATGGGAAAGTTGGGAGTACGTTTAAGAGAAAGATGTCCAGAAGAATCATTGTCTAGGAAGGAAGAGGTCAGCATTTGAGCAGAGGGCAGACTTGTAAGGTGCCCACGGTGGAAAGAACATGGGGAGCCAGTTAGCAGAAACGTGTTTGCACATACTTTATCCAAAGTACAGAGCATTTTATGTTGGAAGTGAAAGAAATGAACTTGGACTTTCATGTGCATATATTCTGGACTATTTGAGTTAAAAACATACTAATTGGATCTTAATAAATTCATTTTCAATCAGTGTTTGGCAATGTGTGGTTCTGGTCCGTGTTGTTTCTGTTGCTCAGGAATCTTCCAGCTTGCATCACAAGGTGCCTTCCTTCTGTGGACAACTTCATGTCCCCGTCACCGGGCCTTCTGACCTCTTGGGGTGAAGCAACCATATGCTTCCCCAACTCAGAACTGCTTTTTTTCTGTCAGTAATAAGTCTTACTCTTAACATGAGTGTCTTTTGGAAAAAGTGAGTTTATAAAAACATTATGATGACTTTATGAAAAACTTGGAGTTTATAAAATCACAGTGATCTTCATGCTTATCAATTTTAATAACTAACAAAAGTCATAGGTATCTTCCAATGATATGCTAATTATATTCTTTTTGTTGTGTTGCTAAGAGGTTAAAAAAAGTTAACATTTATTCAAAGGAATGAAGGTCTCCATGACATTTGGAAGAGAGTTCTGAACCTTTACATTTAGGTGGATGTAAGATTGTTAGAAATCAGATATCTTAGACTTCTTCTTCACAAATTATTCACCCCTCACATATTCCATTTTTTAAATTAGTGAAACCATGATTTCCTAGTCTTGAAACATCAGCCGATATACAATTAATGAATCATACTGGTTTTCCCATTTTCTTTCCCAATTAACCATTAGGTTCCACTGTCCGTCTTCCTTCTAATTTATTCTGCTAGTCCCTCAACTTTTGAAATATAATTTTGTGATCTTGTTTCTAGCTCTTTTTCTTAAACCCAGCTTGTGACTCGTGCTAAATCAAAACTGTAGAAACATGTCTTAATTGGGTCCCTTCATTACACCAAGGTAAGAACATTTTTCTGGCAAGACTTTTTGAAACAAATCACTCATTTTTAACACCAAGTGAGCTTCGCCTGACCCTAAACCCTCAGAAGGATTGGGGTTTGTTTGTGTGTTGGGACGGGCTTGGGTTTAGGTGTCATCTGACAGAAGAAATGTGTATAACTGAGGGCCAAAATGGGTCAGCACTCTTCCAAAGCAGGGTCCGTTCATTCTGTAACATTCACCTGTAACTTGATAGTCTATACCTAAAATCTCAGGTTCTTCTGGGAAAGTTATAATTCTCATATCTATAAATTATTTACTAATAATGTGCTTAAAAATGTGGTGTGTAAAGACCCTTTTAAAATCTAAAGCAGAGGTTGGCAAACTAGGACTCCAAATCTACCAGTTTTTGTATGAACTAAGGATGAGCTTTACATTCTTAAATGATTGGAGGGTTGAGGCAGAGGAATATTTTGTAAGACATGGAAATTATATGAACTTCAAATTTCAGTGTCAAAGAGTTTTATTGGCATTCAGCCACACTCATCAGTTTATTGTTTATGGCTTTTTTTGGTACTACGACGGCAGAATTGAATAGTTGCAACAGAGATCATCCCTCAAAGTCTAAAGTATTTACTATCTGACCAGTTGCAGGAAAACTGTGCCAACCCTTGATTTAGAGAATTCCATTTTCTTTTTTATTTTTATTAAAAAAATTTTTTTTTCAACGTTTTTATTTATTTTTGGGACAGAGAGAGACAGAGCATGAACGGGGGAGGGGCAGAGAGAGAGGGAGACACAGAATCGGAAACAGGCTCCAGGCTCTGAGCCATCAGCCCAGAGCCCGACGCGGGGCTCGAACTCACCGACCGCGAGATCGTGACCTGGCTGAAGTCGGACGCCCAACCGACTGTGCCACCCAGGCGCCCCTAGAGAATTCCATTTTCACTCCTGCTGTCCTTCTCATTTGACTATATATTGTTTATTGGAAAAGGAAGGAGAAGTTGAACATACTATAATCTCTTGAGCTCTAGACTGCAGAAAACATTATCAGTTGCATTTCTCATACTAAACATAATTTTTATTTTGAAACAATCTCAAACTTAAAGTTTGCCAAATTTATACAACATTTTTCCTGAACTATGTGTAAGTTGCCAACACGATGCCCCATCATCCTTGGATATTGTGTAATTCCTACAGGCAATATTCTCTTTCACAACCTCAATACAACCAATCAAAATCAGGAAATTATCACTGATAAATTACCATTTAATTCACAGCCCCATTCAAGTTTCACCGATTTTTCCACTAATATCCCTTGCAGCAAAAGAATCCTGCCTGGGTTGCTGGTTGTATTTAGTTACCACATTTCTTGAGTCTTCTTCAATCTTGAACAATCCCTAAGTCTTTTCTTGACCTTCAAGACCTTGTCATTTCAAGATCACAGGTCAGTCACTTTGTAGAACGTCTCTGCATCTGTGTTTATCTAATATTTCTTTGTAATTAGATTCATGTTTATCTTTGGTAAAAGAACACAGAAGTGCTGCTGTGGTTCTTTTCACTGTATCCTGGCAAGTAGCCAACCATGTTGATTTGTTCCATTTCTGATGATGTCAAATTTGATTACTTAAGGTGTTTCCTGTCAGTTTCTCCACTGTGAAGAAAACTACTCTTTGTTTGTTTTCTTCTTTGTAATAATAGTATTTTGTAGGAAATATTCTATTCCTCCTGGAATTGTAATGTCTAGTCTTCGCATCCATTGGTATTTCTTGGATGAATGGATCATTACTCTGATAGTTGCCAAATGATGAATTTCTAATTCTTTTTTTCTCACAATTTTTAGTTTGCTTTCTACTATCAGGAAAAGTTCTGTCCTCTCCCATTCATTTATATCAGTATGGGCTCATAGATCCCAATTTTATTCCATTAGTTAGAACGTTGCTAACATTTTAAAATTAAACTTTCCTTTTCAGATTATCGTAGATTCCAATGCGGTTGTCAGAAGCACTGTGGACAGATTTCTCTATCCTTTACCCAGTTTTCCCAGTGAAACTGGGACAATATCTTGCAAAACCATAGTATAAATCACAAGTAGGATATTGACGTTGATCCATGTATAGAGTGGTTCTACTATCACAAAGATCCCTCCTGTTGTACTTTTGTAGCCCCAGTCCTTGGGGCTCACCCCCATCCTGACCCCTGGCAATCACTAATCTGTTCCCCAGTTCTTCAAATACATTCAAACTATTTTTCAGACAGAAACCTTTAAAACTTCTTTATAACAATAGTTTCGTGGGGCTGGTACTTCCCTAGAGGTTGTGCGTGTATGTTAAGAGAGACTTTTGTGATTATAAAAATTATACAAACTTATAAATAGTTCAAGGAATACAGAAACGAATAAAGTAGAAAGTAAAAATCTCTCCTGATGGATGGAAGCTAGGCCACAGATCTCTGTTGCACATATTACCTAATAAACAGAGACCCTCACAGAGTGATCTTACATTTTGTTTTATGAAACTTTCAAATGTCTTCGCACTGGCATCAGGGAAGCCAGAATTCATTTTGCTTTGTATAATATTGTTTATAATGGGTTTGTATTTAATCCCTTGCATCTCTCAGGAAGGAATCTTAGTTTACTTTGTATTCTCCACCTCACATAACACAGTATTAAGTAGTACTTAAAACTCGCTTGTTTAAATGAAATAAAACGTGTCAACCACAAATAAAGGCACTCTTGACAAGAAATGGCTCCTTAGTTCCACAACCCTGATAAAGGTTTCCCCACATTTAAGAATACTGCAGTTAAAATTAAATAGGAACAATAAAAAAAAAAACAAGGTCAAGTCTTCTGAATTAATATTTTATCAATATTAGTTTGTGCTTTCTGAGCGTGTCTTGTTTAACGTGCCTTGGTATGCTTTGGAAAGATTTTTAATATTAGTATATGTTGAATTTGTAATGTGACCTGCAGCTTACAGAAGACCCTCATATAATTTGTATTTTGGTCTTTGCAAAGTGCCTGTTACACATGAGGAGACTGGATCTCAGAGGCAAAATCGGGGACCTAATAGTTGTTGTCTATAGAATTATTTAAACAAAATTACATGTATATTATATTGCAATCCATAATTCCTCATATGTCCTTATCTTGGCTCCCCAAATTATGAGTTCCTTGAGCCGGACAGTATATTGCACTATTTTAAGCCTTTAACGAACTTAACGCAGTAAAAGCAATAGAAGGTAACAGGTCATAAACAGGTGCATGATTTGTTCTGCGGGGTGCTTGTGCTTGTATAGACATGCAGGTACGCCCATACCCCAAACTAGATTATAAATTCTTTGAGAATGAGATAATTTGTACTTTGTGCCTCCTTTTTATGATCCAAATGCCCGGAACAAAACTAAAATACGGTGCTGTTTACTAAATGGTTTTTGACTGAGAACTGTAAAACCATAATTCAATGTGATAGTTGTCATTATTCATTCTTTATTCATTCACAAAGACCTTTTGAGAACCCTCCATATACTAGCGCATATGGGACTGCTGTGAGTGAGATACACAAGCTCTTTTATAGAGCTTGATTAGAATTTGGGGCGCCTGGGTGGCTCAGTCGGTGGAGCATCCGACTTTGGCTCATGGCTTGTGAGTTCGAGCCCCGCATCGGACTCTGTGTTGACAACTCGGAGCCTGGAGCCTGGAACCTGTTTCAGATTCTGTGTCTACCTCTCTCTGCCCCTCCCTGGCTCATGCTCTGTCTCTCTCTCAAAAGTAAATAACATTAAAATAAAGTTTTTTCAAGAATTTAGTAGGAGTGAGGGAGAAAGCGGGAAGAAATAAGTAAGTTAAAAATAAATCACAACCAGGACATTACACAAATTGTATTGAGCTATAAAGGGAACTATGGCACGATAGAAATTAAAGGAAAAGAAAAGGGACAAAAAGGTGGTAAGAGGGACTACCTTTGTAAGAATAGTCTAGTAAGGTTCCATTTTAGCATAGGAACTGTCCCCTCAAAGCCCTCACCTTGTGGCCTGAGTAGTATGAAGGTGTGGCTCTGCCAAGCTCCTGAGTTGCATCCACGCTAGTAGCTCATCCACATCAATACCACCCTTAGGAAAAGGCCACGCATGGAGCACAGGTAGGTAGGCATTCCCGGCAAGACGTGTGAACGCTTGGTGAGAGATGGGACGCCATTTTGGAAAGAAGAACAAGTGTAGCTTGTGAGCTTGAGCCTTGGAAGGCAGGCAGGCAGGCAGGCATGAGGTCTTGAGCAATTTTGAGAGTCATTTTATCCTGATAATTATGGGGAATCGGTTAAAGGATTTAAGCAAAGGAGTGGCACAGTCTCGTTTACATTTCAGAATACATTGAAGACAAGGAAGCCCGGAGCCGAAAGACAGTCGGTGGCTGTCACCGTAGCTGGGATGAAAGATGAAGGTAGTAATGGGGGTGCAGAAAGAGATGGCCGGCTTCGAGAGGGCTCGGGACCCGGAGATTGTGTGCCAAAAGTCATAATTCAGGTAATGCCCTTGGCCACTGACAGATGCGGACATGATGCGGTGAGATAAGAAACGCAGATGAGGGGCGCCTGGGTGGCTCAGTCGGTTAAGCATCTGATTTCTGCTCAGGTCGTGATCTCAGTTTGTGGGTTTGAGCCCCACGTCAGGCTCTGTGCTGACAGCAGGCTCTGTGCTGAAGCCTGCTTCGGATTCTATGTCTCCCTCTCTCTCTGCCCTTCCCCTGCTCTCTCTCTCTCTCTCTCTCTCTCTCTCAAAATTAAATAAATGTTAAAAAATTTTTTTAAAAGAAATGCAAATGAGGAGCAAGGTTACAGGAAAATGATACTGAGTAAAATCTGAGCTCTCCATGAGCTACCCAAGGAGAACGATGCAGGAGCTAAGTGTCCACGTGATCCATGAGGCCCAGGGCATCTCTCTGGACCGAAGATGTAGACTGTGGAGTTTGAGGCCTTCTCCTCTCGTCCTACCACATTCCTCTTCAAAATAGGAGACACGGGGCCTTTGGTATGTTTGAAGAGGAAGAAAGAAAAGGAAGGAAATAGGGAGAAACAAAAAGAGCAGAACTTAATATCTGAAACTATTGTCCAGGAAAATGTGGAGATGTTTCTTTTAAACAAAATGAGGTTAGCTATCTGGAACATATTTGGGTTTTTTACTTGGTGACACAGAGGTATGTCCAAGGTTGGTACATCTGTATCTGCCTCACTGTGTAATTGAAGTAGAGATTTTTAGAGTTCATCCATATTTTATTTCCCCCTCCTTCCTGGACTCTTGGAAAATGACAGCTCTTCTAGACAAGTCCATGGACTAACCATGACCTGCGGACTCTGTGTGGATGTGACAAATGTCATGTCTAGGCTGAGAAAGTAAAAAGTCCTTGGGGTACTCTCTAGATCTTTTCCCTGAAAGCCAAACATGGAGATGTGAGAACATGAAGAGAATGAAGTCCCCATCCACCTGAGACCTTGAATGACTATGCAGAGTAAAATCCCTGCCTTCATACTGAATGAACAGCATGGTCAAGAAATGAACAGGAAATAAACATTCGCTGTGTTTTGCGGTTCATTTGTTAATGCAACATAACCTAACTTATGTTGACAAGCGGTATTAAATTTTGAGGAATACTAGGATTGTTTCTAACTTTTTCTGGATCATAGGGAATATGCATTGAAATTTTTAACTTTGGTGAAGAATACCAAAATATATTCCAAAAAAATTGTACCAGCGTGTAGTCCTACAATGTATATCCATACAAAAATAGGAAATCTAGACTCAGTCTTTACACTCCTCACAAGAATTAGCTCAAAATGGATCAAAACTTAAATGTCAAATACAAAACTATAAATCCCCTAGAAGTAAGTGTAGAAGCAAATCTAGAAGGCCTTGGCTTTGGCAATGATTTTTTAGATACAACGCTAAAGACATGATCCAGGAAAGAAACTATCGATAAACTAGACCTCACTAATATTAAAAGAATCTGCTCGGGGCGCCTGGGTGGCGCAGTCGGTTGGGCATCCGACTTCAGCCAGGTCACGATCTCGCGGTCCGTGAGTTCGAGCCCCGCGTCAGGCTCTGGGCTGATGGCTCAGAGCCTGGAGCCTGTTTCCAATTCTGTGTCTCCCTCTCTCTCTGCCCCTCCCCTGTTCATGCTCTGTCTCTCTCTGTCCCAAAAATGAATAAACGTTGAAAAAAAAATTTAAAAAAAAAAAAAAAAAAGTAAAAGAATCTGCTCTGTAAAAGACACAAGAGAATGAAGAGACAAGCCACGGGCTGGGAGAAAATATTTGCAAAAGATTTATCTGAGAAAGGACTGTTACCCAAAATGTACAAAGAACTCTTAAAACTCAACAATAAACAATCCAGTTTTAAAACGGGCAACAGACCTGCACTGGCACTGCGTCAGAGAAGTCCTATAGATAGCAAATAAGCACCTGAAAAGATACTCCTCAGCCTCTGCCACTAAGGAATTACACAAGAGAAAAATGAAATGCTGCTACACACCTATTAGAATGGTGAAAACCTGACACAGGGACAAGATCAAATTCTGGTGAGAATGTGGAGCCATAGCAATTCTCGGCAGGAATCCGCAACGGTACAAGCCACTTTGGAAGACACATTGGTGATTTCTTCCAAAACTAAACTTCCTCTTAGCTTACCACCCAGCAGTCAGCCTTCTTGATATTCACCCAAAGGAGCTGAAAACTTAGGTCCGCACAAAAATCTGCACATGGATGTTTCTAGAGAGAAAGATACAGAGGTAACACCTTTTAGTTTTTGAGAAGCCCTGCTGTCTGGATGGTTCTTGGAGGCACCGACCTAGATCTTTCTGACATCTGAGGGAAAGATTTTGTAGTCAGTCGCAAGCTGAGCTTCATCGATAGACCGTGTTTTCCTGACAACGCCATCCATTTGTTCTGTGCCTGAAGCCCTTTATTTTGCTCAGCATCATTTGCCGCTTTTAGAAATGGACAGTTTTCAAACAATTTTGGACCCTTTATATTTAACAGTCCTTTCTTTAGCTCAGCTGTCTCCGGTTGCCATTTACTATAAATGACAAAAAGAAGACAAGCAAAACCTTCAGCACTCAACCTGGAAATCTAATTAAAGCCCCCAGTTCATAGGTACGTTTTCTCCTTTCTATGTTGCTGTAGGTGTCAGTGTTACTAAACTTTCTGCTGCTATTTTAAAAGGATCCCTTTTCCTCCAGTTTCCCATTCTATGTTTCTCACTGTCTTTTAAGTCTTCGGCAACAGCAGCCTTAAAGGTCACATTTAGGATGCTACCTTTGGAAATTTCACATGGTCACTTCTTGGTGTTACTGGAGTATATTATCAAATCAGTTCTTCTGCTGGGGTCCCCTAAAGCTCAGTCGTGTGCCTGTTCTCTTCCTTTCTCGTATTTTCTTGCTAGGTACACTCATCTCACTCCATGATGTTAAAAACATCTAAAAGGGGCACCTGGGTAGGCTCAGGCGTTAAGCATCCGACTCTTCATTTCGGCTCAGGTCATGATCTCATGGTTTGTGAGGTCGAGCCCTGAGTCGGGCTGAGTGTGGAGTCTGCTTGGGATTCTCTCGCTCCCTCTCTCTCTCTCTGCCCTTCCCCCACTCTCTTTCTCTTTCAAAATAAATAAACCTTAGAAAAACACATCTATCAACTGACAACGCTTAAATGTTTATCTGTGACTATTGCACAGGCTCTGGACTCCCCACCTTAAGGCTCCTCAGGACGCAAGAAAAATTAAAGCCCTAATTAGTTTTTCTGGTTTGTGTCCATCACAGCTGACTGCATTTCTAGTTGCCTATTCATTATATTGTTTACCTCTACTCATGTTTTCAAAAATAGGATCATACTTTACCTTACCTTTTCTAAATTCCTTTTTAATATTTTTGTGCTTCCCCGGTGAAGCATCTGTTAAGCGTTACGTTGTGTTAAAACTTCTGGCACATATTTGAGAAAGAGAGGTAAACAAAGCAGATGTAGCATGTATCCTCACAGAGCTTACAAACCAGAAAGGAGGGCAACCATTGGGAGAGTCGTTATTATAGGTGAGATGAATATTATGGGGGGGACGGGGATTGAGCCCCAAGCAAGACTTCCATGAGAAAGTCCCTTTAAAAAATTTTTTTAGGGCGCCTGGTGGCGCAGTCGGTTAAGCGTCCAACTTCAGCCAGGTCACGATCTCGCGGTCCGTGAGTTCGAGCCCCGCGTCGGGCTCTGGGCTGATGGCTCAGAGCCTGGAGCCTGTTTCCGACTCTGTGTCTCCCTCTCTCTCTGCCCCTCCCCCGTTCATGCTCTGTCTCTCTCTGTCCCAAAAATAAATAAACGTTAAAAAAAAAAATTAAAAAAAAAAAATTTTTTTTAAACTAAAATTGTTTGTTTTTACTTTTTAAATTTAAATCCAAGTTAGTTAACATATAATGTAATGATAATTTCAGGAATACAGTTTGGTGATTCAGCACATATAACACCCGGTGTTCATCCCAACAAGTGCTCTCCTAAATGCCCATTGCCCCTTTAGCCCTTCCCCCAACCCAATACCTGCCAGCAACATTCGGTTTGTTCTCCATATTTAAGAGTCTCTTATGGTTTGCCTCCCTCTTTTTTTTTTTTATCTCATTTTTGCTTCCCTTATGTTCATCTGTTTTGTATCTTAAATTCCATATATGGGTGAAAGCATATGATACTTGTCTTTCTCTGACTGACTTATTTCACTTAGCATAATACAGGCTAGTTCCATATACGTTATTGCAAATGGCAAGATTTCATTCTTTTTCATCGTCAGGTAGTATTATGTTGTATATAAATACATATATTTTTACCACATATTCTCTATCCATTCATCAGTTGGTGGACATTTGGGCTCTTTCCGTACTTTGGCTATTGTCGATAGTGCTGCTATAAACATTGGGGTACATGTGCCCCTACGAATCAGCATTTTTGTATCCTTTGGATAAATACCTAGCAGTGCAATTGCTGGGTCATAGGGTAGTTCTATTTTTAATTTTTTGAGGAACCTCCATACTGTTTTTCAGAGTGACTGCACCGGTTTGCATTCCCACCAGCAGTGCAAAAGCGTTCCTCTTTATGAGAAAGTCCCTTTAAAGTTCACAGCTGGGGACTGAAGAAGCTGTTTAGATAAAGGAAGGGCAGGAAAGGTTGATGGGACATCATGTGTAAACGCGTAAAGCATGCTCTTAAGTACCTGAAAGATTATATACATGGGACATGAGAAAAGGGTGGGGGACAAGAGCAGGATGATTATTAGGAATGATGTCAGGTGGAACCCTGTAATTCGTGCTCAGTTTTTCTTTTGAGTAAAGGGCAGTGAGCCACCCAAGAGTTTCAAGGCAGGGAGAGAAATGATGGGATATGTTGGTTCAAAAGTTTGCTGACTGGATAATAGTTTAGATGGGGACATAGGTGGATGAAAGAGATCAGTAGGACGCACTAACATGAAAATTGATGTTCCCTTAGACTAAGGTGCCGGCAGTGAAGATGGAAAAAAGTGGGAATATTTTAGATCTATGTAGGAGATGAAAGCAATCAAGATTTAGTTATGTGCTGGAATGTGTATTGTAAGGGGAGATAAATAATGTCTTACCTCTGACTTACCACTACTTACCGGTAAATTGTAGCGACGCCATTTACTAAGACAGGAAAACTAACAGATTTGAGGTGAGGGCAAGGAGAAAAATAGGAGTTCATTTATGTGTTTGGCAGTGGCTACCTCTGGGATATCTACGAGGAGGTCTGTTTACCTCTGAAGCACAGGGTTGAGTGTGTGGTAATAAGTTTCTCTTATTCAAAGATATTATTTTTTAGGCAATGCTTGATATACATCACACATTTATGAGTGACTATCCCTCTGAAATCAGCAACAATATTTTTAAAAATGATGATCGCACCCTCTGGTCAAGCAGAACTAGCAACTTTCATTTAAAAAAAAGCACACATCTGTTAAAAATGTAAAAGATACCGCTTTTTATATTCGTTATATTCCCTTCTCACTCTTAATGTATTAATATTTCCTTTACTTCTTGATTAGCTTTGGTAGAGGTTGTGAAATGTTTAAGTCTCTTCCAGGCAACAGCTCTCGGGTTGTGTCATTCCTCCTACTATCCTCCTATTACCTTCTTATATTTGAATTTTGTTCTTGATTCTATTTCTGTTAGTTTTCTTTTGGTATCCTTGCCTTATTTTATGACATGTGAGTTGAATGCTCCATTTACATACAAAACACTTTAAAGATGTGACTTTGCCCTGAACCCTGAATTCCGATTTGGAAGAATCTATTCGATTTTTTAAAAGTTTAATTTAAAAGTTAATTTATCACGTGAAGTTTAGGGGTGCCTGAGTGGCTCAGTCAGTTAAGCGTCTGACTTCAGCTCAGGTCAAGATCTCGTGGTTCACGAGTTCAAGGCCCTGCATTGGGCTCTGTGCTAACAGCTCAGAGCCTGGACCCTGCTTTGGATTCTGTGTCTCCTGCTCTCTCTGCCCCTCCCCTGCTCTCTCTCTCAAAAATAAATAAACATTAAAAAATAAATTAAAAAAGTTAATTCATCATGTAAAATTTTAATTACCCTTTCACACAGAAGAATGGAGAAAGGAATGATATATTCAGAATATAGAATCATGTGGCCATATTAAATGAGGGTACTTTTAGTTTTGGAAGTGCTATGGAAAATAATAATCATTAAGAAGTATGTACCCTAAGTGTTCACTAGATTAATTTATACACGAACATTGGAGTAGAAATGGGATGATTTGGCATCAGCCCCAAGCAGGCCATTTACTAGAAAGAATCCTGGGACTCACCATTATGGGGAAGGCAAACCCAACTGAAGCCTAATGTTATGGTCTCCACTGGAGATATTTTCTCTCCATAATGCCCACAACACAGATCTTAAGAAGGAAGCAGAATGGTGTAACAGTGGCTCTTAAGACTATCCAGAGCCAATACTTCCCTTTTATTGACAATTTTTTTTTTCGTTTAAAAGTTATTAGCCTGAAATGGGATTCTTAAAATAACAATCTACCTAATTCAGAATTAAAAAAAAAAAAAAAAAACTATGTAATTCTTTAACTGCAATGTAATAGAAAACAGAAAAGGAAACTAATTTACAGTAAAACGATGTACGGAAAAGCACTACAGTAGAGGAAAGAAAGGAGTCGGATGTTTGCACTAGTTCTGCTGAGTAAGTTTAGGTTTTAGAGAAACAAGATATTCTTCAACCAAATATAGTAAATCCCACCAGTAATATAATCAGCGAAGCCCAACAGATTTAATTACATTAGACCCAGTAGCACATTATTTAAAGGTCAATGAAATGATTAAGGCAGTAACTGGAAGCAATGAGCCTTCTGAGATTTTCTGGGGTTGCCATTTCCTCCCAACTGTAGTTTGGAGCCCCCTGGTGGTAGTTGCTTTCCTCCAGCTCAGTATCCACGGGAAGAATTCCGAATCCTGTTCTTTGTGTTCTTTGAACTGCGCTGTAACATTACTGGTTGGTTCCCTTATTAAATAATGAGCTCAACAAAACCTTTGCCATGTATTCGTTTTATTTTTCTATGAGAGTCATCACTTTATCTCTTAAAAAAATAGCCACTTAGCGCTATCATCCCCTCAAAAAACCATGTTGTTTTGAACAAATGCTAAAAGACCTGGTGGGTGGAAAGAGGCTGAGAGAAGGTAGACTGTGCATGAACTCATGGTATAAGGACATGTAGGGAACCACAGACAGCAGCACTGCCTGCCGCAAACACACAAAAGCAGGACAAGACCTGCCACCCCTGGGCAGAACTCCAGATCCAATCCTCTGACATCAGGTGGGACCAGCGTGCAATCTTTGTGAGTCTCAGAGATAGACCACAACCCCTCTTGCCAGTGTGGGGACATCCATGAGCTACCTTCTGTACCCAGATGCCTCCGGGGAGAGGTTTCCAAGATAAAATCAAGGAAAACATGGAATGAGGAGGAAAATTCCCAGAGGAGACTGGGTTAAGCTTCAATGAACTAAGTTTTAAAATAGTTTCGAAATATTATTTTGAAGTTCTTCACTTTCCCTGCATGATTGAGATTGATTTTTTTTTCTACCACTGAAGGGAAATAGGACCTCAAAAGATTGAATTCAGTTATAAAGTCACGTTTTTACACCTCCAAGATGGAACTATAAATTTTAACTACATCATGCAAACATTGGATCGTGGCATATTCTATCTTCACTTGGTTTTTCCCCCTAATTCTGGACAACTTTCATGCACATGGGGACACGTGTATCTCAACTTGTAAATTGCTGCATGATATATACCATTGCATGTATTGTAATTAGAATAATGCTGGAGAACCACTGAAGTTTTTACAATTCTTCCCCCAGAAAAAAATGCTGAGATAAGAATCATAAGTTTGTGCACTTGTCTAATTACTTCCCTAGGTAAATTTCTAGAAGTAAAATTGCTGACACGACAATGGGATATCTGTGTTCAATTTTTGATACTACTTCCTGGATGTCCTTGGAGATTTCCAGTTACTAATCCGTTTCCTTATGGCTTCATCAATATTGGTACTGAGCAATCTTTTGATTCTTAGCCAAACTGGTATGTGTTTATTTCACATTTTTGTTCTCATTTTGATTTCTTTGTTTTGGGGTGAGATCAAGAATGTTTTCATAAGGTTATTATTTTTCTTTGCCCATCCTTTTTCTATTTTTTTATGATTTACTTCTCATTTTTATTTGGAGCTTATTTATTTGTTATAACAGCCCTTTGTTTTTCTTACATAATGGTGACTGTTTTTCCTAGCTTTGAAAATGTGTTTGGCCAGATAACCGTTCTTCCCTTAATTCTGTATTATTTTCATTTCTGGCTTCTGAATTTTATGACAAAATCATTTTATTTGTTCTCTTTCATTTTACAAATGTCTTTAACTACCTTTGATGCCATTTATTTTGTACTTCTATTATTTTTAGTGGCTAAGTATTCAATCTCACTGCAATTTATTTAAGTGTATGATAAGAAGTGGAAATGTACCTTTGTTTTTTCTAAGAAGAAAGCCAATGTTTCTAACACCACTTATTGAATTGTTCATATGTGTATATATATATGTGTTATAAATTTATGTGCATTTGGGGAAAGAGAAAGGATAAGAGAAAACATAGACTACAGATCTCAAGTCTTTTCGTTTAACCATTTACATATGGTAATTTAATATTTTAATTATTAAAATGGTAAATTGGTTTAAAATATGACACGGACACTTATCCATACTGTTTCTTTGTGTCAAGATTTTTGTAGGTATTCTTATGCATGTGTTCTATTTACAATTTAGAATTAATGTGTCAGACCCAACAAAACCTTGAAAAGTTATGTGAGTTTCTTGCTAGATACACAGATCTGTGTTTTCTTTCTAATAAAGTTTGCTATTGATATATTTAAGTTAATATATCATAGTTTATGCTTTTCCACTTTAGGTGCCAAATTCAGGTAGCTTTTCATAGTGTCTCACTACGATTGGAATTTCGGCCAAATGGAGTGCTGACGGCTTCGACTGACATTGTTGAACATTTTTTCATTTACTTGATAAAATAGAATTTCTTGTTTGTTTGAACTGAGACTTCTCAAAATGTTAGTATTTCCAAGCCCGCTGTTTTCTTCTTTGTGTTTTCATTTCCAACTCTTTGTTATTTTGTTTTGGGCACGTAGTTTATCAACAGCAGAGAGCTTGGTTTTCCTTTACTATTTATTCCACGAGGCCTTCTGTAGCCAGATTACTACATTCATTTTCTTTTTTCTCTTTCTTATGCTTTTTGTATCTTTATTTTCTCAGTTCTAATTTTCTATCTTGAAATTACTTCTCAGTTTCTTTGAAGTGGTACATTTAAGAATGATTTCTGGAGGCAGGTTGATGTCTGCGTCCCCTGCAGCACCTGCTTCCAAAGCTCCTCAATCGTCTGCCTGTGGGGCCCCTGAGCTGACTGCTCCAGATTTGAAACTTCCGGAAAAGAACGTTCCGGCAGGAAAATAGGAGTGCTTGCTCCTGGAGAGATGAGTTGGTGGGATTAAGTGAAATGAAACCAATGGGATACAATTCAAAACCGGTGAGAAACTTGTGAGAAATCCAGCCTGGTTGTATGTCTGAGAGACTGCTACTGTCTCAGCATCACAAGATAAAGGGCTCTGGTAGCCCCTTAAAAAAATAAACTAATTAAATTTAAGTTTAAAACGCAGTGTTTTCCAAAAATGTTTTAACCCTCTATCAATAAAAAGAATGTCCGTGTGTATTTCCCTTTTTCAAATTCAGAAATTTACCAGTTTTATTTCCTTCCTACCCTATTCCTCCAAGAAACTCTTCATATATCTTTAAAAATCTACATATTTGGGGGCACCTGGGTGGGTCAGGCGGTTAAGCATCCGACTCTTGGTTTGGGCTCAGGTCATGATCTCACGGTTTTGTGAGCGTGGGCCGGCATAGGGCTCTGTGCTGACATCACGGAGCCTGCTTGGGATTCTTGCTCTCGCTCTCTCTCTCTCTGTCCCTGCCCTGCTCACACTGTCTCTGTCTCTCTCAAAAGTAAATAAATACTTTAAAAAATTTGCATATTTATTTTCAGATCCTTTTCTCATAATGCAGTTTCTCTTTGAAGGATCTTTGCTAACATATGCCAATAAGGCCTTAGACTGCTCTGCTGGTTATCTTGCTCATTAGGATTTTTTTTATACCGTATCTTCCTCTTTCTTTACCTCTTTCTGCCGAATCGTTTTTCTTTTGGCTGCCATGCATGGTTTTTTTCTTCCAGAAAGCATAGTTTGTAACTGATTGTATGTGGGGAAACATATTTCAGTCTCCCCCCCGCCCCCCCACATGAACATTTTTTGGCCCAGTTTACAGTTCTTGGGTAACAATCTTTTTCTTAAGAAATTTTTAACATTGCTCAGCTGTCTCTAACGTTGAGTGTTGCAGGAATGATGAATGTTGCCAGTATGGTACATTATCATAGTGGGGCATTTAATCTTGGGATTCAGAAATCAGAAATCTCTATCTTGGTATCTTTCTCCTAAATGTCTCTTGAATGCTTGAGAAGACCTAATATTTTGTAATGGTTGGAGGCAAAATTGGATATGTTTCCGTTAGATCCATCCTATTGATGGTGGTTTAAGACCTGTTAGTATTTTGCTCTTTTCTGTTTTCCCTGTCAACAACTGAGAAAGACATATTGAAATCTCCTTTGATGATACATTTGTCATTTTTTTTCCTTCAGAAAAAATTTCTATGAATTTCTACGTTACGTATTTTGAGGCTATTTTATTGGGAGTATTCATGTTTAAAATTATTTTCCTAGTGAATTAAATCTTCTGCCATAATGTAGTGGTCCTTATTACCTCTAATAAGGCTTTTTAATTTAAAGGTTTTAAAATTTGATATTAATATAATTGAATGCTTCTTTAACTTTTTTCTTCAGGACTCGGCAAGACCTTGCGATATAAACCTCAGGTAGCTCAAAGAAATCTTTTTCTATATGCTATTATTATTTTTTCATTTGCTCTCAAGTCTCCTTCTGGAAGACTTAATTATGTAGATGTAGAACCACCTTCATCTATCATCCATATTATTGATCACTCCTCTTACCATTTCTATCAATGTCTCTTTTGGCTCTAAATTCTGGAATAATTCCCACTAAAATGAAAACTCTATGGGAGCAGGGATGCATTTTCCTTGTGCATCCACAGTGTCTGGATGTGTGTGAGAACAGAGGGCAGAGAAGGTACTTAGGTATATTTGAGTAGGTGGGTGAATTCTTGGGGTGCTTGTTCTAACTTGTTTTCAGCAGTCCAGTGTTCCTTCTCCTATTTTTGTCCTCTATTATTTATTTTTAAATTACATAAGTTATTTTTTCCCATAAGAACTCATTTATGTTCTCTGACTGCAGCTTTTCCCATAGCACCCTGCATACATTTTATGTATCCCTATGGTCTGTTAAATTGCACTGAAAACGCCCATTATGATTTTTTAAGTTTATTTATTTTGAGAGAGAGCGAGAAAGAGCAAGTGTGAGTTGTGGGGGGGGGGGGGAAGAAAGAGAGAGAGAGAGAGAGAGAGAGACAGAGAGAGAGAATCCCAGGCAGGTTCCATGCTTGCTCGTCCTATCAACACAGAGCCTGATGCAGGGGTTCATGGTTTGAGAGATCATGACCTGAGCCGAAATCAGGAGTCAGATGCTTAACCAACATATTGTGATATTTTAAAAATATTTTTCCTGTTTTTGCTATTTTTCTGAGAGGAAGAACTCAGTATTAAGCCAGTGATCCTCTCTATCACAAGATACTTTAATTTTTTTTTCAAGCAAGCTTTACAGCCAATGTGGGGCTTGAGCTCATGACTCCTAGATCGAGAGTCACATGCTCTACCGACTGAGCCAGCCAGGTGCCCCATATTGCAAGGTGCTTTTGACGAATATCTTGTTCCTTTTTTTAATTTTAATTGTAATTAATTAATTAATTAATTTACTTTTATTTATTTATTTATTTTTAGCAATCAAAAGTAAGCTTGATCAGTATTGGAGCTCATTTGAGCCTTCCAGCGATTACCGATGTCACTTTTTGACGTCCCCCGTATGGCTCAACCTGACCAGTCACTGGAGGAGTCTGGGAATCAGCTTTTCTCTGGGTGTGGTTAATGGATGGAGATTCTGAAATTCATGCACTGTTGATTTATAATCAGGAATTATTAAACAATATTAACTTCGTTGTTACTCTGAAAACCCTCTAAGTCTCTCTACTGGTAAAGATGAATAGGGTTAAGGGGGGGAAAGGAGTCAACATTCAAAGCTTTGGGGGCACAGGATTTCTTAATGAAGTTCAGACCTTAATGCTGGGATGAAGTGTGAAGATACCCCTCCACTCCTTAAAGACAGATGACCTAAGAGACAGGTAGGTGCCAGTGGGACTCACTAAGGCAGCCGAATTGCATTGACTCTGCATCTGAATTGCATCTGACTCTGAATTGCATTTCTTTTTCTTTAAAAAAAAAAAAAAAAAAAAGCTTATTTACTTATTTAGAGAGAGAGAGAGCCCTGTGTGCGAGTGGGGGAGGGGCAGAGAGAGGGAGGGAAAGAGAGAATCCCAAGCAGGTTCCCTACTGTCCGCTCAGAACCTGATGCTGGGGTAGATGCTACGTACCATGAGATCATGACCTGAGCTGAAACCGAGTTGGAGGCTTAACCAACAGAGCTACCCGGCCACTCCTGCATTTCTAATTCCTAACTGAAAGGCTCTGTCCACACTAATGTTCATTCCCTCTCTGGTTGGTCACAGGCCCCAGCTGGGGTGGAGACTCATTCCTTTGTTTAGGTTGCCGGGAAGAGCGCCATCTAGTAGTGTGTTATCAGAGATACAACCTCCGTGCCAGACATTTGGGACAGAGCTCCTAGGGTGCCATCCAAATAATACTGAATTGATTGTGTTTGCCTCTCAGGAATTTTCCCATCTGTCAGTGTTTAGTAAGGAGGGGTCTATGGTTGTCAACCTGAAAGACATCAGATATCCCCAGTGGAAGAGAGGGGGAAAGCTAGACTATAAATAAAAAGAGTTTCTGGGATCCCCACTTAATATTACAATATCGGTGTGTGTGTGTGTGTGTGTGTGTGTGTGTGTGTGTGTTGAGGGGTGAGTAACCCAAAGTTCAGAATTCTGCCTCTTTCTTGAAATGGCTCTCCAAACGGGAACCCTCTTGCACTGTTGGTGGGAATGCAAATTGGTGCAGCCACTCTGGAAAACAGTGTGGAGGTTCCTCAAAACATTAAAAATAGACCTGCCCTATGACCCAGCAATAGCACTGCTAGGAATTTACCCAAGGGATACAGGAGTACTAATGCATAGGGGCACTTGTACCCCAATGTTTATAGCAGCACTTTCAACAATAGCCAAATTATGGAAAGAGCCTAAATGTCCATCAACTGATGAATGGATAAAGAAATTGTGGTTTATATACACAATGGAGTACTACGTGGCAATGAGAAAGAATGAAATATGGCCCTTTGTAGCAACATGGATGGAACTGGAGAGTGTTATGCTAAGTGAAATAAGCCATACAGAGAAAGACAGATACCATATGGTTTCACTCTTATGTGGATCCTGAGAAACTTAACAGAAACCCATGGGGGAAGGGAAGGAAAAAAAAAAAGAGGTTAGAGTGGGAGAGAGCCAAAACATAAGAGACTGTTAAAAACTGAGAACAAACTGAGGGTTGATGGGGGGTGGGAGGGAGGGGAGGGTGGGTGATGGGTATTGAGGAGGGCACCTTTTGGGATGAGCACTGGGTGTTGTATGGAAACCAATTTGACAATAAACTTCAGATATTGAAAAAAAAAAAAAGAAAAAGAAATGGCTCTCCAAGCCTTAGTACACAGATGTCTGACTCTGACCTCTCTGCCTCTATTGTAGGAAGAAGCTGTATTTGTATTTACTGCATAACATCATATGTGTGTGTGGTATCATATAAAAGAAATTGATTATGACAGAAAAACCTATCTTTGCTTGCTTCCTCCTCCCACCCCCCACCCTATGTTCTGCTTTACAGTACAGGCAGTGCTGGGGATATTTGCACCAATATGGAGAATTCCTTTGAGGAATCTTCAACTTAATACCAGTGGGGAGATAGTCAAGTGGAGAGAGAGTCGCAAAGACCCAGAAAAAAATTCACTTCTTTCCTGAAAACAGCACCTTAGAAGCAAAGCCACACCGAACAGGTGAGCTCACTTGAATAAAAGCCGACGGGCAGTTTTAGCATCAAGTATGTTCAGGGTTGCCATGAACACGATTGGGACCAGCTTCTTTCACTCACACTTGTTAAAAGCTAAAACAGGCTGCAGGGCATGGGGCTACCGAGCAAAGGAGGCTTGGTAATGGAATACCTCTGCCGATGAACTATTTCAAAGCCTTCAGCAAAAGACTGAGGTATGTTCCGTGTTTAATCCTGAAAACCGAGCATGGATGTGTAATGGCATATAATTGAAGTAAACAGTAATTTTCTCAATTGTAATGTATTGGAAGGACAGTAGGTCTGTGTGGAGTCTACAAACCTAGAGCCAAAGACTGACTCATTTATCCCCAGCCCGGTTTGGAGAGGGGGCTATGCAGGCTGGAATGAGTAGTGAGCCCTCGATAGGATTATCTCAATGGGGAGACGCCAGGGAGGTTCACATACTGCTTTGTTCTGGTTCAGTGCTCACTGAGAAATCTTTCTTTTTCAATTTTCAGTTTTTATTTGTAGGCATTATTTTATACGAGACATTTGTCATCTTTATCATAAAGTTATATCTTTACACTGAGCATTTAAAAAAAGAGAAACACTTCAAAAAAAAATCACTCCATTTCACTTAGCCCAACAACAATTTTTGGCACGTATTTTCTCCCAGTCTGTGTTCTACGAATACGTATTATAATAATAGTGTGCAAACCGTCTTGTCTTCTGTTTTTCATTTAACGTTCTATCAGAAGCATGTCCCACACAGCTAAATCATATAACTACCATTTTTAAATATCTCGGCACAAGTATCCAAAGCTTGTCTATATTTACAACATAAAGAGAATTAAATATGAAATTTCTGGGCGACCATGTGAAAAGTTTTACTATAGAAGTTGTTCGTGACAGCCGTATGGCTGGCTCCCTAATCAGATGCAGTGGTACCTTTTCATGAGTGTAGGGACTGGGCATCCGACTCGCCTTTCTCCAGACTCACACAGGGATTTTCTGCCTGCCTATTTGCCCAGTTTTGGTGATGAATTTGGACCCTGGGCCAGTCTTTTTGATCTGGCATCTCCCCAAGACAGTGCCTTTCAGATTTCTGTCTCACAGACATCCCTCTGATCGACCACCACCCTCGCAAGACATAGGCTTTTGGACTCTTGAGCCCTTGACACAACCCAATGTCCAGCATCTTTGCACGTGACAAAGAAAAACTCAGAGAAAAGCGTTGGAAAAATGGAAGTATTTTTACTTGCAAAGTTTTGCAAGTTACTCCAGACTTCAAGAGAGCTGGGCTTCCAGAATAACTTAAAGTTAGCTTGTTGGTGGCAGGAAAAGCATGTCATCTTCACAATTTTGTCACACGATTGTCATCTGTCCACAAAGGTTCACGTATATGTGGAGGCATCGGTCTTCTAAAAGTCAAGGGTAAAATTGTCTTGGTTGGAGAATAATGTAAAGGAAAGAGCTCAGTCTTTATTTATTTGGGGGAATAGTGCTGGGCAGAGTGTTCTTGCCGTTAAAAAAAGTTTTATTAGGATGCAGTTTTTCCCCTCTGACTGAAGTTGGTGATAGGCTTAGTATTAACAGCAGCAGGGACACAAGGCAGCTCTGCCTTCTCATTTGTCTTGGATAGAAACCAGGTGGAAACACAGAAGGATGCAATGGGAGGTCAGGGAAAGGACAAATTAATGATACACATTGACTGTATCATTTATCTACAATATATCTCCTAACAGGCAGCCACAAAATCTCAGTGGTATTTAACAGCAAGCATTTTAATCTCACACACCTGTGAGTCCTCTGAGCTGACCAAAGTTGGACTTGGTTAGGTCGGTTCCCTGGAAAAGTTCTGCTTGGTGAGTTTCTTATGTTCCTTCTGGGACCAGCCCACTTGTTCTTCTTACAAGTGATGTCAGAAGTTTGTTTAAAGGGACTTGCAACTGATACATTATCATCCGTGCTTCCGTGCTGTTGGCCAAAGCAGGGCAAGGCCAACCTCAAAGATAAGTGTGGGTAAGTGTAGTTTGCTCATGATAAGCCATGGCAAAAATGCAAATGCAGAGAATGGGGAAGAATTATGGCCACCAATGCAGCCTGTCACACTGGGGGTAAGGGAGGACTTCTTGGGAAAGGGACAAATGAACTGGTCCACAAAACAGCATGACGTGTTTGGGAAAAATAGAAGCAATTAATTGAGGTGCAAGGGATAGGGGATGGTGATTGAAGATGAAGGTCTATAGATAGGAACAGGCCAGAGCACGAAGGGCCTTGTGTACCAAGCAAAGGAGCTTTAATAATTTGGGGCCATGGAAAGCCTTTTTAGAGTCTTAGATTTGCCTTTGGTAAAGGTCCTTTCGGGTGAAGTATGTGGCACATATTGGCATGGTCCAGAAAGGTGTCAGGGAGCTCAGGAGAGAGAGTAGAGAGGCCATTGAAGGTGAGGTCATAAGATCTTGAATTAAAGCAGTGGAGATGGCGATAAAGCGGAGTAAAAGGATAGAAATAAGGCAGAATCCACACAACTTGATGAGCTGGTTGTTAGAGCTCTGAAAAGAAGGCTTGCTCCTCCTAGGGCGATGCACAGGCTGGTGGTATCAGCTTCACAGGAGGAGCTCGTTTTCTGATTTGGATGTTGCTGGGGGTGGGGGTGGGACGGATGTTTAGCTTAGCTCAGTTTGGAGCCTGTAGCCTTTTGGTCTCTGGTTTGTTCTGGTGTTTTGGTCTCTAGACATTTGACCTGTCTAGAGTTCTAGGTCTCAGGATAAAGGTCTGGGACTTGACTCTGGATTTGGATGAGGCTTCCCAGGGGAAGGGATTTAAACCCAAATAACTGAATTACCAAATAATTGAGTACTGAAGCCGGATCCCAGATGCAAGGAGTCTGCTAAAGAATAAGGAGAAGAATCATCTGCCAGGTAGGAGGAAACCCAGAAAGGTTGTGTTATGAAAGTCCACGGAGGAAAGGTGTTCATCAAGGTCCAAAGCCATAAAGAAGTTAAGTGAGATTTTAATAAAAAGGTGTCTTGGGCTTGGGAACCAGCAGGTTAAAGGTGATATCCACGAGGATGATTTTAGATGAATGATGGTTTGAGTGGCTCAGCCAAGGTCACACATTCTACTTCTTTTTTTTTTTTTAATGTTTATTTATTTTTGAGAGAGACAGACAGAGTGTGAGCAGGGGAGGAAGACACAGAATTCGCAGCAGGCTCCAGGCTCTGAGCTGTCAGCACAGAGCCCAACATGGGGCTCGAGCTCACGAACCGTGACATCATGACCTGAGCTGAAGTCGGACGCTTAACCGACTGAATCACCCAGGCGACCCGGCACATGCTCCTTCTTATGTGGGTTGTTTGGAATTCAGACCAGGGTTCTGCTCTGTCCATTTTCCTCTGGTACCTCTCAGTTGCTGATCTATTTCTAAAGACAATGTATCGATTTCCTGACCACTAGAGCTTTGAAGGAGGGAGGAGAGTAAAGAGGCATACATTGAGTGGTTTATCAAAAAGTGCCTGGTAAATGTGTTAAGCTACAGCTCTTGGATATCCTCATAGACCGTAGTTGAACAGATAGATATACCTGGGCTCCTGGATAAAGCTGAGGGCTCCCTTCGGCCTGGATCCCCGGTGACTCCAGCAGTCTGCGAGATACCCCATGACATTGTCACTCTGTAATTTCCTCACAGCCTCACGGACCTGAAAGGGCTCTGGGATTCTTTCTTTTTCTTCCATGTAAGTGGAGGTTTTGACTACCCGGTCGGGGAAGGAGGAGATACATAATGTTGGTCCTTAGCTTTTCCACTCTCCCTTTGCACAAGTGTTTCCTTTCTCCGTGTGGGCCGTAAATCCTGTAACTAATAAAATGTCAAATCACCGTAACCTAAAGATCCACGACAAATCTTCTCCTTTTCCTTCCAGTTAAAATACTGACACACAAAAATAAACTGTGTCCAACGTTGTGGTTTCAAGTATTTTTCCAGGCAGAATAGGCAAGGGAAAAGAATGTAAAGAATCTTAACGGGTATGCATTCTTGGGAGGTGAAGCAAGACTTCATGATTTCCAGTTCATGGGGGCTGTGCAGCCTTAAAGACAGATTCGAGCTCCAACCTCCCTCCCACGACTACTCCCCCACATCTTTATCTTGTAATTTTATTTTTCACAGTCTTCCATTCAGTTTCTTAGATTACTGGAATGTCGTATTGCTGAGAAGGATTTGAAGCTGATAGTCTGGTATTTTCCTATTGATGCAATCTATTAAATAGAAATAATTACTTTGCATTCTCGTTTTCAAGAGAAATCTTTCTTTTTCTTTTTATTGACTTACTGCATTGGGTGAAACTTCCAGAATAAATTTAAGTTAGGGTAGTTAACAGCGGGCATGTTTTATCTTCGTTATTTACGTATGCCTTCACTGGGACACTGCTACGTGTTATAGCTATTTGAGATACGTCTGTCCGCATTCTTCCACACTCGTTTAGGGCGTTTTTTTCATCTGTCTTTTTGTTATTTCTTTCCCTAGAAATAGATATTGAATGCTATCGAATGCTTTGTTGACACATGCTTTTTTTTTTTTTTAACTATAATTATTGACATATCCAATTACTATGTTTATTTAAATGGAACCATTCTTATATTCCTGGAATAACTCTTACTTGTTCATAAGTTTTCATTTTTTGTAATAGCGTATGTTGATGGTGGAGTAACACAGTAGGTACTAGAAGTGTTCTAGAGATGGATTGCCCGAATAGAAGTCCCAGGTCCCCTGTTTGCTAGTTATGTAAACTTGTGCACATGCCCGAAATCTCTCTGTGCCTCAGTTTCCTCAACTCTGTAGTGGGGATATTGGCCCCTACCCTATAGGGATGTTACATGTTACAAGGATAAATAGATTATGCCAGTGAGGTATGGGTATAGCTAGGGTGCTTGGGGAGGGGTGGGTGGCGACAGCTAAGGGGAGTGGGATTTCTTTTTGGGGTGATGAAAATGTTTCCAAAATTAATTGTGATGGATACACACCTCTGTGAATATGCTAAACGCCATTGAATAGTACGCTTTAAATGGCTGAATTGTATTGTATGTTGATGCCCAGTTCATGTTAGCTAACAATATTGTTGCTGATAACAATATTGATGCTGGTAACAGTATTAATGCTGATAACAATATTTAGCATCACAAGTGAGAACTCGGGTTCTGTAACAGGATGACCTTACCCAGCGCGACACCTTCCCCTCTGTACCACCTCAGGCAGGTTACTTAACCTGTTTTATGTGTCTTAGGTTTCCCCAGTGTAAAATGAAAATAACAATAGTAGTTATATCTTGGGTTGTTATAAAGAATAACTATATTGATACATTTCAAACCCTAAGAATAGCATCTGTTAGAGAGTAAGTTCCCAGCAAATGTTAACTTTTATTTAAAATATTTGTTAGTTAATATTTTACCTAGGATTTAAAAAAATCTTTATTCTAAATGATATTTGTTGATTGCCCTCCTGTTTTTTTTGTTTTTTAAAAAATAACCTCTTGTAAGAAAAGGGATGCTATGTTATTATTTATCCTGTTAAGAAATTACCAGCAAGAAAAAAGAAATAAAATGAACCCACAGTCCCATTGCTATCATTTTGGCATACAGCCTTTTTGTTTCTTGCTCATTCTCTCTCTGTCCCAGATAAATATGTGCACATATGTGTTTTGTTATATATTATAAATTAAATATGTGTATTTCATGTAATATACGTATTAATGCATCTAACACAATTTATAAGGATAATTCACAAAATGCGACTGTACTTTAAAATTAGTTTAATCACTTAAAGTAAACATATCTATATCTTGTTCCGCTCTCTAATTCGGTGGTCAGTATGTAAATTATCCAAGGGTTATTTTGGTTTGTGTGAATTGATGTAACGCACCTCCTTGCATTGCACATGGCAGAAAGCTAAAACCTGCAGCTCCCACGCATCTGTGCAACTAGTGTTTCTGATGTGATTTAGATTCTGTGAATTGAGCATAATTATGTGAGACTTAACTTTGCCAGGGAGTTGAATGGGGAGAAAAGTGGGCTATGTGACATCCATTTCAGCGATACAGAAATTAGCAAAGGCAGTGTGTTTTCAGATCCAGCAACAGTAGAAAAAACTTAGCCATTTGGATGAACTTTTCTTGGGGCTTTGGGAGTCGTTTCTGGAAATACAGCCTATAGCCTTTTTTTTCCAGTCCTCTTAGAGATTCTATAAGCCATTTAGTACCATGTAATAAATTCCTTTCTCCTTAAACTAGCTGGAGAAGATACCAGGTTTTTGCAACTGAATGTGATCAATGCAAAACTATATTTTTCCCAAGTAGAATTCATTAATCCATTCTCTTCCCACTGATTTGAAGTGTAACCTTTATCACATGCCAAATACTCATGTGTAGTTTAGTCTACCCCCCCCACCTTATCTCCCTCCTTTATTGATCTCTGGCTATAGCAGGATTCTGGGAGACAAGGCCCGGGGGGCAAGTCACATGTGTCTCTGGCCCACATTGGTCTTTTTATTTAATTGAACTTTTTCCATTTATTCTACTGCCAATACCACACTTCTTTGCTTACTGTTTTATGGCAATCTTTAATATGTGTTTGGATAAATGCCCCTATTAATCCAACATTTTATAAACCTCATGAATATTTTTGTCAAATTCTAAATATATCTTCATTGAATTTTAATTGATTCAGGAGATAATTTACATCTTATAATATTAAATAGTCCTAGCTCAAAACATATGTCTCTCAACTTAAGCAGTCCTTATTTCCAGCTTTTTGTTGTTACTGCTGTCTATATAGATCTCACAGATTTATTTTCATGCCAGTTCCCAGATATTTTCTACTGGTTGTGATTGAGAGTGACATAATCTGTGTTGTATATTGTACCCAGCTTTATCTAGAATATATTGATTTGTACATGTTTATTTTTTATTTTTTTAATGTTCATTTATTTATTTTTGAGAGAGAGGGAGCAGGGGAGGGGCCAAGAGAGAGAGATTGGGAGACAGGGAATCCAAAGTAGGCTCTGAGCTGTCAGTGCAGAGCCCAATGCGGGGCTCAAACTCACGAACCATGAGATCACGACCTGATCGGAAGCCGGATGCTTAACTGACTGAACACGTTTATTTTTTTTAACTACCTCCCTGAACTCTTTCACAAATTCTTGTGATTTTCAGTTACTCGTAGGCTATCCGCCTTATCTGTAAAATGATGGCATTACCTCCTTTCTAATATTTACACCATATCTTGTTGCATAAAGTTATACAGTAAAACCTTGGTTTGTGAGCATAATTTGTTCTGGAAACATGCTTGTAATCCAAAGCACTTGTATATTAAAGTGAATTTCAAGAACCATTGGCTCAGTTGTGATCATGTGACATTCGGCATCATGTACTACTCCTATCACAAAACATCACGCGTTTATCAAGTTAAAATTTATGAGAAATGTTTGCTTGTCTTGAGGAACACTCACAGAACAAGTTGTAACCCAAGGTTTTATTGTAATTAATTCAGCATGATGGATCAGGTATCCTTTTGAAGGATCATCTTTGGGCATCAGCAGGATCATGAGAAGGAGCCCTATGGGTTGGGCACTTTTCTTGAGACTCAAGAGGTGTGTAGTGGGATCCATTCCTCCTAGACCATGATGCAACATACGCTCACCCACCCTTCTGTCCATTCCTTTCAAGATTCCCTTGCTTAGCATGATCTTACTATCCCATATTTAGCCACAAATGATCTCATCATTTTTCCAATGGAAGATAACACAAATTTGTATCAATAGGAGCACTTGTTTTCTGTGTCCAAAATCTTTTCTTGATATCCATTCCTTCTATATTTCTGTGGCGAAGCCATGGTGTGCAAAAGCTATTTCTGACTCTGGCGGCCATTAGAATATAAAAGAGAATTTTGTAAAGATTTGAAAGAATGGAAATATCCAGAGTTAATAAAAGTGGAGCAAAACAGGACGCTATTGTTGAATAAATGGATCCCTATTAACTTGCTGGGGAACAACTTGGCAACATACTTCAAGATCTTTATAATGCACATATGCTATGTTAATTAAAATTCTCTGGTTGCAAGTAACAGGAAGCAAGTTGAATTGACCGAAAGGAAAGGGGTTGGGAGTTTATTATAAGAATATAAGAATACAGAATTATCACAGGCAATTCACAATTCAAAGACAGAGTTGCAGATGGACCTTAAAACAGTATTAGAACCAGGATATACAAGGTTAGTTAGGGACTCAGCTCTTGAGTGTCATGTCTTCCCGCTCTGTGCATCTCTTTCTTTTATCTGCACTTGCCTGTTATTCATGTTTGTACTTGCCATGGAGTTTGGTTCTCAGAGGTACTGTGGATGACTTCTGACACCTCCTATATACTCCTCCAAATTCTATGCCCTTGATCTTGAACATGCCTCTTTGCCTGTGGTGTTTAAGCTTCCCTGTAAGGCCACTTGGTGTTCTGAGCTCTTAATTGTAGACTCGAGACTGTCCTCAGCTTTTGCTCAGCATTTACATTTTGCTCTTCTATCTGTCTTCTTCTTGGTCTGACCTTGGTTTCAAGGTTTGTTCCAACTGGCTTAGTAATAAGCTCTATCTGACATTGTATCACTAAACAAAGTGCCTAAACTACTTCGACATGGAGATAAGTGAGTTTTACAACTTTTTTGTTTTTAACTACATGTTCATCCTCGAAATAAGTTACTGGTCTTTCTGTAATTAGGGTAAGTGTGTAAGTGTTAGAACAGAGATTTGGTGCCAGTTTTGGTGTGGGATCCGCTTGAAAGAGAAATTGGACCTGTTCAGGCATCGTTCTGGCTGGGGCTGCCGGTCTCTGCCCTAAGATAGTAAGGACGCAAGCCGGCTGTGTCTCTCATTTCATCTTTCTTGGCTTATGATCATGAAGTGACTCAGCTTGGGAGTTTATAAAACAATGAGTCGTCCCAAACTATAGAATGAAGCGTGGTACTTTTAAAAAATAACCTTAGTCATTACTGACTACTCCATCCCCCTTTCTCCTTCCATATGTTTATCTGTGATACATCTCTATCGCTGGTTACCCGTGCTTATTATTAGGTTATTGGTCTGAACGTGGAGTGATCACTACCATACTGGTCTTCTCTGGACAGCATGTCGCATGGAGTATATTACATTAGTTACCTCCTGATTTTAGATAAGACAAAATAATTTCATAAACCAACCAACAGACTGAAGTTTAGTCTTTAAGGTAATTTCTACTGTGACTACATAATTTCAGCTACATAATTTCATCAATTTTCTCTATTACTCTGATTCTTTTTGGGGTCCTCTTCCTGTTATAAAATGTAGGGATGCTGCAATTCTGTCTGCTTTGTAGTATTAATCGTTCTAGGGGGAAAAAGCCGTTAAAAAATTCCTGAAGCTATAGTGGGAGAGGGTTTGGAGACTTTTTTGGCTTTAGGCAGGGAAAAGAGTATCTTTCAAGTTGAATGCTTCCTGAGATATTTGCTCCTATTAATTGGAAAGCCTTTCTTTTATGGTTGCTTTCTAGTTACAAATATTCAACAGCTTCTCGGCAGCAGGAGGTAGGGTTAAGAGGTGGGTACTTACAGGCCTTTTATCCCTTTCTGGGACAATGCTTCTGTTTTTCTAAGAATGAAAAAATTCACTAATTAGTGTCCAGCTTATTTGTAGTTTTAATCATCATATCATTGCGTGGGTTGATGCCTTGAATGGTAACGTGTATGGGGGAAGATATTTCTAAAAAATATCTTGTTTCCAAGAAACAAGACAGGATACTTAATACAGTGATACTAATCTATTTTTATGTATGCGAGAAGCAACCAAATATAACAATTTGAAGTCATTAAAACTATTCTCATTCGTGCTTGATAGGTTTTCCAAAGGTCTATTAGCCGTTACCCTTATTTGTTCACTGAAAGGGCATTTATAGAAATCAACCATTTCTCTCTTTAAAAATTGGCTCTGATCAATAATCTTTATTCTTTTTTTTCAACCAAACAAGTGAAGTTTTATCGTATTAGTTAGCTTGGTTAGCAGTTAACTTGCCATCTGTGGTTAACAGATTATTTTGTATGGAAAATTAATTGCTTTATTCTTTCAACCAGCATTATTCTCCATGGCCCGAAAATTAAATTTCTTTTTTGTTTTTGTTTTGGTGAACTATCCAGGACACATTCTCTCCTAATCTTCTCATATGTGTGTCAGCTGCTGGTTCTTATCCAAAAGTGGAATTCATTTAACTAAGCACTGCCAGGGCCTTTTTTGTGGGATTCCCCCCTCCCTCCCATTTCTGGAGACTTCTATTCCTTCTGAATGTCCCTGTCTGGGAAAGATTATCTTGGCAAAGGAGGGGGACATTGGGAAATAAGAGAGGGCAGCTCTCTGTTGCCAAGCAAAGTAGTGCCTCACTGACTTCAGAGAAATGTGAGTGGGGCTGGTGGGAAGCTCAGAGAGTCCCGCAGTTTTTAAGAAGTGTAAGTGATCTCATTCTTTTCCTTAAATGACTTCAATCCCATGAAGCAAAAGGGATGCCTGACAGCCTGACTTGCAAGCTCTTTGTACGGAGCCATGGATACACAGATATGAGGTCCAACAATAGCAATGTGTGATTCGGGGGCCCTCAAGTGATACTACTGAGCCCTCAAAAATGAGTCACGTGATGGATTTATCCAGTTTGCTGTGCTTTGTTACTATTGCACATTCCACAGTTGTCCTAAAGAGCAGAGTGGTCTTCAAATGGTATGCACCAGGGGGCAACCCAGTTGCTAAAAAATTAAAATACTTCAAGGATCTTCTGGGTCTTCCCTAGATCCACTAACTAAAGTGTTATTCATCTGGCAAGATGGGGGGTGGGGGGGTGGGGAGCTTCCTTGGATGGTTACCTTTCTAAGCTATCAGTGCCTGGGCCATATCAGTTGGTAAATATTTTAATGATCACTCCTAATAACCAATCTTCTTTCCAGTTTTTCATCCTGACAACACATTCATTCATTTTTTTATTCATTTATTCAACAAATACTTAACTGCTGACCCACTAAATGCAAAGCACTGCTGTTGATGCCGGAGAAAACACTAGTGAATATGATGGCGAGGTCCTTAATCCAGTGGTGTTTCCATTTGAGTAGAGACAACAATCAACATGAACACAAAGACGTAGATGCAATCACTTAGTAATGAGGGGTGCTATGAAGGTGGTACAAACGTAATGAAATACAGTAGTCCCCACCCCTATTTGTGGTTTCCCTTTCTTCAGTTTCTGTTACCATGTTAACCGCTGCTGGGAAACAGATGCTCCTCCTTCTGACGAAGCATCAGGTGGTCAATAGCAGCCTAACTCTACATCACCAGGCGTTCGTGTCCTTTGGTCTCATCTAGTGGGCATGTTAGCACCTCACATCATCTAAGAGGAAGTGTGAGTCAGCACAATAAGATATTTTATGAGAGAGACCATATTGCCATCACTTTATTATAGTATGTTGTCATAACTTCTATTTTATTATTAGCTGCTGTTGTTAATCTCTTACTGTGCCTGATTTATAAATTCAACTTTATCATAGGTATGTATGTAGGAAAAAACATTATTTACAGGGTTCGGTACCATCCCTGTCTCAGGCATCCACTGGGGGTCTTGGAATGTATCCCCTGTGGATAAGGGGGGGCCAGTGTAACTGCCAAGGAGGAGTTCCTTAGGTGGAGGGGTCAGGAAAAGCCTTCCTGAGGGGAAGTGTTAGCTGAGACATTAATGTCTCATCTTCTAATGTCCGCTGGGCTCCATAGTGTGTCTAAGAGTTTTCAGGCTGCCAGCTGGGGCTCTACTCCACACACATCCAAAATCCTGGCTTAGGCATCTCAATGGCAATGGTAGCAGTGGAAGAAAGGAAACACGTTTTTCCAGATTCTTCCTATGTCACATTTGCTAGCATCGCTGGCTAAAGGAACTCACATGGACAAACCCAGAGACCAATAGGGGAAGTGCCATGAGGGTAAATAGCAAAGGATGGGGATAGAGTCAGAGGTGAAGAAATGGGGTCATTCGTGTAGTCAGTCAACCATACCTTCTTCTGTGAAGTTTTCTATTTTAGCCAACTATTTAAATTTTTAAAAACATACTGTTTTTCTCTCCATTTAGGTAGCAAATGTCCTCATAGTTTTGGATGCAGTATCTTAGTATCTTCTCAAACTTCTTGGAGAATACTAATTAGAATATTTTTCTTAGATCTTCTTAGTTCTGTGAAACATGGCTTTATTCTTAGGGGTCATTATTTTTTTTTTTTTAATATGCTCATACCGCTCATTGGTGCTGTGGTTTGTCTCAAATGTCTGCTGATGCTTGGGTCTCTGTTCCCCGTTGTGAAGGATTGATTTGATTACCATAAGGTATAGCTGTGAGCTTTTCTGGCCAGCCTTTCCTCCAATGGCCTCTCCCCTGAGTGGGAGAGCAGGCTGCAAATTTGTTACACTTGGAAGGCTTTAATTTAGAGAATAAAAGCAGGAAAATATCCAAAGGAGGATCATTTTACTCTGAGGTGTTAGTATCCACATGGGCAACCTTGATTCTATCCATATTTAGAAATGGCTATTTTAGAGAATAGCCTCTCATTTCTGTTGAGGGTTCAATGCTGGTACTACCCAACCTTCTGCATGGCCAGGGGCCTGGGAAAGGAGGGAATGGCTGAGGGGAGCAGCTGTTGCCATGACAGAAAGAGATTTCTATTTTTCTTTGCCTTTTGATTCTTTATACCTACCTCTGCCTAATCAGAGCCTCTCAAGGGGTTGGCCAAGGAGAATGGCTTCTCTCCTCACTGCATAATTCTCTTGTTTCTTGTGCTCTGTTGTCTGTCAACATCTGCTTTCCATCTTCCATAAATTTATCAAATCTGTATTCTACTGAGGCTCCGGATAGTGAGACAAACACACATGTTTCGTCATCCATCTTGAACTGGAAGCTCATCTAAACATTGACAGCCTCCCCATAAACCCTTCCCAAATTAAGATTACCAAACATTAAATCCTCAAGTTAAGGAAGAGAAGTAAATTGATTTATATTAATATTATTCACTTTCTATCACTTCTAGCACCTTATCGTTGAATTTTTCCTTTGTAGCCAAAAAAAAAAAAAAAAAAAAAAAAAGATATCAATCATAAAGATATCATTTCAAAAGGCACATACTCCTAAAACGCACTCTTGGCTGCCTTTTGGTGCTAGCCATTTCAGAAGCAGATTGTCCAAAGCAATTTCGGGCTCAATGTGACTTCAACTAAACAATCTTTCCCTTAAAACTGTTCATTGGCTCTTAGAAACTGCTTTAATCTGTCTGGGGAAGACACATTTAGACATACATGAGGACTGTTTTGAAATCTCTCTGCTGGAAATAAAACCTCAAGTAAAGTAGACCCTTTTGCCCCCACCCTCAACCCTTTCCACTTGCCCCCAGCAAAGAAATTTCCTGGAGATACACTGTTCTCAAGCCAATGATTCTGTCCAAGAGATTTCAGGCTCACAAGTACTTCAGGCAAATTATCCACCCTGCACCCTGGCCAGCGGCCAGGGGTTATCCGACAGCACAAACCTCTAGTTTAGTTGCCCCCATATTTGAAGTTTAAGATTTAGGGAGGGTGACCCACTCTTTCAACACTTTGCCTTGAAGTTTTGGTGGGAGGCTTCTTTTTTTTTTCTGGCTTGGAGAAATGAAAATCTTGACTGCATCCATCCAGTGTCATTGTAAATGGTTCTAATCATGTTCATAATAGCATGCCTTCTTTTTTTTTTTGCCCCCAGAACCCTGGAAAACTTATCTCTGGCTGGAATTTTGTTTGGCCATTGAATCACGAAAGGCATATAATCATAATTCCTGGAACTTAAATAGAAAACATTTGGGCTTGTTTTGGAATTTATTAACGTCAATGAACCAGGACATGCTGAGGGAAGAAAAGAGCATATATTAAACCAATTAGTCCTTTATGCATGAACATTATAATTGTAACACTGCTGTGGATAATCTCACACCCTCAATATCTTGCAGTGTTTGAACTATTTCCAACCGAAGTCTTCGATTTCCTTTGAGGGTTTGTTTGTTTGTTTGGTTGGTTGGTCTACAATAGGTACCAGGTAGAAATTCTGGAATGAGGCCAAATAATTGACACCAGTATCTCTGGTTGTATATGCTAGTATTAAAAATTGTGCATGCCCCAGTGGGCACCAGTGCAAGGGACAAACAGACACATCTTCTTCTGTAGGGACCAGCAAGGATCCAGGGGCACCGCATGGAATCTTGGACACCCTTTTGTTACTTTCATGAGGCCACAGTCCCTCTGCCACTTGCTCAGATCCCATCCTGGAAAAGGGCCGAGGATGAGCGAATCCACCTGAGAGCCAGAGAATTTCAAATGAGATGACGGAGCTCCTGAAGGACTGTTTCAATAACGTCAGTGGAGCAAGTTTCCTGTAAACTAAAAAAGAGGTTTCCTCTCTATGCAGCAGGTGGGAAAACACGGGGACGCCATAAGAAAGCTTACATTTTCTCTGTACTGTGGCGTGAATCAACCTGTGACTGTGATGGGATATGTATTTAGTGACCTATTTCTCCAGACTGAGGTACAAATGTGTTCACATTTCTTATTTTTCCAGTTACTAAATCAAACCCCCACAAATTCTTCCTCTCGAGTTCTCTGCTTCTGCATCCTCAATTGTCCAAGGGGGCCAGCTCTGCCTTAGCGTTCCAGAGGAGAGAGGGAACTGGATGAATCAGCCCATCGGTCGTACTGCTGTAATTGATGCTGTTCCCTGTTGCAGTGATGTCTTTCCTAGTCCAAATCCATCCCTGGGTCGGGACCTTTGCACGGGCCACTAGTGGGTCCAGGGCTGCTTTTCACTTCACCCTCATGCTGTTCTAGAACCAGCCTCCCCTACCAAATGTCATACCCCTACATTGGGCTCCAATACCATCCCACACTTCCCCTTTCTTCTGGTGAGTGTTTTTGTGGGGCTTTGTTAGTCTTGTTAGCAGAACTTGGTCAGACCATCACGATCCATTCTGAAAAATTCTCCAACTTTGAATCTCAGCACAAGGAACTGAGTTTCCTCCAGGAAACTGTTGGCTTCCTGAAAATTAGTCTATCCTGCCTTCAGGGTATATGAAGGGAGCAGTTTCTGGAAAAAGCAAACTCCATGTGGTAACAAAGGTTCTCCTTTGCCCTTCAGCCATGAAATGAATAACCTCATTCTATGTTTGTTTAAGCTGGGCACCTCAATAATCTCCTGTTTCTGCTATTTTAAATTCATCTCAAGAATAGAGGCACATATACAATGATTTTCATAGTGCTGTTTAAAGTGTGCAAACAATGCAACCCGTGTAACAAGTCAAATACTGCCTACGTGATCGTTTGTTAAAATATCACTTCTTATTTTCCTTCTGCTGCTGGAAAACTCAAGAGATATTTAAGATAGTTTTCCTCTCTGGATTTTGTTCCCAGTTTTAAGGCCTTTGTTTCCTTTGCCGCGGATGTTTTTGCAGTGCTCCTTGATCAACGCCCCCAGCAGAGAGGCATGCGTACAAAAACAGTCCACTCTGTGATAGAGGGACTCAGGACAGGGCCTACTAGTGCTGAAATTCTAGGGTATTCTAGAATTCTAGGGTTCCATGCCTGGAATATGGTTTACAAGGAGCCATAGAGGCCCTAGTAGACATGTCTCAGTGGCTCCATGGACCTCTCACCACATAGACAGGGTCATTGCTGCAGAAGGACCAGAGTGAGGCACTCGTAATTGTGGGGCCTAAGTCAGGGCCCCCTCCTGCCCAGGTCTATGGCTGCTACTGGTCTCTGCTGCGGAGTATTCATAATGAATGAGACTCACTGGTGCCAGTTGATAGATTACATTGTTTTGTGCCAAGCTTGAGATTTTCCTTGCTGAGAAGCCCTTTTGTGGTGTTTGTGAAAAATTGCCAAATCGGCTTTGAGAACTTCTCCCAGGGTGAGCAAAGATATGAAATCCTTGACAATGGGAAGAGCTATGGTTTAGCAAACTTCAATTGGGACACTTTCCCTTTCTCATTTCCAGTGCGTTGGAGGCATAGACCTCCAGGAATGTTCTTCTTCAGAGCTGTGGGAAACACTTGATTCCTTCAGTGCTGAGAACCCCGGTTGCGTCTGTGATAGAAATCAGGGACACACTACGGGTTGTAAATTGTAAGGACGACAGAAAATTGTCCTCCTGCTCCTTCTCCTTCCTCTTTCCTTGTCTGTTCTCAGCATTTGTGACACTTGGAGGACTCCAAAGCCTGGGAAAATGTGCAACCCCTATGACCAGGGATCAGTAGTAGCTTTCTTGCAGGGAAGAAGATTTAACTGATGAGCTAAATGTGTGCTGTGCGTGGCCAATAGAGACAAGGTGAAACGGGGAGTTTCCATCTCATTTCTTTGGTAGTCAGCTAAGGTTGAATTTGGAGAGTGTGTTCTTTCCCCTGAACTTCAGGTTGGTCCCGGACCAACCAAAAGGATTGATTTAGTTACCAGGATTTATGCCATATCTGCTAGCGCTGGTAAGGGAGGTGTTCGACATAAAAGACGAACGGGTCATGGTTCTTTAACAAGGGGATTGTGTCCACAAAAATAAACCCAATAATAAGGAATATTTCCAAATTGAAGAGTTCGGGAAGTCAGTAAAGTCAGGCTTCGAATTCAAGGAAGTGATTTCAGCATTCCATTTAACCCTTTAGTGCCTTTCCCTGTTCTGTATTTTGATTGAGTCCATCAAAAAAATCCGGTGACAGGAAACATGGTATTCGCAATGGAAACTAGGGAAGGGTATCATCTACAAGTTAGAAACTTTGAGGATATTTTTGGAAGACAGGAGTAGGTGAATCTGGGTTGATGACTCATGATGGAAGACTGTTTAAGAAGCAGTTAGAAAAGGTCTTCATCTAGCAGAATTCTGTAGACCCCTTTAACCCAGAATGGCAGAGCTGAAGATGACAGTGATTTAGCAGATACTGTAAAGCTCCACTCAGATCTCGTTTCCCAGGCCCAGAAACCCAGTCCCCAGCTGCTACCCATCACCCTTCTCATGGGGACTGTCCTCCAATGATAGGAGCTGTCTCATATGGGGTTGCCTGAAAGATTACCTGCTACAACCTCCGTCCCCCTGCCCTTACCCTGGGGTGGCTCCTGGCCAAAGGGACAAAAGCACAGGCACAACAGTTCAGTCTCTTTTGCTTTTGGGTAGGACCAGCTCTGTGGTAAAATTCATGCTCGTGACTGCCCAGTGAGGTCAAGCTGAGCCACACTTCAGCTGAAACCACCCCTTTGCCCAACTCCTTTGTTGCCCAATCCTGCTTCCCTCCCTCCCTGAGGATTTCCCCTGAGAACACTCCCTCAGTAAATCACCAGCACAGGAATCCTCACCTCAGCCTTGGCTTCTAGGGAACCTGACTTAAAACACAGGGACCTAGGAGCACATACTCTAAGGATGGGATTCTAAACTCAGATCACTCACAGATAGCAACAAGGACCACATCACCTGGGGTAAGTAGAGTATCGGTAGCCCTTGGTATGGTTGCAGTGAAGTTGCTAATAAGTTTATTTGTGGTGAGCAGGTAGAAGTAAATACACTAGTTTGTGCAATGTCTTGGCCTCATAGACTCATTGTTATTTGGAATTGGCTTGTTTATGTCTTTATTTTCATGTTTTTGTTTGTTCTCCACTAGAATGAAAAATCCACCACATCCCAGGCCTCATCCGTCTTCTTCACTCATGTTTCCCCAATACCTACAACAGTGCCTAGCATTTAGTAGCTATTAACTGACTATTGGTTAAATGAATGAAAAAAAAAAGATTCATAGATGGGTTGGAAGCAGGAAGAAGAAATGACTAGAAAGGAGATTGGTTATTAGGTGTGAGGGTCAAAATATTTACTGATACGGGGGCTCCTGGGTGGCACGGTAGGTTGGGCGTCCAACTTCAGTTCAGGTCATGATCTTACAGTTCACAAGTTCGAGCCCCACATCAGGCTCTGTGCTGACAGCTCAGACCCTGTGTCCTGCTTCAGATTCCATGTCTCCCTCTCTATCTGTCCCTCTCCTGCTCAGGCTCTGTCTCTCTCTCTCTCTCTTTCTCTCAGAAATAAATAAACATTAAAAAAGAATTTAAAAAAAATTTACTGATATGGCCCAGGCCCTGACAGTAGATAAATCACCATCCATAGGGCCTTGAGTCCTCCTCTTGCCAGCTGATAACACTTTAGTTAGTAGACCTAGCGAAATAGTCTCTATGTAGCTTCTCGAGGGTTTAGCCAAGAAAAATGATTTCTACCTCCACTATATCGTTCTTTTGTTTCCTGTGTTCTGTGTTCCATCAGCATGGCTCCATCTACTTTTTATCTTCCAGAAATGTATCAAAATCTCCAGTCCGCTGAGGCCCCAAGTGGTGAGGCAAGCACATGTGCGGCCTCTCCTATCTTGAACTGGAAGCTCATCAAAACACTTAAAATTCCACAATAATTACACTTAATGTAATTATTAACATGTTAGGGCTCAGGTCTGCCATTTTATTTTATTTTATTTGTTTATCATTTTTTTTGAGAGAGAGAGAAAGACAGGGAGAGAGAGCACGCACATGCAGGGGAGGGGCAGAGGGAGAGGGAGAGGGAGAGAGAGAGTCTCAAGCAGCTGACTCGTGGCTCCATCTCATGACTGTGAGATCATGACCTGAGCTGAAAGAGTCAGATGCTTAACCAACTGAGCCACCCAGGCGCCCCCAGTCTGCCATTTTATTTGTTGCTTTCTGTTCGTTTCTCTGTTTTCTTTTTTCCTGACTTCCCATGGGCTAATTGAAGTTTCTAAAATTTTGTTTTGATTTATCTATAATGTTCTTAAGCATCTCTGTTTGTATAGTATTGTTATGGTTGCTCTAGGTATTACATGTGCGCAAAGCTGTCATAGACTATGGGCGCCAACATTCGGCCAGTTCAAGTGAAGAGTGGAAGCTTTGGCTTCCTCTCCATCCCTTTAGCCTCCTCTGTTTATAACATAATTGCATTCAATGCTTCCTCCACACACATTCAGAATCCAGTGGGGTTGGACTCAGACTTTTCTGACACTACTTGGGTAGGGTTTGAGTATCTCATTATGACCTGGTGAGGGTGGGAGTTCAGGTCCCCACTTGGCCTTTGCTGGCCTGGGTAGGGGTGAGGTCAGTTTTTCTGCCATGGTTGGCTGAAGTAGAGCCATTGCTGTTTAAACATTTTCTGTCTTGTTAGGCTGCCCTTTTCTTGGTCCTTTGGTTAAAAAGAACATACTTTACTTATGGCTTTCTTTGTTTTTAGTTTAGGTATCTGTCCATTGGTGTTTCTGGTTTGCCAGCTTTCTCCGCTCCGCGTTTGAGATATTTGAGGCAAAAGGAACATCTAGAGAACTCACTATGTGTCAGACCTCGGGTCTGTCTTTTTTTTTTTTTAATTTTTTAATGTTTATTTACTTTTGAGAGAGAGAGAGAGAGAGAGAGTGTGTGTGCAGGGGAGGGGCAGAGAGAGAGGGAGACACAGAATCTGAAGCAGGCTCCAGGCTCTGAGCTCTCAGCCCAGAGCCTGACGTGGGGCTCGAACTCACAAGCTATGAGATCATGACCTGAGCCAAAGTCAGACACTTAACCCACTGAGCCACCCAGGCACCCGGATCTGTCTTTTTTTTTTTTTTTAGCCAATCTGCCATCTCTCTCTTATAATCTGTCTATATTTGTTTTATACATGATGTTCATGAGCTTTAGTTGTATTTAGTGGGAAGCACACAGAAAAGCATATCTACTCTATCTTCCTGGAAGTAGAAGTCTGCCGTATAGATTTTTATAACCTTTGGATGTTGACTTAAGTAAATATATTACCTATTAAAAATAATTAAATAAGAATAAAAATAACGCCATGGAAACAGGAAAATGTGGATTGGATCCTTTAAATAAGTAACGTAATAAATTAAGAAATCGATTAAGCAGGGCACATGGGTGACTCAGTTGGTTAACTGTCCAACTCTTGGTTTCGGCCCAGGTCATGATCTCATGGTTTGTAGGTTCAAGCCCTGTGTTAGGCTCGGCACTGACAGTGTGGAGCCTGGTTGGGGTTCTCTCTCCCTTTCTCTCTTTCCCTTTGCCCTGCGAACTCACTTGCTCTCTGTCTCTCTCAAAATAATAAACTTTAGGGGCTCAGTCGGTTGAGTGTCTGACTTTGGCTCAGGTCATGATCTCGCACTTGACAATTCACAAAATGACAAAGAAAAGATTTTAAAGAGATCTGAAAAAGTCCATAAAAGCTCTGGAATGAAAAAGAAAATCAAAGTAATGCAAGGGGACAAATTTTCTCCCTTATCGAACAGGCTAACTACTCAAATTCGATGACACTCTAAGTTAGCCAGAGTGTGAGAAATGGGTACTTTCACACATTGCTCTTGGTTGTGTGAACTGCTCAACGTTTTTGGAGGATAATTTTACAACATACGTTAAGATTCCTAAAAACGTTTACTGGGTCTGACCCAATTTTTTCAATTTTATTACTTTATCCTTAGGAAATAGGAAAAAGATACGAGCAATGATTCAGTTTTCGTATGGTTCATGGCAGCCTTCCATATAATGGTAAAAATTAGATGCAATTTTAAAGCAAAACCCTTGGAAGCATTTACTGGGCATCAGGCCTTTCCTAAGCCTCGTCTACATATTAACCCATTGAATCCTTCCAAAAACCTATGAATCAAGTGTTACTATCATTCTCATTTTGTAAATGAGGACAATTGAAAGAGGGATTAAGTCAATTGCTGGGATTTGAGTCAGTGCCTGAGTCCATAACTTCTCTGTCACATGAATATAATGGCTTGTTACGCAGCCATTAAAATAATGTAAATGTTCGTATTTGAAATGTAAAAATATGTTCCAAATTGATTGTTAATGGAAAACTGGCAAGTTATGAAATAAGGCAATCTTAGCGGAAAAATATAAGTGTAGATTTTCAATTGTTTTTTAATTTTTATTTATATTTCAAGAGAGACAGCATGAGTGGGGAGGGGCAGAGAGAGACTGAGACAGAATCTGAAGCAGGCTCCAGGCTCCGAGCTGTCAGCACAGAGCCTGATGCGGGGCTCAAACTCATGAGATCATGACCTGAGCCAAAGTCAGATGCTTACCTGACTGAGCCACCCAGGTGCCCCAAGTGTAGATTTTTAAAGTGCAGCGTCTAAGTATAAAAGATTCGTGTCAAAGGATTAATGGTTTTTTCCTTTATTTTTATTATTTTTTTAAAATTTTTTTAAGTTTATTTACTGAGAAAACGAGCAGGGGAAGGGCAGAGAAAGATGGGGACAGAGGCTCTGAAGCGGGCTCTGTGCCAACAGCGGCGAGCCAGCAGAGATCAATGCGGGGCTTGAACTCCTAAACCGCGAGATCATGACCTGAGCTGAAGTTGGTCGCTCAACTGACCGAGCCACCAAGATGTCCCAATGGTTTTTCCTTTAGAGCTGTGGTGCCTTGGACTCATTTTGTTGTTGTATTATAGATACAATGATTTACCCAGTAATGATAAGTTGTGGTCAAACGCCAGATAAATTCACACTTACTGCTAGAGGTCTTTCCAAAGAAAAAGTGAATTTTCTCTAAATTTCTGTAACATTGGATGAATGGATGCATACTTCCTTCCAAAATTGTCGTAAGTATTTTAAAATTAAAAATTATGTTTTCAGGGGCGCCTGGGTGGCTCAGTCGTTAAGCGTCCGACTTCAGCTCAGGTCACGATCTCGCGGTCCGTGGGTTCGAGCCCCGTGTCGGGCTCTGAGCTGATGGCTCAGAGCCTGGAGCCTGCTTCCAATTCTGTGTCTCCCTCTCTCTCTGCCCCTCCCCCATTCATGCTCTGTCTCTCTCTGTCTCAAAAATAAATAAACGTTAAAAAAAATTATGTTTTCATAAAGCTTTATAAAACTGATCTCATAATTGGAAACTGGGTTTGTCAGCCATAGAAACTGAGTAAATATGTTTTCCTTATAGTATTAGAGGCTTATTATTTAAAATTATCTTGGGGATCCTGGGTGGCTCACTAAGTTCAGCGTCCAACTCTTGATTATAGCTCAGGTCATGGTCCCGGGGTCATGGGACTGAGTCCTGCAATGGGCTCCATGTTGAGCATGGGGTCTGCTTGGGATTCTCTCTCTCTCTCTCTCTCTCTCTCTCTCTCTCTCTCTCTCTCTCTCTCCCTCTCTCCCCCTCCCTGCTCTCTTTCTCTAAAAAATAAAATAAAATAATCTTAAAAATTGTGACTCCTCAGGCATTTCCTGGTTTTCTTTGCCTTCTTAGAAACTGAATTTATTTGTGGTTCTTTGCTCTCTCAACGTCTCTCCTCTGTAAGTGTTTCTCTCCTTCTTCATTGTTTTTATTCCTCACTGTCTGTCACTTCTAAGAGACCTTAGGGAATGGAATGAAATCAGGGTAATTCTTTTTTGAGGCTGCCATAAACAAAGCAACCCAAGCGGAGTGATACCGGACAGGATGATCTTGAGAGTCCCCTGGGAAGGTGATTTAAGTCACTTACATGAGTAAAGGTAAAATGAACGAATACACGACACTCGTGGACTCTCTCAAGATCCTTAAATATAATGCATCCCAGTGAGTGAAAAAAACCAAGGTAGCAAAAATGGAGTTGACGTTAAATCGCCTGTTGGATCCCTACTTGCGTGAAGCGTCAACTGAAACAAGATGGAGCCTTCTACTAACCACCACGGGGCCAACACTGCTAAAAACGAAAGTCAGAAATTAGTGTCATGCCAACACTTCTAATTTTAATCATAGCTCTGAATAGTTAAGAGCACACCCAGAAAATGACAGTGTATATCTAAGTCTGGGGTTTTTTGTGGTTAACATCTCCCTGACCCAACCTTAGATAGTGCAGGTGGTTCCTCTTCTTAT